>NC_080400.1:2197282-2510108 GCF_030265065.1 Corythoichthys intestinalis
ATAACATTATTAATAGGACCGATAATATGTGGCTTTACAGTTTAAACACTAGAATGGGTTTGCGGGGCATTACTGCCACCTGCTGGTCAGAATAATTCGCTGCATCTATTTTTTTGTTACAGTAGTTTGGTTCATTTACTTACACATTGCGGTGTCTAGCGGTAGCATTGACAATCGTGAATGCTTTCTGTTACGTTTCCACCTCGGAAACATATGTATTTGATGTTTACTATAACATATGGATGTGCAATATATGTTTACTTCTGTGTTGAAGGGTCATATGTACAGAACTTCATAAGTTGTTGTGTTATAGCCTTCCACCCTGCAGATCTCTCGCACACCCCCATACATGATGTAACCCCTGACCATGATTTTGCCACCACCAAACTTCACTGTTTTCTGAGTGAATCTCGGATCTATGCGGGCTCCAGTAGGTCTCCTGCAATATTTGCGGCGACTGTGGTTTAATTCGTTGGAAGATTCATCTGAAAAATCCACCTTTTTCCACTTTACCAGCGTCCATCCTTTTGACAGGCTGTGGGCCTTGGCAAATGCCGCACGTTTTTTTAACTGTTTGCACCCCGAGAGTTAAATAGTCTGAAATTTCAACAAATCTTAGCTGCCTCTTACATTCCTAACCATAAAAAGGGACAAATTCTGCAGCAGGATGGTGCTCCATCGCATACTTCAATCTCTACCCAAAAGTTCCTCAAGGCAAAGAAGATCAAGATCCTCCAGGAGTGGCCAGCCCAGTCACCAGACATGGGTAGGAGGAAAGAGGAAGCATGGAAGACGAAACCCAAGAAAACAAAACTTTTGTCTTGCCAAAATTGGACATTTATGTCTTCATTAAATGATAAATCTTTTTTCAGTGAAACAAATATATTTTTGTACATTCAACATCATTTGGGAGGGTCTTAGCTTTCATATGAGACATTTCTGAAACCAATTGAATAATTAAGTCAGGTTATTAGCAATTGTTTCTACAAAATGGATAAGCGACAAGACTTTTGTCAGGGACTGTATTTTCAATCCCAAAAAAAAGTCACTTCAATCAAAAAAATGTGGTTGAATGTAAAAATAAATTTGAAACTAAAAAAATGCATTTGAAAATTATTTTTCTTAGTTTTTTTGTTTTTTTTGGATTGGTCATTTTCTTTTTTTTTCTATTGAAACAACTTTTTTGATTGAAGTAACGTAGTTTTGCATTTGGGCACACATTTTGGCTAAGACATTTGTGTCTTTATCATTTAATTTTTTTTTTTTTTTTTTTAAAGTTGCTTCTAAACAGAAAAAATATTTTCAAAAGAAAGTTTTTGAATACAAAATTTTTTGGGGGAGACTCAGAAATTTGCATGAAGCTAATTTTGTGATTGAATAATAAAGACACAAATGTCCTAGCCAAAATGTGGCCCAAATGCAAAACTTTATTACTTCTATCAAAAAAAGTTGTTTCAATCAAAAATACTTGACTTCAATCCAAAAAAAAAACAAAAAAAATTCAATCAAAAAAAAGTTTTCAAATGCATTTTTTTTTTTTTGTTTCTAATGTATTTTTGCATTCAAACACATTTTTTTTATTGAAGTGTTTTTTTTTTTTTTATTTTGATTGAAGCGACTTTTTTTGTTTGTTTTTGGGATTGAATAATAAAGACACAAATCTACCAATAAGAGTGTCATGCTGCGTTGCCGACAGTTGTCCTAGTGACACTACAATACGTTTCCGTTGAATTTTTTTACTTTCTTGTGCGCCGAGTTTGCACAATTGCAAACCTGCAGCTTAGAGGTGACATTGCCCAATATGTATCTAAAGTGGCCCGAAATGCCTCAAAATCGACCAGAAGTGGCACAGAAACACCTCCAATTCAACAGGAAACAGTGTTGTTAATAACGGCGTTACAATATAACGGCGTTACTAACGGCGTTATTTTTTTCAGTAGTGGATAATCTAATTAATTATTTTTCTCATCTTGGCAACGCCGTTACCGTTACTGAGGACGGAAAGGCATGCGTTACTATATTTGTCGAAAAGTCTGAGGGAGACGGACTCACCGAGACGACAGAGCAGAACAGGAGTGACGCCGAGCAAACGCGATGCTAGGTAGCTCCAATAATACATGTTGTAGCCGATAGCCTACAAACTACGCCCGCATGTTATGGTAGATATGGTAGACATGGTAGATATCACATGTACTGTATATAGATATAACTAGATGCAAATGACAGACATGGCACTAAAAGCGTTTACTAAGTAGACAGCCGCCATCTTAAAGCAGTAGACTTTTTAGGACGGCTCTGTTGTAGAGAACCTTCCTAACGAACCTAAGTAACTTTTTATCTAAAATACTTCTAAATCGGCAAAATCTTGACTTGAATCTATCTTTAAATGATGAAACAGTTTTAAAACTTTCATATGTCGAAAGTAGAGAGAAGGGAACTAATGCAATAATGGGAGTAATTTTAACAACTTTTAACAGTTGATTCAGGGTAAAGAGTAAATTAGGGTAAAGAATTGGGCTCGGGCCAATTGTACCAAAAACCTTCACAAAAAACTTCACATAGTGTGGCCAATGTTTTTTTTTTTTTTTTTTGAGGGGAAAAAAAAAAAAGTAATTATCACCAATTACTTTGCCAAGTAACTAATTACTCTTACATTCAGGTAATTGAGTTTCTAACGCAATTACTTTTTGGGAGAAGTAATTTGTAACTATAATTAATTACTTTTTTTCAGTCAGATTAACAACACTGACAGGAAGTGACCCAACGTCAACAGAAGGTTACCACTGAAATACCCATAACTCAACAGGTCCTAAAATGCCCCAAAATCATCTGAATATGACCCCAAAATGACCCCGGATGAACAGTAACGGACCTGATGACAACAGGAAGTGATACTGAAATGCCTCCAAATCAAAAGTGGCTTGATATCAACTGGAAGTGACCCCAAAATAATTACAAATCAACAGGAAGTGACCCGATAATAATAGGAAGTGGCCCAAAATGGCCGAAAATCAAACCCAAGTGGCACAGAAATGCCTCCAAATCAACAGGAAGTGACTTATTTCTTGATCAAAATTCACTCTCCGACATTTCCAGGAAACAGGTCCACCTAATCAAAACGTCCAAATTTCAACAAGACAACAATAAGGTCTGTGAGGTTTGACTCGGGGATATTTAAGAAAGCAGCATACGTTTTATAAAGACACCTGGGAACAGTTTTAAACGCTGGAAATATATGCATATGATGTCTCCTTTAGGCACAAATGAATGTTTTTTTTCCAATCCGCCAGGAACATTACACTCCCCTGTTGTATTGGCGGCGGCGCGCGTCACATGATCGCGGCTGATGGATTGGTTTTGTGGCGGCTGAGACGGCTCACGGGAGATTGCTGCCAGATGAAAAGGTCTCGGGGTGCAAACTCCGAATAGAACTAAAGAGTCTTTTTAATGCGGGAGGGGGGATTGGATGGAATAAAGAACAGCAGTGTTGAGACACTCGGCGGCTTAAAGTCCGATGTTTGGCGATAAACGATTTTTGACGATTGCGACGCTAATTCGGCGAGCATCGAAAGAGTTGGAAAAAAAACTTAATGTGTAAACATGGTGTCACAAGGTATCAAAAGAAAATGATGCAATTTGTGCCCGATAATTTACTGTGTCAATTGTTTTACAATTGTTTACACGTTTACCGATTATTCCAAGTGTTTAAAAAAAAATAAATAAATGAAAGCTTCCACATTATTAACATTAAATTTATAGTAATAACTGGTATAAAATTACATAATAATAACATAGTAATAACACAGTAGTAACTCAACAACCATTGTAGTATACAGGATTTGAGCTCCAATTCATTTTCACTGGGAGGGGTTGAATGTCGGAATGAATGTTGGGTAATATTAATGTCACAGTAATAACATAGTAATAGTACAGTAATAAATAAACACAGAACGCAGGAATTCAGCTCAAATTCATTTCAACTACGACGGGCGAATGAACAAACGTCAAACAAATTGGACGTCTATTATTAATAATTGCAGTTTTATCTTTATTGAAGCAAAATACTAAAAATGAGAATTTTGTTTTTTTCCCCTTTTTTATATTTGAATGAATTTTAAAAAAATAAAAATAAATAAATGAATAAAAATTTAGGAAAAATAAGATATAATACAATCCTTAATTTTGAAAAAAAAAATTAAAAATGAAATGAATGAATAAAAAATTAAATTAAATTTAAAAAAAATAAATGAAATACAACAAAAAATTAAAAATAAATAAGAGCATATTTACATTTCCCCCATATTTATTTGAATTAAGTTTTAATGATTTTTTAAAATTATACAACAGAACTCATTTACTTTTTTTTCTCCTCTGATTTTTTTCATTTAAAAATGTAACAAAAATGTAAACATAAATTAATGAATGCTCCATAGTATTAATATTAATTTTTTTGTAATAAATAGTATAAAATTATATAGTAATAACATAGTATTAACACAGTAATAACAACAACAGTTGTTGTTTAAAATTCATTTTCACTGTGAGGGGTCGAATAAATGAATGCTAGGTAATAATATTAATGTCATAGTAATAACATAGTAATAACACAGTAATAACTCAATGCAGAATTCAGGACTTCAGCTCAAATTTCTTTCAACTAGGAGGGGTGAATGAACAAACGTCAAATAAATTGGATGTCTATTATTGCCATTGATTTAAAAATCTTTAATATTTACTACATGTTTTGACCTCCATGTTTTACGCGCGCAGTGCCCGCTGGGGTTGATGCGGTTGGGATGGACTGGGAGAATAGGTATGCTAGCTAGCAAGTGAAGCTAGGATGACGACTGGCATGATTTTGTCACATTCAGCTGATGGTCAGATTCAATTCAATTACCTGCATCTAATTCCAGGGTCTTTAAACCGATCATAGGCGACTTGCCGAGATATTGCTGCCATTTAACAGTTTGTATTCTTGACCCCTATTTTACCCTAAAAACTTCTAATAAAACCCCAAATTTTATTAAAATAAAAACATTAAGAAAGGTTTTAAAATCAAATTATTCTAACTCATAGTATCATTTATGTTTTAAGAACTACATGTCTTTCTATCCGTAGTACCCTTTCAAATATATATATATATATTTTTAATGTTGATTACTATTATTATTATACTTAGTTTTCCAATAATTTAAAAATACTTAATAATAATTTTTAATTTAATTATTTTTAAAATATAAATATTTTTTATAATTACAAATATGTCTAAATATATTTAATTATGAATAAATAAACAATTTTCTGTTCATAAAAAAATAAAAGCAATAAAAAGAATAAAATTATACATAAATTAAACAAAATATCATAATAAATCAAATCTATTTAGATTTTAATCAAAAAATGAATACGCACATAAAAATTTCAAAGGTATAAAGAGGATAATTGCAGTTTCATATTTATTGCAGCTAAAGAATTAATACAAATGAGAATATTTATTGTTTTTATCCTTTTTTGTATTTTAATTAATTTTTTTAAATGTAAAAATAAATAAATGAATATTGAAGAAGAATAAAATTAAAATCTTAAAAAATACAAAACATCATAATAAATAAATGAATGAATGAAAATAAAATAAAAATGTTTAAAAAAAAGAAAAAAAAAAAAGAAAAAAAAAAAGAAATACACTCACTCATTCCCTACCATTGAAAAAAATAGATGTCCAAATTATTTGAACTGGGAGGATTGGCTGCTCATCTCACAATCAAAATAATAATATTAATAATAATAATAACAATAATAATAATATTTTTTTCTAATCAAATATATCAAAAATTTAAAAATAAATCAGAGCATATTTACATTTCCCCCATTTTTATTTGAAATGTGTTTTAATTAAATCATTTTTTTAATTAAATAACAGAACTCAGTTATTTTCTCTCTCCTGATTTTGTTCATTTAAAAAATGTAAACATAAATGAATGAATGCTCCACAGTATTAACATTATTTTTTGTAGAAATTAATAGTATAATATATAGTAATAACATAGTAATAACATAGTAATACCACGGTAATAACTCAACAACGGTTGTAGTATACAGGGTTTGAGCTTAAATTCATTTTTACTGGGAGGGGTCGACTGAATGAATGAATGTTAGGTAATATTATTAATGTCATAGTAATACTGTGTTAACAATAATAGTATTAACACGGTAATAACTCAATGGGGAATGCAGGATTTCAGCTAAAATTCATTTCAACTGGGAGGGGCAAATGAACCAACGTCAAAATAAATTACAATTCCAATACAGTCCCTGACAATGTTTTTCATCCCGTCCAGTGGACTCTCTCGCGTGTCAGGTATCAAATTGACCTCATGCCAGGTATCTCATTCTATATTGCAACACGCTTTTATCGTCTTGGCTACTCTAACATTATGGATCGACGTAAATCACGTCGCCGCGATGAACGTTTTCACAATCTCATAACGCTCAAACTGTCCACTCTCACCTGTGTCTGTTTTGTACGAAACGCTAGGATCAGGGGGATTTGCGGCCTATCGGGCCGACGTAAAACATCGCTCGCCAAGAAAACAGGTTTTAAGCGCGCGACACGCTCGGCCTGTAAAGTGACAAATCAAAATAATTACACAGGACGCCACTAACGCGGCCCAGATGTTGTTTTAGGAGGAGGGAAAGGGAGGACCAGAAAAAAGATGTGGACGCTTCCCTTAATTTGTCTAAAATGTACAATTTCGAGCGGTTGTGAAAATATTTTGCCTGGGAATATCCTCGGCGACCTGCGAGAATAAGCTGCGAACACAAGCCCGCTTCCCGGTAAATCAGATGCGGTTTCGCACTTCAAACCGACGCAGAAATTAGCATGTTTCAGTGCTGCTGACGGTGACGGACGTCCAAGCTGTTTTGAAGTCGAAATGAATTGGATGTACATCGCTGTTAACGGCAGCAAATTATATGGAAAAGAAAAAAATTGTCACTCTTACTCGCTCTCATGTGCTGATAGTTTCTCATACTCAAGACTCTTGTGCGCTTACGGTTACACAGTTGTTTATATATATACATCTACAGTATACATATATATACACATGCACTCACCATCACATTCAAGCTCAATCTCACACAAAAACTCACACATACTCACCCACTCTCTCACATAACACTCATTCACTCGCAGTCACATTTATGCTCAGAAACACTTTCATTCAGCACACTTACATAGACACTCAAAGACTCAAACACTCTCATACATTCACACTTTCGCTGTCATGCTCTCTCACATATTCACTCACACATTCATACATAGGTTGTATTACATACACACTCACTCTTTTCATGCTCTCAAGCTCAAAAACAAAACACCCACTCACACACCATTACAGGCAAGTCTACTCTCACACGTTCACCCTTTCACTCTCAAATATCCACAATCTCACTCTCACATAAACCCAAATGCTCTCACACATACTTATAAACACATGCTCTTTACACTCACACTCACAATCATTTCACTCTCAACCTAAATTGCACACTCACTCACTCACTCACTCACTCACTCACTCACTCACTCACCCCACAAAGACTTACTGTGACATACATTAACAAAGCATTTTCACTCAAAGCAATTTTCATGCTTAATCACTCTCACTCTTTCACCACCTCACTTACACACACTCAAATACTCCCACACACTCTCCCACATTTCTAGGCATGCTCTAGCCCACAGTCAATTATTTCATGCCCTCACACTCAAGAACAAAACATACACTCACTCACTGTCACACACAGCGAAAAAAGGCAAATGTACTCTCACATATTCACCATTTCACTCTAGAGTATCCACAATCTCATTCTAAAACACACACACAAATGCTCTCGCATATACTTAGAAACACATGCTCTTTACACACAGACACACACCGTCACAAAGCACTTTCATTCATTCACTCACTCACTCACTCACTCACTAACCATCACACAGAGCAAATACAAGCAAAATTACCCTCACACATTTACCATTTCACTCTGGAATATCCACATTCTCACTCACATACACCCAAATGCTCTCACACATACTTATAAACACATGCTCTTTCACTTACTCACTCACACACTTAGTCACACAGTGCGAATACAAGCAAAATTACCCTCAAACATTCACCATTTCACTCTAGAATATCCACATTCTCACTCTCACATACACCCAAATGCTCTCACACATACTTATAAACACATTCTCTTTCACACAGTCACTCACTCACTCTTGCGGTAACATGCAAACTATCAAAGTACTTTCACTCAAAGCAATTTACATGCTTAAACACTCTCCCACACCCAATCACTCGCCCGCTCACGCACTCACTCACTCACTCACTCTCTCGCACAAATACAGGAAAATTTACTCTCACACATTCACCATTTCACTCTCAAATATCCACACACCCCCAAATTCTCAAAATTTATAACCACATGCTCTCACTCACTCACTCACTCACTCACTCACTCACTCACTCACTCACTCACTCACTCACTCACTCACTCACACTTACAGTGACATGCAAACACACTTCTACTCAAAGCAATACATATGCTTATTGACTATCTCGTTCTCACACGGACACTCCAATTCTCCCAAACCCTCAAAAACACACCCCCACACACCCCTACAATCACTCTCATGCACTCACACACACAGTCACATGCACACTCACAAACCACTTTCACTCTAACATCTTAAACACTCTCACACATTCACACTCGCTCTCTCACACGCACCCTATTTCTTAAACACCCTCACAAGCACACACTTCAATTCATAAACACTCACCCGCAAAATTCTCACCCGCCCAATCTCGCTCGCTAATTAACTCGCACACACTCTCACGCATTTCTGCTCGCTCACACATAAACATATCCGCGCACGGCTTCAAACTGACACTAAAGTAACCAAACGGCCCCGGATTAAAAACCGACAGTCTGTTTTGGCACCTGGCGGTGTGACCGTCGCCCCTCCCGCGAGGAGGTCGGCCGGATGGGGGGAGTCGGCCAAGCTCGCCGGGCTGTCAATCACGCAGCGGAGCACTCAGTTGCCCTCCCGCGAGCCAGACGGAAGGCGAGCTGAGGCGCGGTCCCCCCTTTCGGGCGAACTGGATGAGCGTGGCGCCTCTGAGGTTAGCGTGGAGACACCAGCTCCATCAGGAGCCTATTTTTATTCCACGTTGCTTTTTTTCCCCCCGCCAATTCCCATTCACCCCAACTGTCTCCCGTCTTTCCCTCCTTTACCACCGTCTTCTTTTACTGTGATGATGATAGGATGTGTTTGAGCCACATCCACGGCGAAGGAACACCAACGCAGAAAAAAATATACCTTGCGACGGGTTGGTCTGTATGCGCGACAAAAATAAGGAACGAAGCTGCCGTGTTTCTTAGAAAACAAATTTCTTATCTATTGAATTTAATTGAATATAAACCTTGAACTTTGAAACCAAAATGGCCATCTTCCTGTTCAATTTTAACAGTGGGGCTTTTTCAGGCTACCTGTCACAGGACAAATCAACAGGAAGTAACCAGATATCTACAGGAAGTCCGAGATGCTCCAAAATCAGCAGGAAGTGACCCAATAGGAATAGGAAAAGAACCTGAAATGCCTCCAGATACACAGGAAATGACTAGATATTTACAGGAAATCCAAGATGGGTCAAAATCAAAAGGGAGTGATGGGATATCAATAGGAAGTTACCCCCAAAATGCCCCATATCAACAGGAAGTGACCCACTACAAACAGGAAGTGAACCTGAAATGCCCAAAAATAAACAGGAAGTGACCGGATAGCTACAGGAAGTCCTAGAGGCCTCAAAGTCAACAGGAAGTGACCTGATATCGTCAGGTGGAGGCCCTCAAACGCTCCCAAAATAAACAGGAAGTGACCAGATATCAACAACAAGTTACCCATAAAAGCCCCAAAATCAAAAGGAAGTTATCCAATATGATAAGGAAGTCACCCGACATCTACAACATGTCTGAGATTCTCCAAAATCTAGATATCAATAGCAAGTGGCCCAAAACCAAAAGGAAGTGACCCAATATGAACAGGAAGTGAACCCGAAATGCCCTTGAATCAACCGGAAGTGACTCGATATCAAAAGGAAGTTACCCCAAAATGCCCCCAAATCAAAAGGTAGTGACCCAATATGAAAGGGAAGTGAACCCAAAATGCCTTTGAATCAACAGGAAGTTACCCGATATCAACAGGAAGTTACCCCAAAATGCCCCCAAAGCAACAGGAAGTGACCCAATATAAACAGGAAGTGATCCAGTATCTACACGAAGTCAGAGATTCTCCAAAATCGACATCAAGTGACCTGATGGGATATCAATAGGAAGCTACCCCTAAATGTCCCCAAAAGTCAACAGGAAGTGACAAAATAGAAACAGGAAGTGAGCCTGAACTGCCCATAAAGCAACAGGAAGTGACGCAATATCTCCAGGGGGTCCGAGATGCCTCAAAATTAACAGGACTGACTGGATATAAACAGGAATTTACCCTATAATTCCCCAAAATCAACAGGAAGTGACCCGATATCTACAGGAAGTCCGAGAATCCTCAACATCAACAGGAAGTGAACCCAAAATTCCCCAAAATCGACAGGAAGTGACTGGATGTCAACAGGAAGTTACACTAAAATGCCCCAAAATCAAAAGGAAGTGACCCAATATGAACAGGAAGTGAATTGATATGAACAGCAAATTACCTCCAAATGCCCCGAAATCAACTGGAAGTGACCCAATGTGAACAGGAATTGGACTCGAAATGCCCTCAAATCAACAGGAAGTGACCCGATATCTACAGGAAGTCCGAGATGCCCCAAAATCAACAGGAAGTGACCGGATATCAACAGAAAATTACCCCTAAATGCCCCAAAATCAACAGGAAGTGACCCAACGTGAACAGGAAGTGAACCCCACATTCCCTTGAATTAACAGGAAGTGACCTCATTTCTCCAGGAAGTCCGGGATGCCTAAAATCAACCATTTTCGGACTTTAAAGTGTCAACGGACAGTCAAGGAGAAGGTAGCTATTAACCAGATTTGTTAGCGCAATTTTACTGCATTTTCCCTCAACCCTAAAGGTATTTATCATTTATGCTAATGTTGTAAAATGGCTTTAAATCATAACTAGCTGCACCCAGGACCACAAATTGCAATATTTACAGTTTAAACTATTAATCCAATCACTATTAGCTGTACTGTTTACAAGCATTGCGCAAAGCTAGCGGCCATATTGCCATGCACCTAGCAAACTTCCTTCCATCCGCGCCAGGAAGCACCAAGAAAAGGAAACCATGAGAGCCACGGAAGGCCTTTTGTGGCCTTTCCAAAAGGCCCCCGAGGGCCCCATCGAGGAAAGCGCCTGGCGTGTTTAAAGCGGCTAATCCGACATGTTGAGGCAATTCACGTACAATGCGGCTACGCTGGCGCGCTAGCGGGGGTCCCCTCGCTTTAGCATCATAAAGCGACACTTCCTGACCAACGCCACGTTTGTGCCGTAAGCCATTCCGCGCACGCACATTGTGGCGCTAACCCCCTCCACCCGTTGCATTTTTGGCCAGTTTTGAACACCGCCCGGCAACGACGGGGTGAGAGAGGTCTAGACCGGCTCCTTTAAAAGAGAACCCATTAGCGCGCGGGAATGTTGCAACAAGGTCACTGACGTACTGTAGCCTTCTGGAGAGCCGCAATTAGGAGTGTTGACTGGATTTGGAGAGCTTGAAAGGCAGTAAATTGGGTGTTCAATGTGTTAGCGGCCATTGAAGTCAATGCTTTTCAAAAGAAGGTCTCGAGGGCAGGTATTTTATAGTTACTGTAAATGTACATAGGTAATACAATATACTTACTTTTATCATGGGGGTCATGCTTGAGACCACCCTGTTAAGTGAAAATTGTGCTGTACAAATAAACTATTCAAAGTATATTTTTTTTCAAACTACAGCGCCCCCAGGTTGCCCGGGTACAAAATAGCTAATCTGTACCCACAGTTTAGTCATCTTTGGGTACATTTTAGTAATCTGTGGGTGCAGTTTACCAATCTGAACCCATAGATTACTAAACTGTACCTGCAGTTTAGTAATACGTAGTAATCTGTGGGTAAAATTTTTTGGGTAGAATCTACTAATATGAAATCATAGGTTACTAACCTGTACCCACAGTTTAGTAATCTGTACCCACAAATTACTGAACTGTACCTACAGTTTAGTAATTGGTATCTATACATTACTAAATTGTAACCACAGATTACTAAACTGTACCTACAGTTTAGTAATATGTACACACAGATTTTTAAACTGTCAATACCGTTTAGTAAACTGTGGGTTCAATTTACTAATATGAACACACAGATTACCAATCTGTAACCACAGTTCAGAAATCTGTGGGTGCAGTTTACTAATCTGAACCCATAGATGACTAAACTATTGGTATAGTTTTGTAATATTTACCTACAGTTCAGTAATCTGTCCCTACAGTTTACTAACGTGTATCCACAGATTTCTAAACTTTCAAGATGTTGAGTAATTTGTGGGTCCCGTTTATTAATCTCAACCCATAGATTACTAATATGTAGGTACCGTTTAGAAATCTGTGGGTGCAGTTGAGAAGTTTTTGGGTACAATCTACTAATATGAACTCGTAGGTTACTAACCTGTACCCACAGATTAGTAATCTGTACCCAAAAATTACTGAATTGGACCCACAGTTTAGTCATCTGTACCTATAGATTACTTAACTGTAACCACAGATTACGAACCTGTACCTACAGTTTAGTAATATTTACACACAGTTTTCTAAACTGCTTGGACCGTTTGGTAAACTGTGGGTTCAAATTACTAATCTGAACCCATAGATTACTAAACTGTAGGTATAGTTTTGTAATATTTACCTGCAGTTCTGTAATCTGTCCCTGCAGTTTAGTAATATGTACCCACGGATTTCTAAACTTTCAGTATGTTGAATAATTTGTGGGTCCCGTTTATTAATCTCAACCCATAGACTACTAATATGTATGCACCGTTTAGAAATCTGTGGGTGCAGTTTACTAATCTGAACCCACAGATTACTAAACTGTACCCGCAGTTCAGTAATATGAATCCACAGTTTAGTAATTTGTACCCACAGTTTAGTAATCTATGGGTACAGTTTGGAGGTTTGTGGGTACAATCTACTAATATGAACCTGTAGGTTACTAAACTGTACTCACAGTTTGGTAATGTGTACCCAGAAATTACTAAACTGTACCCAAAGTTTCGTAATATGTTAATATTCGGTAATTTGTGGATGCATTTTAGAAATTTGTGTGTACAGTATACTAATCGGAACCCATAGATTACTAAACAGTACCTTCAGTTTAGTAATCTGTACCCACAAATTACCAAACTGTACCCACAGGTTCGTAATCTGTAACCGCAGTTTAGTAATCAGTACCCATAGTTTATTAACTGTACACACATTGACTGAAAATGTAGTTTAAATTAGTCTAAACTAGTAATCTGTACCCATATATGTAATCTGTGGGTACTGATAACTAAACTGTGTGTACAGATTAGCTATGAAAAATATTTTTTTTCTAGTCACATCCGTAATAAAAGGGTATAGTATAATTAATAACTTGTGGGTACAGATTCCTAAACTAAGGGTAGAGATTGCGAACCTGTGGGTACAGATTAGCAAACTATACCCACAGATTACTGAACTGTGGGTAAATATTGCTCAACTGTAACCACAGTTTAGTAATCTATGGGTTCAGATTAGTAAACTGCACCCACATATTTCTAAACTGTGGATACAGATTAGTAAACTGTGGGTTCAGATTAGTAAACTGAACCTACAAATGACTAAACTGTACTGACAGTTTAGAAATCTGTGGGTACAGTTTAGTAATCTATGGGTTCAAATTACTGAACTCTGGTTACAAATTACGAAAAAGTGTGTACAGATTACTCAAATGTGGGTACAGATTACCTAAACTGTGGGCAGATTTGGGTAAACTATATGCACAGAATAGCTATGAAATATATTTTTTTCTACCCGCAGCCGTAATCCGTAGGTGCAGTTTAATAATATGTGGGTACAGATTTGTTTTTAAAGTTTACGGTAAACAATGGGTAAAGATTAGCTATGATTTTTTTCTACCCACACCTCTAATCCATGGGCACAGTTAAATGATAAGTGAGTACATACTGTATTAATAAAACGTGGGTACAAATTACTAAACTGTGGGTACAGATTACCTAATAAAAATATTTTTTCCTAGTTACATCTCTAATCCGTGGATACAGTTAAATAATCTGTGAGTACACATTACTAAACTGTGGGTACAGATTACTAATCTGTGGTTACAGTTTAGCTATGATGTTTTTTCTACCCACATTTGTAATCTGTGGCTATAGATTACTTAACTGTGGGTACAGTTTAATAATATGTGGGTACAGATTACTAAATTGTGGGTACAGATTACTAATCCGTGGTTACAGTTTAGCTATGATTTTCTTCTACCTATATCTGTAAACTGTGTGTACAAATTACTAACCCGTGGTTACAGTTTAGCAATGATTTTTTTTTTTCCTACCCACATTTGTAATCCATGGGTACATATTACTAATCTGTGAGTACAGTTAAATAATATGTGGGTTCAGATTAGCTATGATTTTATTTTTTTCAACCCTGGAATTTTTCGCTTTATTATTTTTTTCTGTAAAAATATAAACATTTAAGAAAAATATTTCATAATTTGAAATAAAGTAGACATTTAATGGGAAAAAATGCATTTTTAAGACAAAAAATCTATAGCCATGAAAAGTTGCATATTTTAATGGAAAAAAAAAATCTATAATTGATTTCGTAAAAATGTATTATTTAAGAAAAAAAATGTATAGTTTCAGGAAAAAGTTCACATTTTCAAAAAAAAAAAAGAAAAATGATCGAATAAAAAGCTAATGCAAGAAATATTGCATATTATCAAGAAGAAGTGAACAAGTTGAAAGTGACCATTGACTGTTTCTATGGAGATGTTCCTCCAGCATCAAATTTTATAATAGCCCTGCTCATCAGAAAGGGAAAAAAATCGTTTTTGGAACTCTTTTTATTCACTAAATAAAAAATACTTGAGTCACTGTAGTATTGAAATTGACATATTTTTTACTGCTTTTTGACTAAACACAATAGAAATGAAAAGTAAGATTTTTTTGGTGATGAAAGCAAGTCTAACCCTTCTTTTCATTGCTTCCATATTCATAAAACACAATCTGTCAGCCTTGAAAATCAATCAAAATTCAGATCATAATTCTTCTTCCAAAATGTGTTTTGAATAGATCTCATTCCTGGTTTGGATTAGTGTTGCACCGATACCATTTTTTTGCTCTTGATACTGATTCGGTTACCTTGCTGTGTTAATCTTTTTCCTTTTTAATACCAAAATACTGCATATTCACTTGAAGTATTTGCTATCATGTCTTGGTCAGGTTTATTCGCTGCCAAACCCTCCCGCTTCAGATGGATTGGACTTCTATTGCTGTCAATGGCAGCCACTGTGCTCTGACATTGATCAAATAATCTTTTAAAAAATCAGCTATAGCTTAGTATCGGAGATATATTAGCTGACCCTTTGGTCCAAGGACAACTCCAGCTACCAACTGCGCCACAGCCGCCCATTTTATTTTCTATTTATTTATATTTTATATTTATACATATATGAATATATATAATTTAGTTATTTATTCATTATTTTTATTATATATATATATATATATATATATATATATATATATATATATATATTTTTTTTTTTTTTTATATTTTATATTTATTTTATTTTATTCTATTTATTTTTATTTAAAATTTTATATTCATATTGATATATACTTATTTTATTTATATTTATTTTTCTATTTATTTTATTTTATTTTCTATTTATTTGTATTTTATATTTATGTGTATTTATATTTTTACTTTGTTTATATATTTTATTATTATATTTATATTATTATTATTTATGATTATATTTGTTTTATTTAGTTATTCATTCATTTACTTTTTAATTCATTTTTATATTTTCTATTTATTTTATTATTATATTTATTTTTATTTAAAATTTTATATTCATATTGATATATACTTATTTATACAGTGGTACCTCTACATACGATCGCTTCGACACACGAACTTTTCGACATCCGACGTAAAATTTGACTCGCCATTTGTTTCTACATCCGACGACATGCTCGAAATACGACGACAATGGCAGCACCGCAGACGAATGCATGGCGGATTTTCTTGTGTGACAAATCAACACAGGTTTCAGAAAAGGTTGGTACAGGTGGTGAAACAAGGAAAAAGTTGACGCTTACCTTCTAAATGAAGATGTAAATGACAGAAAAATATGAGCGTAGGGTGGGCATCTGTGAAATGGCTCAACAATACATCTCCACGGTCCTCCTCCGACCATCGTTCGCCAGTCTTTATAAGTTAAGCTGACAATTCTTATTGTGGTAACATCTCCAGAGAAATCGCCAGCTTCGCCACGTTTTCATCATTTCTTTCACAACTTATTCAACACAAAACGCCTGCTGTCTGCCGCAATTGACGATGTTCTCAAGGAAGCATTGAAAGCGAAAGTAAACTTTCACCCGCTCCCCTCCCTCTTTGTCACGTCAGCGCCGCGGTGCCTTCAGGTACAGAAAAAAACGTCCGCCTTATTAGAACCCGTTTTGTTACACTATTACAGGAATAATTATTATTATTATTATATTATTAATCCGATTTTTATTTATTATTTATTTGTTTTGCTATATGTAATTGCCATTTGTAATAGTACCAGCAGTATTTTTTAAGGATTTAGTGCAGGTTTTTGGGCTGTGGAACGAATTAATGGAATTATAATGTATTCCTGTGGGAAAATCCTGCTCGACATACGACCATTTCGACTTACAAACAGGCTCCTGGAACGGATTAACTTCGTATGTAGAGGTACCACTGTATTTATATTTTATATTTATTATATATTTACTTATATATTTCATTATTATATTTATTTTATTATTATTTATAATTATATTTATGTATATTTATATACATTATATTTGATATTTTACTTTTATTTATATATTTTATCATCACATTTATATTATTATTATTTATAATTATATTTTAATTATTTTTATTTATATTTTATTGTGTTTTTATTTCTTTAGTTATATTAATTAATTTTTGATTAATTTAATTTTATGGGGAGGTTCCCAAAAGCATTGCCCCTCCCGATAATGGCCTGGGGGCAGCCATGTTGGTAGGGGCGACCTGACTTTAACAAGAGCTGCATTTTTATTCAGCCCAAAAAAACAAACGTTAAAATGTTGCGATTATAAAACAACAACAACAACAAAACATTCGTTCATTCGCTGCCATCTCTCCCACTTCAAACATATTGGACGTCTATGGCCATCCGTGGCAGCCACGACAGCGTAATGAGTTCATTTTGGTTAACTACACATTTTCCTGTCGATTTTCCGTCATTTCCGTCTCCTTTTGGGGCATTTACGGATCACTTCCTGTTGGTTTTGTGTACCTGAACAGCAATTTTTCATTAAATTTAAGACAATTTAAGACCTTGCTTATCCATATGTTTTATTTAAGACATTTTAAGACTTTTTAAGGACCCACGAGAACCCAGAAATCAAAAAGGGATGCCATAAACAGCACGCTTTCAATGTGCGTCAAGCAAAAAATTCCTCAAAATGGGTCAATTTGACCTTGAAAATAATAGAAAAGTGAAACTGACCTTCTTCCTAATGTCAATTCTGAGCAAAATTAATTCCGCTCCTGGGTAAACATAACCCAAAGACTGTTTACTCATCCAGAAATGCTGAAAATGACATGCTTTTTTAAACGCATTTTTTACACTTTGCAGCTTCACTCTCCTTAATAAGCCTCATTAAAGCGACCCTCAAAAGGCAGGAAGACCGAAGGTGGGCTTGTTTCCCCGCCCCGAGGCCTGGGGATTAACTTTGCGACGTCGCAGGCATCCGACGGTACGCCGTTAGGTTAGTTTCCGATCCTCCGCTTAAGCCGGCACTCTTAAGATGTTGCCAGAAAAGCAGGAGGAAGAGGTCAGTGGAAAGGAATGAAATTGCCAATTCGGATAGAAAAAGCGCCAAAATAACTCATGGTTTTGGAAATTTTAACCATCAACTCACCTTGTTTTTTTTGTGTTTTTGTGCAACATGATACTAAAGGAACTCTAGACTCATAGGGTGAATGCAGAACATATCTCGAATTAAATGCTTTAAATATCAATAAATTGAATACATTGTTACGGATGTCTAATTTTTACAGTAAAAAAATACTGGTACTACATTTTTTAAAATCTTTTTACAGGGTTTAACTTTATACAACTTTATACATTTTTCAGTAACTTAAAGGAGACGTTTTCAAAAGCACACTGTGAAATTACAGGATGGATTTGTTTTCACTTGGTTTTGGGTGTAAACGACACATATTACCAGACAATTGCACGAGTCACTATGATCCAAGTCACCACTAAATTCTGGATCTTACCTCTAGTCGAGACAAGTAACGAGGTTATGTCGAGTTGAGTCATAAGGTTATGTCAAGTCGAGTCGATTCATAAGGCGATGTCGAGTCAAGTCGAGCCGAGTCACAAGGTTATGTCGAGTCATCAAGTTATGTCGAGTCATAAGGTTATGTCGAGTCAAGTTGAGTCGAGTCATAAGGTTATGTTGATTCAAGTCGAGTCGAGTCGAGTCAAAAGGTCAAGTTGAGTCAGTTCATAAGGTCGTGTTGAGTCCAGTCGAAACGTTATGTCAAGTTGAGCCGGGTCGTAAGGTCATGTCGAGGCAACTTGAGTCAGTTCCCGAAGTCATGTCGAGTCGAGCTGAGTCATAAAGTTATGTTGAGTCAAGTTGAGTCGGGTCATAAGATAACGTTGAGTAAAGCCGGGTCTCGGGGTCATGTCGAGTCGAGTCATAAGGTTATGTCAAGTCAATTCGAGTCATAAGGTTATGTCAATTCGGGTCAAGTCATAAGGTTAAGTCGAGTCAAGTCGAGCCGAGTCGTAAGGTTATGTCGAGTAAACTTGAGTCGGGTCCCGAGGTCATGTCGAGTCGAGTCGAGTCCAACGGAGTCATTAGCTTATGTCGAGTCAATTCGAGTCATGAGGTTATGTCGAGTCGAGTCATAAGGTTATATCGAGTCAAGTTGAGTCGAGTCATAAGGTTATATCGAGTCAAGTTGAGTCAAGTCATAAGATTAAGTTGAGTCAGGTCATAGGTTATGTCGAGTCGAGTCGAGTCATTAGGTTATCTTATGTCGAGTCAAATTGAGTCAAGTCATAGGACAATGTTGAGTCAAGTCGAATCTGTTCTCGAGGTCGTGTCGAGTTGAGTCATGTCGAGTCATAAGGTCAAGCTGAGTCGGGTCAAAAGGTTATGTTGAGTCGTGTCCAGTCAAAAGGTTATGTCAAGTCGAGCTGACTCGTAAGGTTATGTCGAGTCAACTTGAGTCGGGTACCGAGGTCATGTCGAGTCGAGTCATAAAGTTATGTTGAGTCAAGTTGAGTCAGCTTGAGTCAGGTCATAAAATAATGTTGAGTGAAGTCGAGTCGGGTCTCGAGGTCGAGTCGAGTCGAGTCATAAGCTTATGTCAAGTCAAGTTGAGCCATAAGGTTATGTCGAGTCAACTTGAGTCGGGTAATAAGATAATGTTGAGTCATGTTGAGTCGGGTCTCGAGGTCATGTCGAGTCGAGACATAAGGTTATGTCAAATTAAGTTGAGCTGAGTCATAAGCTTATGTCGAGTCAATTCGAGTCATGAGGTTATGTCGAGTTGAGTCATAAGGTTAAGTCGAGTCAAGTTGAGTCGAGTCATAAGGTTATATCAAGTCAAGTTGAGTCGAGTCATAACATTAAGTTGAGTCAGGTCATAGGTTATGTCGAGTCGAGTTGAGTCATAAGGTTATGTTATGTCGAGTCAAGTTGAGTCGAGTCATAGGACAATGTTGAGTCAAGTCGAATCTGTTCTCGAGGTCGTGTCGAGTTGAGTCATAAGGTTATGTTGATTCGAGTCGAGTCGAGTCATAAGGTCAAGCTGAGTCGGGTCATAAGGTTATGTTGAGTCGAGTCCAGTCAAAAGGTTATGTCAAGTCGAGCCGACTCGTAAGGTTATGTCGAGTCAACTTGAGTCGGGTCCCGAGGTCATGTCGAGTCGAGTCGAGCCGAGTCATAAAGTTATGTTGAGTCAAGTTGAGTCAGCTTGAGTCAGGTCATAACATAATGTTGAGTGAAGTCGAGTCGGGTCTCGAGGTCATGAGGTTAAGTCGAGTAAAGTCGAGCCGAGTCATAAGGTATTGTCGAGTCAACTTGAGTCGGGTCCCGAGGTCATGTCAAGTCGAGTCAAGTCAAGCCGAGCCATAAAGTGATGTTGAGTCATAAGGTTATGTCGAATCTGTTCTCGAGGTTGTGTCGAGTTGAGTCATAAGGTTATGTTGATTCAAGTCGAGTCGAGTCGAGTCATATGGTCAAGCTGAGTCGGGTCACAAGGTTATGTTGAGTCGAGTCCAGTCAAAGGTTATGTCAAGTCGGGTCCCAAGTAGGCATGTGCCGGTATGAGAATTTGACGGTACGATAACCGTGAGCAAAAATACCGCGGTTTCACGGTATCACGGTATTGCAATTATAGCTCCAAAATTTTGAGATGTATGTTTTTTTTTGTTTTGTTTTTTTTTTTTTTAACTTTTTTCCATTGAACAGGTTTTTTTTTTCAGAACATATTTGCAAATTGGAACATGAATATAATGTGAAAATAAATTAATGTGAAAATAAATAAATTAACAAAAAATAAATATTTTATATAAAATTAAAATAAATAGAACCTAGACTATACCCACAGCCACAGCTCAAGTTGCTCAATATTAGGGCAAGAACAAAATAATTGCTATAAAAAAGTAAAAACACTTCTAAATAAAATTAAAAGTATATACTGTATGACTTTTTTTGAGGGGGAGAAGCTGAAGTTTCGCCATTTTCAGCCACTGTGTCAACTTTCTTCTACATGATGTCATGCCTTTGTGTTAAAAAGAACAAAGAATTCATAAGTTAATAAGTTAGTTAAAAATGTATAAGTTAGTTAAAATGTAAATATTGAGGAAAGGTTTCATCTAAAACAAAAAGTGAGGAGTGAGACCTCCTTTCGCAATTAGCGATCTTTGACGCGATCCTTTTTTTTCTCCCCCCTTCATTCAAGCATGTTTCTCACTCAGCGGCTGTGAGACATAAAACGTCGACCAAGCTGCTCTCCCAGCTTAGCCTAGGCTAACATTCGTCTTTGTAAGTTTTAGTTAGTTTGTATATTGAATTTGAAAGGAAAATGTATGTTTTGTTTTTGGCGACCTTTTTCATGGTGCTACTGCTATCCTGTTGAACCCTACTCACATGTGGAAAAATACAGTTGTATAACGTTTTAAATGTATTCATTTTGTATATTTCACCACGATTTGAGAGCTCAATAAATTGAAGAAAAGTACGCATTGTGTTTGGAGGGTATGTTTTTGGGTTTGCTGGCTGTTTAGCAGAATAGAGTCACTAACACTCACGGCAACAAACAGGGGAAGGGTGAGCGCTGCCGCACCAAGCCACTTCGGCTGCATTCTGGCACATGAAAAATAGCGAATACCGTACCAAGGTATGACGGAAAATTTTAGTGGTTTTGAAACCGCGACGTTTTCACACCACGGTAAACCGTGAAACCGGTAACCGGCACATGTCTAGTCCCAAGGTCAGGTCGAGTCGAGTCGAGCCGAGTCATAAAGTTATGTTGAGTCAAGTTGAGTCAACTTGATTCGGGTCATAACATAATGTTGAGTGAAGTCGAGTCGGGTCTCGAGGTCCTGTCGAGTCGAGTCATAAGCTTATGTCAAGTCAAGTTGAGCTGAGTCATAATGTTATGTCGAGTCAATTTGAGGCATAAGGTTATGTCAAGTCGAGTCGAATCATAGGGTTAGGTCGAGTAAAGTCGAGCCGAGACATAAGGTATTGTCGAGTCAACTTAAGTCGGGTCCCGAGGTCATGTCGAATCGAGTCGAGTCAAGCCGAGTAATAAAGTGATGTTGAGTCAAGTTGAGTCATAAGGTTATGTCGAGTCAACTTGAGTCAGGTCATAAGATAATGCTGATTCAAGTCGGGTCGGGTCTCGAGGTCATGTCGAGTAAAGTCATAAGGTTATGTCAAGTCAAGTTGAGCCGAGTCATGAGGTTATGTCGAGTCAATTATAGTCATAAGGTTATGTCAAGTCGAGTCAAGTTGAGTCGAGTCATAAGACAATGTTGAGTCAAGTCTGGTCTCGAGGTCATGTCGAGTCGAGTCATATGGTTATGTCAACTGAAGTCAAGCCGAGTCATAAGGTTATTTCGAGTCGAGTCATAAGGTTATGTTATGTCTACTCAAGTTGAGTCGAGTCGAAGGACAATGTTGAGTGAAGTTGGGTCTGTTCTCGTGGTCATGTCGAATTGAGTCATAAGGTTATTTCGAGTCAAGGTGAGTCAAGTCAGAAGGTTATGTTGAGTCAAGTCGAGTCATAAGTTTATGTCGAGTCTTAAGGTTAAGTCTAGTCGAGTTGAGTCATAAGATTATGTTGAGTCAGGTCACAAGGTTATGTTGAGACGAGTCGAGTCATAAGGTTATGTCGAGTCAAGTCGAGTCGAGCCCTATGGTTACGTTGAATCAAGTTGAGTCGGATCTTGAGTTTATGTCAAATCGAGTCGAGTCATAAGGTTATGTCGATTCGAGTTGAATCGCGTCATAAAGTTACGTCGATTGGAGTCATAAGGTTATGTAAAGTCGAGTCAAGTTACAAGGTTGTGTCAGGTTGTAAGGACGAGAACTGACAAGTCAAAAGATTGTCGAGTCCAGTCAAGATGAGTTGAGTGGAATCATAAAGTTATGTCAAGTCGGGTCTCGAGGTCATGTTAAGTCGAACCGAGTCACAAGGTTGTAAAGATGAGTCATGTCAAGTAAAAAGATTGTCAAGTTGAGTAAAGTCCAGTCACAGGTTAGTGAAGGCCTTCAACATTGTTCCCCAGTCCACCCACAAAGCATTCAGGTTTATCTTTGAGGGAAACCTTACTCTCAGTGTAAATCAATGTAAAAGAAAATTACAGCAGAAACGTAGCACAAGCAAACGGCACCACTACAGGACCATTTTGCAGTAAATGGGAAGGCTGCGTGATGTCATAACTGCAAATTAAAGGCAGAATATCTACAAAATCATTGCAACAAATGAAGAAACTAATGTTTAACTCATTATCGTTCAATTTTTTAGCATAAAGTACATGTTTAACGTTCTCACAGTTCCTAGTTAGAACTTCAATTTCTGTAGCTGACCTACTTGAGTATCATTTACGACGGCTTGTTTGCGCAGCAGTTGTCGCCGCTACTCCCAAAAAAGTCCGCCGGGACCATTTCTGGAAGTGCGTGGTCCCTTTTTTGCTTATTACCATAACCGTGACCCGTGACCCCGGCCGGGGAAGATCATTCTTCATTTCCCCTTCAGACGCAGCCCAAAACCAGATCAGGATGTGGACGCCGAAGAATCCCGCAGGAGGGCTTAAAACAACATGGCTGACAGAATCGGGCCGGACTGACCGCCGTTGTGTTGTCACGTTATAATAGGAGCTATTTCAACTTGGAGTTGTATTCTGGCCATCCGCAAGTAACGTCGGGCCAACGGGTTGGCATCGGTGAACGGATGACTTCTGCCAAGGACTTTTGCGTTGCCGTAGCGCTCGCAGCTGCCGCTTTTGAATATAATTGAGTTCATTTGAGGCACAAAAGCATGCCGACCACCTGCAATATGAGCAGAGGATTGACAAAAAGTCCACTCTGTTTTAGCTGGGGAGGGTTGGCAGCGGTCAAATGATATATTGCAGCTTTAGCAGCCAATGAGGCATTGTGGGCTGACTTTGATTTTATGCTGGATTCAACGTAGAAAATGCTATTTTTCGTACATTTTTTATCCAAATCACAGCATTTACACATAAAAAAATCAGGATACTAATGGGCACAAACTTTCTACTCAGTTTTTGCTGAAAACGTACGGTTTGGCCCAAATTTTCCAAAAAGATACCCTTTCATTTCTAAAGGGAAAAATTTCCCATTCATTTACAATGGCACATTTAACTTTCATTCACTCCTATTGATTTCCAACCCGAGTGACCCGATATCAACAGGAAGCGACCCTAGAATGCCTCAAAATCAACAGGAAGTGACCCAACATCAACAGGATATGACCCTGAAATGCCCCCAAATCAACAGGAAGTTACTCACGTGCCAAAGCAATGCTATTTAGCTTAGCAATTGGACGAGTGAGAGAAAATTTTCGAGGGATCCAAGCTAAACCAAATCAGATCCGGATTCAATTTGGTTTGACACTGTGGACATTTAAATTGGATTCAAGTTCAACTACACATTTTTCAATTTTGATCAATAATTTTTTTTCAGTGTATGACGGCTCAGCTAAATTAAACTAAATAAGATCTCGATTCAATATGGTTTGACAGTGTGGACATTAATGTTGGATTCATGTTCAACAAGACATTATTATATTCGTATCAATATTTTTACTGTGTATGGCGGGCCATGTAAATTAAAGTAAATCTGATCTGGATTCAATTTGGTGTGACTGTGTGGACATTAAAATTGTATTCAAGTTCAACTGGACGTTTTTAATGTTGATCAATATTTTTGCTGTGTATAGCAGCTCACGTAAATAAAACCAAATCCAATCTGGATTCAATTTGGTTTGACAATGTGGACATTAAAATTGGATTCAAGTTCAACTGGATGTTTTCAATTTTGATCAATATTTTTGCTGTACATGGCAACTCACGTAAATGAAACCAAATCAGATCTGGATTCAATTTGGTTTGACAGTGTGGACATTAAAATTGGATTCAAGTTCAACGAGAAGTTTTTCAATTTTGATCAATATTTTCTTTTTTTTCAGTGTATGACGGCTCATGTAAATTAAACTAAATCTGTTCTGGATTCAGTTTGGTTTGACGGTGTGAACATTAAATTTGGATTTAAGTTCAACTCAAGGTTTTCAATTTTTGATCAATATTTTTGCTGTGTATAGCAGCTCACGTAAGTTACACCAAATCAGATCTGGATTCAATCTGGTTTGACAGTGTAGACATTGATATTGGATTCAAGTTAAAGTGGATGTTTTTCAATTTTGATCAATATTTTAACTGCGTGGCAGGTCATGCATAAATATTTTTGCAATCAATGGTGGCTCGCCTTAATTAATCTAAATCAGATCTGGATTCAATTTGGTTTAATGGTGTGGACATTAAAATTGGATTAACTTCAACTAGACATTTTTCATTTTTTTTTTTTTTTCAGTGTATGACGGCTCACGCAAATTAAACTAAATTAGATTTGAATTCAATTTGGTTTGAATGTGTGGACATTAGAATTGGAGTCAAGTTCAACTAGACGTTTTTCAATTTTGATCAATATTTTTTTTCAGTGGGTACGACGGCTCACAAAAAATGAAACTAAATCGGATCTGGATTCAATTTGGTTTGACAGTGTGAACATTAACATTGGATTCAACAGAACATTGGTCTTGAAAGTCCTTTAAAGTGCTGGAATTTGGACATTGATGACCCCCAAATCAACTATTTCGCTCAGCAATTGAAAGAGTGAGAGAAAATTTTCAACAGGGTCCAAGCTAAACCAAATCGGATCCAGATTCAATTTGGTTTGACAGTGTGGACATTAAAATTGGATTCAAGTTCAACTAGACGTGTTCAATTTTGATCAATATTTTTTTTTCAGTGTACGACGGCTCACAAAAAATTAAACTAAATCGGATCTGGATTCAATTTGGTTTGACAGTGTGGACATTAAAATTGGATTCATGTTCAACCAGACATTATAACATTTATATCAATATTTTTACTGTGTATGGCGGCCCACGTAAATTAAACCAAATCTGACCTGGATTCAATTTGGTTAGACAGTGTGGAATATAAAATTGGATTCAAGTTCAACTAGACGTTTTTCAATTTTGATCAATATTTTTTTTTCAGTGTACGACGGCTCACAAAAAAATTAAACTAAATCTGATCTGGATTCAATTTGGTTTGACAGTGTGGACATTAAAATTGGATTCAAGTTCAACTAGACGTGTTCAATTTTGATCAATATTTTTTTTTTCCAGTGTACGACGGCTCACAAAAATTAAACTAAATTGGACCTGGATTAAATTTGGTTTGACAGTGTGGAATATAAAATTGGATTCAAGTTCAACAAGACCTTTTTCAATTTTGAACAATATTTTTTTCAGAGTATGGTGGCTGACTTAAATTAAACTAATTCAGATCTGGATTCAGTGTGGTTTGACAGTGTGAACATTAACATTGGATTCAACAGAACTTTAGTATTTTTTAATTACTCCTGAAAACTCAGAAAATTGGTCTTGAAAGTCCTTTAAAGTGCTTGAATTTGGACATGGAAAAAGATGTACGAACCCTGTAATAGCGTCGGTATTGTTGCAAAACTAGCGGCAACTTTCCAACTGATATCTGAAGTTATCGACCCGAAACAGACTGAAAGAAATCACCTCGTGCTGTTTGCCCGTTCTTTTTCAAATTCTACGCGTCTGGATATCGCTGTGGGATAAGGCTGATTTGAGAAGGAAGCGTTTTCTGCACAGATAGCTCATTGACTCTTTTCCTAATCTGGTTTATCATCCTAGCGGAACTCCCGGCCGACAGACAAAAACACGGCTTTCCGAGACAGATCTAATCCTGACGCGGCAGCTTGTGTGTTCCGTCACCCTGGAAACAAAGTGATCAACAATATAGATTCACATAATCATAAAACATTTACCCGCCAAAATAAATATAACCAACTCCAAATTTATCGATGACGCCGTAACACTAATCAAAGGCGCACTCGCTGACCGCCGCGCTGTGTAAATACTCGCAGCCCCTTCCGCCATGAAAACAGGCAGTTCAAGCTACTGATGAGTCTATAAAAAGTGGCGGCGTGTCCACTTTTAAGCGAGTGTCCGCCCTCATGTGTTTCCTGCCATCGCCACGGCAACGCACCAGCACTCCAGCGCTACATTAGCACACGCATCCACCGCACGCATGCTAATAGCCTCCGTTTTATTCGCATCTGCTTGCGTCCTTGCTCTGGAAGTTTCCTCCAAAATTTTTGGTCTATTTTTTTTCCTTTAAGGGTGTTGACACTAAGTTTAACTCATTGGCTTTCATTGATAAATCTAGACGTCCAATTACTTGAAGCGGGAGGGTTGGCAGCCAATGAACGAACGTTTTAGAAGTTCTATTTTGATCAATGTTTTTACAGTGTATGAGAGCTCACGAAAATGAAACCAAAACAGATCTGGATTCAATATGGTTTGTATTTGTATTTTATTATGATCCCCATTAGCTGATGAATACATCCGCTACTACAATTTGGTTTGACAGTGTGGACATTGATATTGGATTCAAGTTCAACTAGATGTTTTTAAATTTTGATCAATTTTCTTTTTTCAGTGTATGGCGGCTCATGTAAATTAAACTAAATCAAATCTGGATTCAATTTGGTTTGACAGTGTGGACATTTAAATTTGATTTATGTGTCAGTGTATGGCGGCTCACGTAAATTAAACTGAATCACATCTGGATTCAACGTGGTTTGACAGTGTGGACATTGACATGGGATTCAAATTAAACTGGGCGTTTGTCAATTTTGATCAATATTTTTGCTGTGTATGGCCGCCAACATAATTTGAAACCAAATCAGATCCGGATTCAATCTGTTTTGACAGTGTAGACAGTAGATTTTGATCTTTTTTATTTTCCAGTATATTGCGGCTCATGTAAATTAAGCTAAATCAGATCTGGATTCAAGTTGGTTTGACAGTGTGATCATTAAAATTGAATTCATGTACAATTAATTCTTTTTAAACGTTGATCAATATTTTTGCTGTGTACGGTGGCTCTCGTGAATTAAACTAAATCAAATTTATCAAATCAACAATTCAACATGGTTTGACAATGTGAACATTGAAATGGGATTCAACTTCAGCTAGACATTTTTAAATTTTGATCAATATTTTTACAGTGTATACTGGCTCACAAAAATTAAACCAAATCAGATCTGGATTCAATATGGTTTGACAGTATGGACATTGATATTGAATTCAAGTTAAACTGGTCGTCGTTAAATTTTGATCAATAATTTTGCTTTGTTTGGTGGCTTACGTAAATTCAACTCAATCAGATCTGGATTCAGTATGGTTTGACAATATGGATATTGATATTGGATTCAAGTTAAACCGGACGTTGTTAAATTTTGAACAATATTTTACCCGTGTGTGGCAGCTCACACAGATGAAACTAAATCAAATCTGGATTCAATATGGTTTGACAGTGTGGAGATTAAAATTGGATTAATGTTCACCTAGGCATTTTTCAATTTTGATCAATTTTTGATCAACGTAAATTAAACTTAATCAGATCTGGATTTAATATGGTTTGACATTGTGGACTTTAGAATTGGATTCAAGTTTAACTAGATTTTTTTCAATTTCTATCAATTTTTTTTTCCAGCGTATGAAGGCTCACGTAAATTAAACTAATTCGGATCTGGATTCAAAGTGGTTTGACAGTGTGAACATTAAAATTGGATTCAACTGAACTGACTTTTAGGGTTTTTTTTTTTATTACTCTTGAAAAATCAGTGCTTGAATTTGGACATGGAAAAAGGTGTACGAACATTGTACTAGCGTCTGTATCGTTCATCTAGACGTTTTTAAATTTAGTGTGTGGCTGTTCACGTAAATTAAACTAAATCAGATCTTGATTCAATATTTTTTTAACAGTGTGAACATTGATATTGAATTCAAGTTAAATTAGACGTTTTAAAATTTAAATCTTTTTTTTTTTCCCAGTGTGTGGCGGCTCACGTAAATGAAACTAAATCAGATCTTGATTCAATATGGTTTGACAGTGTAAACGTTGATATTGAATTCAAGTTAAACCGGATGTTTTTAAATTTTGATCAATATTTTAACTGTGTGTGGCAGCTCACACAGATGAAACTAAATAAAATCTGGATTCAATATGGTTTGACAGTATGGACATTAAAATTGGATTAATGTTCACCTAGTTTTTACTTCTTTTTTTTACATTTACGTATATTAAACCAAATCAGATCTGGATTAAATTTGGTTTGACAGTGCGGACATTAAAATTGGATTCATACTCAACTAGAAGTTTTTAAGTTTTGATCAACATTTTTGCTGTGCATCGCGGCTCACGTAAATTAAACTAAATCAGATCTGGATTCAATATGGTTTGACGTTGTGGACATTAGAATTGGATTCAAGTTTAACTAGATGTTTTTCAATTTCTATCAATATTTTTTTTCAGCGTATGAAGGCTCACGTAAATCAAACGAATTCAGATCTGGACTCAACGTGGTTTGACAGTGTGAAAATTAACATTGGATTTTACTGAACTAACTTTTAAGTATTTTTTTTTATTACTCTTGAAAAATTAATGCTTGAATTTGGACATGGTAAAAGTTGTACGAACCTTGTGCTAGCGTCGGTATCGTTCAACTAGACATTTTTAAATTTAGATCTTTTTTATTTCAGTGTATGGCGGCTCGCGTAAATGAAACTAAATCAGATCTTGATTCATTGTGGTTTGACAGTGTAAACATTGATATAGAATTCAAGTTAAATTAGACGTTTTTTTTTCAGTGTAAACCAAACAGATCTGGATTCAATTTGGTTTGACAGTGCGGACATTAAAATTGGATTCTTGTTCAACTAGAAGTTTTGCAATTTTGATCAACATTTTTGCTGTGCATCGCGGCTCACGTAAATGAAACTAAATCAGATCTTGATTCAATGTGGTTTGACAGTGTAAACGTTGATATTGAATTCAAGTTAAACCGGATGGTTTGAATTTTGATCAATATTTTAACTGTGTGTGGCAGCTCACACAGATGAAACTAAATCAAATCTGGATTCAATATAGTTTGGCAGTATGGACAATAAAATTGGATTAATGTTCACCTAGTTTTTACATCTTTTTTTTTTTACATTTCCGTATATTAAACTAAATCAGATCTGGATTAAATTTGGTTTGACAGTGCGGACATTAAAATTGGATTCATGTTCAACTAGAAGTTTTTCAATTTTTTAATCAATATTTTTGCTGTGTATGGCAGCCCACATAATTCAAAACCAAATCAGATCTGGATTCAATTCAGTTTGAAAGTGTAGACATTAGAATTGGATTCAAGTTCAACTTGAAGTTTTTCAATTTTGATCAACATATTTGCTATTTATGGCGGCTCACGTAAATTAAACTAAATCAGATCTGGATTCAGTATGGTTCGACATTGTGGACTTTAGAATTGGATTCAAGTTTAACTAGACTTTTTTTTCAATTTTGATTAATATTTTTTTTCAGCGTACGAAGGCTCACATAAATGAAACTAATTCAGATCTGGATTCAACTTTTTTTGCTGTGTATGGTGGCCTACATAATTTAAAACCAAATCAGATCTGGATTCAATTTGGTTTGACAGTGTAGACATTAGAATTCAGGTTCAACTAGACGTTTTTCAATTTTGATCAATATTTTAACTTTGTGTAAAACGCAGACGAAACCAAATCAAATCTGGATTCATTATCGTTTGACAATGGGGATATTAGAATTGGATTCAATTTCAACTTGAGGTTGTTATATTTTAAACAGTTTTTTTTTTTTTTTTCCTTCAGTTTATGGTGGCTCATGTAAATCAAACTAAATCTGATCTGGATTCAACATGGTTTGACCGTGTGAACATTGAAATAAAGATTCAATTTCCGCTAGACATTTATGAAATTTTAAGTATATTTTTTTTTATTACCCATGAATTTGTTGGGTAAAGGATACCATTCTTTTTTATTTATTCATATTTAAATATTGAAAAAAAAATTTAGCGGGCCACAATAGTTCCTTGGGTTGCACTTTTGACACCCCTGTCCAATACGAATGTATTCAAAAACATTTAAGATTCATTTATGAATACACTGTTAGGCACTGATCTGGTTTCAAAACTTGAGTTTAAAAGCAGTTTTTTTTTTACAGTTCTTGTTTTTCCACTAAAAGCACACAATGATCCATGCGAGTATAATTGTTTTACATGTTTTTTATTTTATTTATTTAATTATTTATTTATTTTTGCTTAAATGAACCGAAGATGATAACACACAATAAAGAAAATGCTAATAAATGTGTTTAGCTTAGGAAATGAACAATTAAAATGCAGTAACTTATCAGCAACAGTGGCCTTGCTACAGGAAAGAATCTTCGAGCATGCATTCATATCTTATCCAAATAGATTTGCGGGTCACAGCCACCCTGTGAATATGCATTCCATATGAAAATGAATAGACCAAGAAAAATGAACAAATATGCGTATAGACGGAAAAATATTCTTACACCGCTGATTGCTGGCGAAAAATTCAAGGTCTATCCCACCCAAAGTCACCTGGGATAGACTCCGGCTCACATCCTAATGAGGACAAGGGCGAGAGAAAATTGATGGATGGATGGATATCTCTCATCCCAGCTCTTGATTTTGGACTTGATTACATACTACGGGGGATTTATTTCCTGCCTGGACCAGATCCTTCAGGCCGATTGCCCATCAGTTGTAGTTGTTGGCCTCCAAACCGTACAATGACGTCAGCTACGCCACGCCAACTCACTCTCCGGTCACGGAGCAACCACTTGAGTGCTAGCATGCGCCAGGGTAGAGATATTTAATAATCTCACAACTAGCTGGAGTGGCCGTCTCCAGATTTTGGGGGGCTTGATGCTCACGGAGGAACGTTTAAGCGTCACCTGCTGCCACTTTCCACCATCAAAAACATGTTGCTTTGGGAAACGTGATTAGTTAGGACGGCAGGACGGATGATTAATGTGGCAATTTATCTCTTGAAGTGAAGGAATAACATGAGCTAATTGGGAAATGACTGTGTGCGCTTTAGTACTTTAGCATGCTGCTAATTAATCAGACCCCTTGAAGCCTGAAATTTACATTGAACGAATATACATCAAGCGTTGGAGGGATAAGTAAGTACACAAAAATTGTAAAAAAAAATGAATAAATAAATAAAATAACACAATCAATACAGCTAAAATCATAAAAAGATAAGAATTAAAAGTAAATTTGAAAAAATGTGCTGGAAAATGTATAATTGAATATTAAAATAAATAATACATTTAAAAATTTTAAAAAGGAGGAATTCCTTAATAATTGACTCTTTTTTATTTAATATAATCGTAATAATTTACCCCTTCCTTTCTTTAAAAAAAATTAAATAGAATTTTTTTTTTGCCGTCTTATTTCCAAATTAATTTTCAATGTATTATCATAATTATCTACAGACGTATTTGTATGTATATTTGTTAACCCACAAGCTGCCATTGACGCCTATAGACGTCCAATCCAATTTGACTGGTGGTCTAGTGGTGATTAAATAGTTATTACAGTGTTATGACTATGTTATTATTCCAGATTTAATGTTATTAGAATTTTTAGCAGCTTATTCTATATTATTACATCACATTACAATGTTACTGATTATAGTGACCCCTCATTTTTCACGGTTAATTCCATTTTTTTTGCCGTCTTATTCCAAAATTAATTTTCAATGTATTATCATAATTAAGTACAGACGTATTCCCTCATGCTTTATGATGTATATTTGCTAACCCATCGGCTGCCATTGACGCCTATAGACGTCCAATCCAATTTGACTGGGGTCTAAAGGCGTTTGAATGGTTATTACAGTGTTATTACTATGTTATTACTCCAGATTTACTGTTATTAGAATTTTTAGCAGCTTATTCTATATTATTACATATTACATCACATTACAATGTTACTGATTATAGTGACCCCTCATTTTTCACGGTCAATTCCATTTTTTGGGATGGATTGGAACGTCTATTGCCGTCAATGGCAATGAACAACTGACACGTAAATTCAGGCATAAGGTTTTAAATGTCCACTGTACAGAAGGCATTCATTGGTGTGAGACAAGTCATCAATTACTTTTTTCTATTTCTTTGTTTGAATGTTTCGTGAGTCGTAGATCTTTCCAAACACAACTCCTGATTGGTCAAAGCTGTGTGAGTACGAGACAGGCAGGCAGTTTCATCATCAGGAGTATAACAAAGGCTTTGATTAAAAATAAATACAATGTTCGGGCCAAGGCGGGCGGGGGAGGTTAGCTGAGTTTCGAGCTTATTTTGATGAGTGAACTGAAAGACTGCATTATCTTCTGAATGAGTGGTCTCCAAAGCAAAGAGAGACTCCAACATGAAGCACACCTTCCAGTTAGCCTGCTACATGATATTTGTTGTGGGGAAGCCTTGGCATATACAAATATGTATATATATATATATATATATATATTAGGGCTGTCAAAATGATCGCGTTAACGGGCGTTAATTAATTTTTTTAATTAATCACGTTAAAATGTTTGACGCAATTAACGCAGATGCCCCGCTCAGACATTTAAATGATAGTACAGTGAAACGCTCACTTGTTGTGTTTTATGGAGTTTTGCCGCTCTCTGCTGGCGCTTGGGTGCGACTGATTTTATAGGCTTCAGCACCCATGAGCATTGTGTAAGTAATTATTGACATCAACAATGGCGGGCTACTAGTTTATTTTTTGACTGAAAATTTTACAAATTTTATTAAAACGAAAACATTAAGAGGGGTTTTAATATAACCTTTCTATAACTTGTACTAACATTTTTCTTTTAAGAACTACAAGTCTTTCTATCCATGGATCGCTTTAACAGAATGTTAATAATGTTAATGCCATCTTGTTGATTTATTGCTATAATAAAGAAATACAGTCCTTATGTACCGTATGTTGAATGTATGTATCCATCTTGTGTCTTATGTTTCCATTCCAACAATAATTTACAGAAAAATATGGCATATTTTATACATGGTTTGAATTGCGATTAATTGCGATTAATTACGATTAATTAATTTTTAAGCTGTAATTAACTCGATTAAAAATGTTAATCGATTGACAGCCCTAATATATATATATATACACACACATACAGTATATACTATAAACAATATACAGTATATACATACGCCTACGTGGCTCAGTGGTAGAGTAATTGTACTCCAACCCAAAGGTTGTGGGTTCGATTCTTCACCCTGACTCGTCTAAGTGTCCTTGAACAAGACACTGAACCCCACGTTGCTCCTGCTGCTGCTTCACCAGTAGGTGGATGGTGAGATAGTGTAAAGCGCCTTAAAAGCGTGGAATAAGTGTAACACCATTTACCATTACCATTCACACATACATACATTTATATACACATATATGTGTATACACACAATATACAGTTTTTACACACACATACACATATGGTTTATATATACTGTACATACAAATACATACATACATACAGATACATAGAGTACGCTTACATAGAGTACACATACATACAGTATACATACGTACGAGTGAACATACATATGTACATATGTATTTTTATATACAATATATCTTTTTTTTTTAAAGCTCAATTAAATTCCAATGGTAAAACATTTTTAAAAATTAATTTTAAAATGTATTTTTTTGTTATTAATTGTATATCAAATATTAATTGTATATCAATGCGTATAATTTTTTTTTTTTTTTTTTTAAACCAAAAATATGCAGTTCCACCAAAATTTGACCACAAAAAAAATGCCCATTCATTTCCAATGGTACCATTCATTTCCAAGAGGGAAAATCAACAAAAAAATGAAAGCAGAGTGCCCCAAATTGCACAGGAAGTGACCCAAAATCAACAGTAATAGTACCAAAGTACCCAAAACTTAACTCCACCCACCTCTTATTGTTAGCACATTTTAGCTCCATTAATTAGCGTCGACTTGTTGGTTTGTCTTGACGTTCAGTTAGTTAGCATGAACATCCTTTTAATTGATGTCAACTTGTAGTTAGTTTGCGTCGACATCCTGTTAGATTTATAGTTGTTACTTTGTGGGTAAACAAGCACTAGATTTGATCTCATTTCTCATATTCTTAGCATGTAAACGTGGGCTCTGAGATCCGTTTTTGATGTCTTGCGCTTGATCACTTTTGTCAAATCGAGTTATGTGGAAGTGGCCCAAATGACGCGACGATGCCTTCGGGGCAAAAATCCTTCGTTCGGCCATTTGTGCGAGGACTAAAAGAGCGGAAGAGATGGGTGATTTGACACTTAAACAGCCTGTTTACAAGTTTTTGGCAGAGCTGCAGGAGGGAGAAGAGGAAAAAAAGAAAGCCCTCCTTTCAAAGCGATGCGACCATTCATGTAACGTCACTCTTTATAACATCCTTTCATGAAGGACAAAAAGAGGAATGCATTAATATGCCAGCGCAGGTTGTGAAGGGAAGAGAGGGTGAGCCCATGAATAAAATGAATTTAAAAAATGGCGCTTCAGCAGCGATGACAGATATGGTGACGGCAGAGGAGCCTGCAAAGCAGCTTGTTTATCTCGGCGGTAACACGCTTGTGCCGTCTGCTTAACATTAGCTGTCAAAGCATTGTGACAAGTCGCACGCGGGGGTCGCTGCCTTTTGAGTGTCTTCTTTTAAGAGGGCTTATTGGTAGATCCTCGTATTAGTGAAGATGTTTTTTTAACGGTTCATATTGCATATTTATGACTGTTCGGGATAAGTTTGTACTTGCATAAAAACCATCTTGAGTTCTGATTAACTCAGAAGCTGTAAGGCAAACTGAATCCAGATCTGATTCGGTTACAATTGGGGGAGCAGCCATACATAGTAAAAATAGGAATCAAACTTTCTAAAGCGGTAGTTTTAAACTTGGATCAAACTTTTATGTCCGCACCGTCGAAGCAAATTGAATCCAGATTTGATCTGGTTTCGTTTGCGTAAGCATATATTATAAAAATGTTCATCAAAATTTAAAAAACCTCGAGTCTAAACTAAATCCAATTTTTATGTCCACACTGTTGTACCACATTGAATCCAGATCTGATTTGGTTTTGTTTGGGTAGGCACTCATACAGAGTGAAAATTTTATCAAAATTTAAAAAACCTCTAGTTTCAACTGAATCCAAATTTTTATGTCCACACTGTCGAACCATGTACAATCCAGATCTAATCGGGTTTCATCTGGATGAGTCGCCATTGACAGACAAAACATTGATTAAAATTTCAAAACTCTAATTAAACCTGGATCCAATTTTTATGTCCACAGTTTTGAACCATATTCAATCCAGATTTGATCTGGGTTTATCTGAGTGAATCACCATACACAGACAAAATATTGATTAGAATTTCAAAACCTCTAGTTAAAACTGAAAATATTTTTTGTCCACACTTTTGAACTATACTCAATCCAGATCTGATCTGGTTTCATCTGGGTGAGCAGCCATACGCAGTAAAAATATTGACTAGATTCTATTTAATATTTTTATTAAAATTTCAAAACCTGCAGTTTGATTGAAGTATAATTTTTACATCCACACTGTCAAGCCATCTTGAATCCAGATCTGATTTGGTTTCATCGTAGAATCCAATTAGATTTATGGGCTGGTAGCAATCTACAGTATCTTTACTGTCATTTTTCTGTTATTACTGTGTTATTACTATGTAATTACTCTTCAAATGGATTGGACGTGTATCACCGTCAATGTCAACCAATGAGTTTAATCTAGTTTCAACACCCCTATGTTGAGAAAACTGAACAATCAACAAGTTGTTTTTCCCTTTTACTGTCATTATTCTGTTATTACTATGTTATTACCGTGTAATTACTCCAGATTTACTGTTTTATTAGCGTATAACATTTCCTGCCGAACCCTCCCACTTCAAATGGATTGGATGTGTATCACCGTCAATGTCAACCAATGAGTTTAATCTAGTTTCAACACCCCTATGTTGACAAAAATGATTAACAAGTTTTTTCCATTTCACTGTCATTATTCTGTTATTACTATGTTATTACCATGTAATTACTCCAGATTGACTGTTTTATTAGCGTATAACATTTCCTGCCGACCCTACCATTTCAAATGGATTGGATGTGTATCACCGTCAATGTCAACCAATGAGTTTAATCTAGTTTCAACACCCCTATGTTGAGAAAACTGAACAATCAACAAGTTGTTTTTCCTTGTTACTGTCATTATTCTGTAATTACTATGTTATTACCATGTAATTATGCCAGATTTACTGTTTTATTAGCATGTTACATTTCCTGACAACCCTAACACTTCAAATGGATTGGACGTGTATCACCGTCAATGTCAGCCAATGAGTTTAATGTAGTTTCAACACCCCTGTGTTGAGAAAACTGAACAATCGACAAGTTGTTTTTCCCTTTTACTGTCATTATTCTGTTATTACTATGTTATTACGATGTAATTACTCCAGATTTACTGTTTTATTAGCATGTAACATTTCCTGCCAACCCTCCCACTTCAAAATGGATTCGACGTGCATCACAGTCAATGTCAGCCAATGAGTTAAATGTAGTTTCAACACCCTTATGTTAAGAAAACTGAACCAACAAGTTTTTTTTCCCTTTTACTGTCATTATTCTGTTGTTACTATATTATTACTGTGTTATTACAATTTTATTACTCCATATTTATTGTTTTATTAGCATGTAACATTTCCTGCCAACCCTCCCACTTCAAATGGATTCGACATGTATCACTGTCAATGTCAACAAATGTAATTATTCTGTTATTACTATGTCATTACTCCAGATTTACTGTTTTATTAGCATGTAACGTTGCCTGCCAACCCTCCCACTTCATATGGATTGGATATCTAGCTCCATTAATGTAAGCCAATAAGTTGAATATAGTTTCAACACCCTTACGTGAAGAAAACTCAACCATCAACAAGTTGTTTTTCCCGACAAACCAGCAGAAATGCGACACGCTATGATCTCCATACTCAGCCCGTAGCTATTTATGACCCATCCTCACACAAACATAAGGTCAGTCATTTCCTTTCATACTCCAAGTTGGACATGACACGCTATCACGCTAACGGCGGGGCGCGCTGCTATCGTTCGGGCCGAGGACTCCAAAACATCATCTGCTTTGGAAACATTGCGAATCACACAATCTGGGACGAATCCAGAGCACTGATTGGAGAAAAAAAAAGCCTGCCTACGAGCACACGCATATACAGACCCGATTCTCTGCCGCTTTGATACCACATCACACATCTCGAGTGAAGCTCCTGCATGGAAGCGCTGCCTAATTACAGCGCTGCTCGCCTTGGGGTTCTTAAATTCCCGGGTTAAAAGAAGCTCCACATATAAAGCCAGCCAAATTAGCTCTTAGCCATGGTGAACATAACCCTGCGGTAATTAGCTAAACACCGTCTCCGGGAGCAGTTGTGTCGTCTCACGATAGGACGGACAACCTTGGATGCCGACCAACATGAAGCAAGGAGGGTTATCGTAACGGCTTTGAAACACGCGGACCGGACCACCGAAGAGGCTGCGCCCTCAGACTGGGAGGAGGGCCCGGGTGCCTCGCTGTCTGAAACCAAACTGACAACGGCGGCCAAGCCGAATGTAAAAGTAGAGCATCCCTCGGCCGCAAATCACCCGTTTCCTAGCGGTTTGTCGTGTCTTCCTCAGCTGCGGATCACGAGACGCTCAAGACGTCCACCTTAGTCGACTTGCGAGCTGTACCTCCTTGAAGATGATCTAAAATGGTTCCAAAATGCTACTGAAATAACTTTATTACCTATGATCTACTCTGTTCTGTATGTCAAGTAAGAGTGTGACAATTTGGGGTATTACAATATATCGACAAGGTGATTAATCGTGATACTTTGTAACCCAAAAGGTTATCGATATACTCCCCTCAAGTATCGATAAATAGTTTTAAAAAGGTGTCACTGTTTAAAACCAATAGGTTGCTAGAGAAATCTTCCATGAGAATATTGTCAACGTTAGCTTGCGGGCTAGCATTAACAGCGCTAGACATCCAAGTCATTTTGACCGGATTGGACATCTAGTGCCGTCAATGGCACTGAAAGCAGAGTGTTCACCGCCAGTCATTTGTGGGCATTTAAAGGTCACTTCCTGTTCAAAGTAAAGGCATTGAAAGGTTATTTCCTGTTGATTTTGAGTCACTATCTTTTCAGTAACCCAAAATCAACAGGACGTGACCTGTAAATGCCCCAAATTCAACAGGAAGTGGCCCGTAAACACCCCAAAATCAACAGCAAATGACCCAAGACCCACATGAAGTGAGCCTGGAATGCCTCAAAATCGACAGGAAGTGACCTGATATCTACGGGGAGTGCCACGGAATAGCCCAAAATCAACAGGAAGTGACCCTGAAATGCCCCAAAATCAACAGGAAGAGACCCATTTACAGGTTGCTTCTGGTTCATTTTAGGGTATTTAAATGTTACGACCTGTTGATTTTGAGTCACTACCTTTTCAGTAACCCAAACTCAACAGGAAGCAATGACGGAAGGCCCGAAAATCAACAGGAAGTGACCCGATACCTGTGGGAAATGCCTCAGAATAGCTCAAAATCATCAGTAACTGACCTTGAAATGTCCCAAAATCAACAGGAAATGACCTAGAAAGGCCCCAAAATCAACAGGAAGTGACCGGTTGTCTACAGGAATTGCCCCGCAATGGCTCAAAATCAAAAGGAAGTGACCTGTAGCTACAGGAAGTGCTCCAGAATGGCTCATAATTAAAGGGAATTAACCCTAAAAAAAAAAAAAAAAAAAAAAAATCAACAGGAAATGACCCTAGATTGCTTCAAAATCAATAGAAACATGACCCATAAATGGCCCAAAATAAACAAGGAGTGACTCAATATCTGCAGGAAGTGACCCCGAAAGCCCCCCAAAATCAACAGGAAGTGACCCGATATCTACAGGAAATTACCCGGGAATGCCTCGAAACCAACAGTATGTGACCCTGAAATGCCCAAAAATCAGCAGGAAATGACCCGATATCTACAGGAAATGACCCTGGATTTCCCCCATAATCAACAGGAAGTGACCGTGGAATGCCTCAAAATCAACAAGTACTTACCCTGAAATGCACAAAAATAACCGGAAGTGACCCAATATCTATAGGAAATACCCTTGGAATGCCTCAAAATCAATGGTAAGTGACCCAAAAATGCACAAAAATAACAGGAAGTCACCCAATATCGATAGGAAACTTCCCCTGGAATGCCTCAAAATCAACAAAAAGTGACCCTAAAATGCCTGAAAATCAACAGAAAATGACCCAATATCTACAGGAAATGACCCTGGAATGCCTCAAAATCAACAAGAAGTTCCCCTGAAATGTACAAAAATAACAGGAAGTGACCCGATATCTACCGGCAATGACCCTGAAATGTCCCAAATTCAACAGGAAGTGGCCTGATTTCTACAGGAAGAGCTCCGGAGTAGCTCATATTCAACAGGAAGTGTCCCGGAATAGCTCAAAATTAATAGGAACTGATCTTGAAATGCCTCAAAAGCAACAGGACGTGACCTGTAAATGCCTCAAAATCAACAGGAAGTGGCTGGTAAATGCCCCAAATTCAACAGGAAGTGGCCCGGAAACGCCCCAAAATCAACAGCAAATGACCCGAGATCCACAGGAAGTGACCCTGGAATGCCTCAAAATCGATAGGAAGTGAGCTGATATCTACAGGGAGTGCCACGGAATAGCTGAAAATCAACAGGAAGTGACCCTGAAATGCCCCAAAATCAACAGGAAGAGACCCATTTACAGGTCGCTTCTGGTTCATTGTAGGGTATTTAAAGGTTCCGACCTGTTGATATTGAGTCACTACCTTTTCAAAATGCCCCAAAATAGACAGGAAGTGGCCCGTAAACGCCCAAAAATAAACAGCAAATGACCCGAGATCCACAGGAAGTGACCCTGGAATGCCTCAAAATCGACAGGAAGTGAGCTGATATCTACAGGGAGTGCCACGGAACAGCTCAAAATCAACAGGAATCGACCCTGGAAGGCCCCAAAATCAACAGGAAGTGACCTGACACCTGTGGGAAATGCCCCAGAATAGCTCAAAATCATCAGTAACTGACCTTGAAATGTCCCAAAATCAACAGGAAGTGACCTAGGAAGCCCCCAAAATCAACAGGAAGTGACTGGTTGTCTACAGGAAGGGCTCCGTGAAGGGCTCAAAATGAAAAGAAATTTACCCTGAAAAGCCCCAAAATCAACAGGAAATGACCAGGACATATACAGGAAATGACCCTAGATTGCTTCAAAATCAACAGAAACATGACCCTTAAATGGCCCAAAATAAACAGGGAAAGACTCAATACCTACAGGAAATTACCCCGAATGCCTCGAAACCAACAGTAAGTGACCCTGAAATGCCCCAAAATCAACAGGAAATGACCCGATATCTACAGGAAATGACACTGGAATGCCTCATAATCAAGAGGAAGTGACTGTAAAAGTCCTCCAAATTAACAGGAAGTGACTCAATATCTACAGGAAGTGCTCCAGAATGGCTCAAAAGTAAAAGTAAAAAATTAATCCTGGAAAGCCCCCAAATCAACAGGAAATGACCAGGACATATACAGGAAATTACCCTACATTGCTTCAAAATCAATTCAAACATGACTTTTAAATGGACCAAAATAAACAAGGAGTGACTCAATATCCACAGGAAGTGACCCTGAAATGCCCCAAAATCAACAGGAAGTGACCCGATATCTACAGGAAATTACCCTGGAATGCCTCAAAACCAACAGTAAGTGACCTTGATATGCCCCAAATTCAACAGGAAACGACCTGATATCTACAGGAAATAACCCTGGATTTTCCCAAAAATCAACAGGAATTCACCCCGGAAGGCCTGAAAATAAACCGGAAGTGACCTGATATATTCAGGAAATTACCGTGGAATGCCTCCAAACCGACAGTACGTGACCCTGAAATGCCCCAAAATCAACAGGAAATGACCCGATATCTACAGGAAATGACCCTGATTTTCCTCCAAAATCAACAGGAAGTGACCCTGGAATGCCACAAAATCAACAAGTACTTACCCTGAAATGCACAAAAATAACAGGAAGTGACCCGATATCGATAGGAAATGCCCCTGGAATGGCTCAAAATCAACAGAAAGTGACCCTAAAATGCCTGAAAATCAACAGAAAATGACCCGATATCTACAGGAAATGACCCTTGAATGCCTCATAATCAACAGGAAGTGACTCAATATCTACTGGAAGTGACACCGGAAGGTCCCAAAATTAACAGGAAGTGACCTGATATCTTCGGGAAATGACCCTGGAATGCCTCGAAACCAACAGTAAGTGACCCTGAAATGCCCCAAAATCAACAGGAAGTGACCCTGGAATGCCTCAGAATCAACAAGTACTTACCCTGAAATGCACAAAAATAACCGGAAGTGACCCGATATCTATAGGAAATGCCCTTGGAATGCCTCAAAGTCAACGGGAAGTGACCCTAAAATGCACAAAAATAACAGGAAGTGACCCAATAAATATAGCAAATGCCCCTGGAATGCCTCAAAATCAACGGGAAGTGACCCTAAAATGCCTGAACATAAATCGGAAGTCACCCGATATCTATGGGAAATGACCATGAAATTCCCCAAATTCAACAGGAAGTGACCTGATTTCTACAGGAAGTGCTCCAGAGTAGCTTATAATCAACAGGAAGTGACTCGGAGTAGCTCAAAATGAATAGGAAGTGACCTTGAAATGCCCCAAAATCAACAGGAAAAAAAAATCCCAAGATGCATTTTGCTAGGCTTGTGCACAGATTTTTTTTCTTTTATTACTTTTCTTAGTGACTATTTCTTTCTGGTAGCGCGGTACCTATATGTGATGCTTTTCTCATTCATTATTTTGATTCAAATGTTGTTCATTTTATTTTTGCACCATGAATGAATGCAAATGATCTGCTCAAATAACAAATCCAAAGCATCTTAGTTTGGAGACATCTTACCGTAATTACAACTTTGCTACCGCTTTAGCCGACGTCAAACCATTCCCCATTCAGACTTGGCTACAAATTAGGGTAACTGAATGTTCGGAGTGTCACTCGTAAAGTGAGCGACGACCCCCCTCGTTTTCTGTATTTTGCATTAATTACAAAACGTCTCCCTTCCGAGAAAAGCATTGGCTGCAACACGCACACGTAGGCCTGAAAATATCCCAACCACCCAGAAAATCTCGGCATCCAAAATGGCGACTGTTTACAAAGAATGCGTCGCTCGCGTCTGCCAGCGACCTCAGGGCCCTTTTTTGCAACGTTAAGCTAGCGCGGCGCTCCGTCACACGGGGTGTGCGGTCACACCGTTCTATTTCTACTCGACTAATTCAATCCATTCGGGCTGATTAGAAGCGGGGAAAAGGTGGCGAGGCGCCAAAAGGATGAGAGCTAATGTTTGGAAATGTTCATGTTTTATCAGATGAATGGGAAACAGCTGTTCGGTAATAGATTGTCACCCGTATATCATCGGCAGACCTCCGCTAAAGCCGATTTATCCTACTTTGGATCGGCACCCCTATGGTGTGCCGTTTTGGATACGCATGTGTCAACAATATGTGCGTTATTCACGGGCAAATTCAAAATGACAATGTTGACACACCAAATTTCCATCTCGGTAGCTTGTGTAATCCTGTTAACTCATTCGCTGCCATTGACAATGACTGACATTTGAACAGAGTTGAAGAAATAAAACATTTTACAGCCATATGTTTGAGTGCTCTTTAAAAGATTAAGCTCAAATCTTGCTTTTTACAATTGTTTCTGGGTTGTTACTCAGTTGTTACTATGTTATCACTCTGAAAAGGAATTATTACAATTTAAAATTCATCCATACGCTCCTCCTCAGTCTCTGAATGCTCATATTTGAATGCCCTATAAAGGATTAAGCTAAAGTTTTGCATGCTACAACTGTTACTGGGTTATTAGTGTGTTATTACTATGTAATTACTCTTAAAATGACTAATTACCATGTAACATTCGCTCATATGCACCTTCTCAGTCGTTCAATGCTCATGTTTGAGTGCCCTATATAGGATTAAGAACAAATCGTATATACTACAACTGTTGCTGGATTATTACTGTGGTATTACAGTGTTATTACTGTGTTATCACTCTAAAAATCACTGCTTTCAATGTAACATTCAACTATACGCTCCTCCTCAGTCTTTGAATACTCATCTTTGAATTCTCTAGAAGGATTCAGCTAAAATTTTGCATGTTACAACTGTCAATGGGTTATTACTGTATTTTTACTATGTTACTACGCATAAAAATAAGTTATTACGATATAACATTCGTCTATATGTGCCTTCTCAGTCTTTTAATGCTCATGTTTGAGTGTCCTATACAGGATTAAGTTCAAATCTTGCATGCCACAACTGTTGCTGGGTTGTTACTGGGTTATTACTATGTTGTTATCCTAAAAATGGTGTAGCATTCATCCATACACTCCTCCTCAGTCTTTGAATGCTCATATTAGAGGGTCCTATAAAATATTAAGCTCAAATCTTGCATGTTACAACTATTGCTGTGTTATTTTTGTGTTATTACTATGTTATTACTATGTGATTAATCTAAAAATGACTAATTACGATGTAACGTTCATCTAAACGCTCCTCCTCAGTCTTTCAAATGCTGATGTGCGCTATTCATGGGCAAATTCAAAATGACAAAGTTGACACCTCCAATTTTATTTGCTTCCATTGATGATGACAGAGTTGGGAAAAAAACACATTTTACATTACTATGAGTGCCCTCTATAATTTTAAGCTCAAATCTTGCATGTTACAACTGTTGTTGGTTTATGACTCTGTTATTACTTTGTTATCACTCTGCAAATGACTTATTACAATGTAAAATTCATCCATATGCTCCTCCTCAGTCTTTGAATGGTCACATTTGAATGCCCTTTAAAGGATTAAGCTGAAGTTTTGCATGTTACAACTGTTACTGGGTTAGACTGCGTTATTACTATGTAATTACTCTTAACAAGTGATATTTGTTCGTATGTACCTTCTAAGTCTTTCAATGCTTCTGTTTGACTGCCTTGTGCAAGATTAAGCTCAAATTGTATGTACTATAACTGTTGTTGGGTTATTATTGGGGTATTATCATGTTATTACTGTGTTATCACTCTAAAAATCACTTCTTACGATGTAACACGCAACCATACGCTCCTCCTCAGTCTTTGAATGCTCATCTTTGAATTCCCTATAAGGATTCAGCTAAAATCTTGCATGTTACAACTGTTAATGGGTTTTTATTGTGTTATTACTATGTTACTACTAATAAAAATAACTATATAGTCTATATTTGCCTTCTCAGTCTTTCAACGCTCATGTTTGAGTGCCTTATAAAGGATTAAGCTCAAGCCTTGCATGTTACAATTGTTGCTGGGTTATTACTGTGTTATTACAATGTTACTATACTTAAATGACTAATTATGATACGATATCCACCCATATGCGCGTCTTTGTCTTTCAATGCTCATGTTTGAGTACTATAAAGATTCAAGATAAAAATCCTGCATACTACAACTGTTGCTGGGTTATTACTCTGTTATCACTCTAAAAATATATTACAATGTAAAATACATCCATACGTTCCTCCATAGTATTTGAATGCTCATGTTTAAATGCCACATACAGGATTAAGCTGAATTCTTCAATGTTACAACTGTTACTGGGTTATTATTGTGTTATTACTATGTTACTACTCTTGAAAATGACTTATTATGATGTAACATTCATCTTTAAGCACCTCGTTAGTCTTTCAATGCGCATGTTTGAGTGCCAAAAAGGATTAAGCGCAACTCTTGCATGTTACAACTGTTGCTGAGTTATGACTATGTTATTACTGTGATTATTTTAGAAATGACTTATTACGATGTAGCATTCGTCCATACGCTCCTCCTCAGTCTTTGAATAGTCATGTTTGAGTGCCCTATAAAAGATTAAGCTCAAATCTTGCATGTTACAACTGTTCCTAGTTTATTGCTGTGTTGATACAACGTTATTACTCTGTGATTATTGTAAAAATGACTTTTACGCTGTAACATTTATCTAAACACTCCTCCTCAGTCCCTGAATGCCCAATTTTTGAAGTAATGTTCATTCGTCCCTACCAGACAAATTGGATTGGATGTCTAGCACCGTAAATGGCCGTCAAACATCATCTGATGGCAGCCATCCTAGTTTAAATGGACTGCATGTCTATTGCTGTCAAAGACAGGTAATGACAATATACCATTTAGCTTTTTTTCAGAAGACGAGGTCAAGTTCTCATTACCTGGCAAGCTGTCAGCCAACATCTGCTCTCCAGTCTGGTGGCCCTGATGGACAGCTGGGGCTCTGCATGGATGATTTAGCCCAGATTTGTTCAATAAGCGAATGGCGACTACAAGCAGATGACGCTTCCTGGTGCCCAGCTTCTCCGGCAACTGCCAACGCGTGAAGGGTCCTCCGAGAACAGACGGTCTGGCAGCTCGTCAGATGTCCCGAGTGGACGAAGAGGGACGCAAAGCGAATCGCCGAGTCTATGACGGAGAGCACGCACCTGCTATCTGACTTCACTCGTTTTATCAAATTGGATAATCTGGGGCGGGTTGCTCCGGCGACCCTCAAGGCAAATATGCCGTCACGTCCCAAGAGGGGAGGAAGCCGGAGGTCCGCGGATGCGGTCACCTGCTGGAGTCCTTGTGACACCGCTCCAGAGGGAGGAAACGGGACAAGACGGGACAATGTGGGAAAGGAAGCTGAACGATAACGAGACTAGTGTCACAGGGAGACAAGGTTCTTTTCTTGATCCCACCCTTAAGAGAAGAAGAGGTCCAAGAAAGGACAGCTGAATCCAGCTGTTTAGTCGGAAGCTCGGTCCCAACTGCCTGAGGCCAAGTCTCCCTGGATTGGACGTCTATTGCTGTCAATCGCAATAAGTTAAATACTAGGAATTAAAAGATTCTAAGAAAACTACAGTGTGAGTGAGGGCCATAACCAGAGTTTATTCGTCATTTAATCGCCCTAAAATGAACATGAAGTTAGCCAGAAATGCACCAAAATCAAATAAGTGACCCCAAAATACCCCCAAATCAACAGAAAGTAACATGTATTGACCAAAAATCAACAAAGTAACCCAAGATAAACTGGAATTGAACCTAAATCCAAAGCAAGTAACCGGAAAATGCCCCCCAAAAATTCAAGTTGGAGACCCAAAAATGCCTCAAAATCAAGAGGAAAGGATGTAGAAATGCCCCAAAAGTTTAAAAAGTGACCCAAAAATACCTTAAAGTCAACAGAAAGTAACCCAGTATTGACCAAAATTCATCAAAGTGAACCCAAAATCAATGAGAATAGCCTGGATTTGAACCTAAATCAACAGGAAGTGACCCAGAAATGCCCCCAAAATCAAGACGAAATGATGCAGAATTGCCCCCCCCCCCACACACACACACACACACACATTTTTTTTTTTTTAAAGTGAACCCAAAATGCCCAAGAAGTCAACTGGTATTAACCAAAAATCAACAAAGTGACCCAAAACCAAACAAGATGTGGCTTGGAACTGAACTAAAAATCAGCAGGGATGGACCCAAACTAAACCCAGAAATGCCCCAAAATCAAGTAAAGTGATCCAAAAAATGCCCCAAAGTCAACAGAAAGTAACACAGTATTGACCAAAAATCGACAAAGTGACCTCAAAATCAACGAGATATAGCCCGGAATTGACCATAAATCAACAGGAAGTGACCAACTTGACATAAAGTGACCCAGATATACCCCAAAATCAAGAGGAAATGATGCAGAATTGCCCCAAAAAATATTCAAAGAGTGACCCAAAAATGCCCTTGAGTCAAAAAAAAAACAAAAAAACGCGCATTTAGCATTTATTTTACATAAATACTGTATGTTGAAGTACAATGGTAGTCTTTTAGTAAATGTAGCTAGCAGCCGCCTTATGCAAACAGAGCTTTTCCGGTGAAAATTCTTGTGAATAAATGGTTAAACCCCTGAATTCTTTATAGATATGGACGTAAAACAGTCTCGGTTCTTGGTTAAAGGCAAAATAACTGCAGTTAGCATTTATTTTACGTAAAAATGTCAAAGTAAAATGCTAGTCTGTTAGTGAATGTAGCTAGCGGCCGCCTTAAGTAAACAGAGCTTTTCCGGTGTAAATTCTTGTGAAAAAAAGCTTAAATCCCCGAATTCTTTAGAGATATGGACGTAAAACCGTCTCGATTCTTGGTTAAAAGTAAAAAACTGTTAGCATTTATTTTACGTAAATATGTCGAAGTACAATGCTGGTCTGTAAACAGAGCTTTTCTGGTGAAAATTATTGTGAAAAAAAGCTTAAATCCCATTATACTTTAGAGATATGGAAGTAGAACAGTCTCGATTATTGATTAAAAGCCACAAAAAAAATGTGCATAGAGCATTTATTTTACGTAAATACTGTATGTCAAAGTACAATGCTAGTCTGTTAGTGGATGTAGCTTGCGGCCACCTTATGTAAACAGAGCTTTTCCGGTGAAAATTCTTGTGAATAAATGCTTAAATCCCCGAATTCTTCATAGATATGGACCGAAAACTGTCTTGATTCTTGGATAAAAGCAACAACAACAAAATGTGCAGTTAGCATTTATTTTACGTTAATATGTTGAAGTACAATGCTAGTTTGTTTGTGAATGTAGCTAGCGGACGCCTTATGTGAAAATTCTTGTGAATAAATGGTTAAATCCCAGAATTCTTTGCAGATATGGACGAAAAACAGTTTCGATTCTTGGTTAAAGGCAAAAAAAAAACTGCAGTTAGCATTTATTTTACGAAAAAAATGTTAAAATACAATGCTAGTCCGTTAGTGAATGTAGCTAGCGGCTGCCTTATGGTAACAGAGCTTTTCCTGTGAAAAGTCTTGTGAGTAAATGCTTAAATCCCTGAATTCTTTATAGATATGAACGTAAAACAGTCTCGGTTCTTGGTTAAACGCAGAAAAACTAGTCTGTTAGTAAATGTAGCTAGCGGCCGCCTTATTTAAACAGAGCTTTTGAAAATTGTGAATAAATACTTAAAAGAAACACATAACACAAAAAAAGCCCATTTAGTGTTTCGTTTGTTGCGAATTCTCCACTCATAACACCTCGCGAGAATTGATTCCACGCTTCCTGTGTAAAAATCCCAAACCTGGCCTTATCTCCGGAACCGCCTTCACGTGTTTACACACCAATAAATTCCCTTTGGAAAGATACTCTTTAAAACATTTCCACCCCAAAAGGCAGCCAAGTCCGTCGGCGAGCGAATTTCAAGAATGTTGCTGAGCATTGGCGTTTTCGTAGCATTTAGCACGGTTGCTATGCGGCAACTGAAACATTGATGAGACATTTTCTAAGGAGGAAGCGTATCGATTTCTTATGCAAATCCCACGCGCTCCGGCGAGGCGGAGAGAATCTCTTCCCCTTCCGTCTCGGAACGCGTTCCAGAGCAGGCGTACGCGAAGATGTAACGAAGCAACGCTGGCGTTCGACGGCCCTCGGAGGGAAGCCGAGCCGGGGAGATTAGACGCTAGCGGAGGAAACATTACGGCGTGGCCGATCGGCAGCCGAGCCAACTGGAAAAGACTTGAAAATGATACGTTAGTGAGGAGTGGATAATACATCAATAGTGTTTGATAGCAATCCATCAATGCTGTGAATGTGTGACTTTTGGCTCTTTTAAATGACTCAATTCAACATTTTGTGATTCAGTTCTCAATGACTGCCATTGACAGTGACCAGAGCTGCTTTAAAAAAAAAAAAAAACATATATGTATGTATATATATATATATATATATATATATATTTTTTTTTTTTTTTTTTTTTTTTTTTTTAAACAAGTGTCAAACTAAGAAAACAGGTCAACAAACTTCTTCTACTGTTCTAATGTAATTTCATAAATAAACTCACCCTCAAGTTTGTCAAATTTGGAATTATTTTTTGACTTTTAAGTTTTTTTTTTTTTTTTTTTAAATACTTTTAACTTTTAATTTTCTTGTAAACTTTTGACTTGTCCTTTACACATTTTGTCAAACATTTTTAAAGTACTTTTTTCCCCAACATTGAAGTTTTATTTTTATTCTTTTTAATTTATTATCATATTTCTTGTATTTATTTATTTTTTTTTTTATAATATCATGGTTTTGTTTTTGCGACTTTTTTTTTCCTATTACGAATTTTCTAGTCATGTGTAAATTAAATGGGTTTTTTTTGGGTAATAGGATTTATTTATTTATGTATTTATTCATTTATTGGTTTTTAAATTTCAACTTTTCCTACACATTTTGAAATACTTTTTCCTAAAGCTCTTTTTTTTCTAATATTGAATTTTTACATGCAGTTTTTCAATCCATCATTATGATAAATTATGGATTTTTCTTTTTTTTTTTTTTTAATGCTGTTTTTTATTTATTTATTTTTTCTACATTTGTTTTTGTTTTAACTTTGTATTGTGACTTTTCTTTAACACATTTTGATATCCTTTTTTTTTTAAAGCACTTTTCCCCCCAATATTTCCGTTTGATTCTTATTTTATAAAATCTGTTTGTTATATTATCATTTATCCTTTTTTTCCCTAATTTTTATATGATGATGATTTTGTTTTTGTGAATTTTTTATTTGTATTTTTTTTTTTTTTTTAGAAATTTTGTTATCACTTTTTTTCTACATAACCTAACGCTTAAAAAACAATTTATTTTGATCTTCCTTTTTATTTTTTATTATTCTAATATTAATCATTATTATATTTTATTTCAATTTCCATGATAAGACTTTAAATATATATATATATATATATAGTACATATGCTATACAATTGATTTATTTATTTATTTAGTCTTTATTATTTTAACTTTTTAAACACATTTTTTATTAATATTGACTTTTTATGTTTATATTTTTGAATCTGTCCATCATTATCATCATTTATTGATTTTTAAAATATTTTATATATTTTAAATTTTGTAATCACTTTTTATTCTACTACTAATAAATTTTAAAAAGGAATTTCTTCCATTATTAACTTTTCACTTACATTTTTCTAATACAATCATAATTGTTTATATTTCAATTTTCATAATAAGATTATATATATATAAACGACTTTTATACACATTTTGTAATACTTTTTCAAAGCACTTTTTTTCCCAATATTCACTTTTTATATATTATATATATATATATATAATTTTTTTTCTTTTTTTTTTTAAATAAATTTTGTAATCACTTTTAATTCTATGAATAACTTTTAAAAAGCAATTTCTTCTACTGTAAACTATTTTTCTAATATAATCATTATTACGTTTTATTTCAATTTTCATAATAAGGCTTTTTGTTTTAATTTCTATTAATAGGATTTCCTTTTTTTTATATATATTTTTTTCTAATATTGAGTTTTTCTTTCATTTTTTAAAATCTATTACTAATGTCAACAATATCTAAACAAAGTTTTCATGCTCAAACACTGATTTACAGTAGCTCATTGGCTGCCACTTAAGCCGCAAGACGAGTCAAAACAGATTGGACAGATATTGCCGTCAATGGCAATCAAACATGAATATTCAAAGGCTCATGATGGATTAAAAGATCCAAGAGGAGGAGCAAATAAATGAAAGCTACATACACAATTACAGTAAAATGAGATTAATAACATAGTAATAACATAGTAATAACATCGTAACAAGAGGAATAACCCTACTATTTTCTATGCACTTTCCCTAAAAGAATCGCCATTTGCCAATCAAGGCATGCCCACCGATTCCATGTATTCATTTGTACTCCCTTTTGTCAAAAGACTGGCTGCTTTCAAAGAGCAGAAAAGATGTAGCAAGAGTGGCACTTTATCAGCCGCTTTCATTTTTCGCCTTTCAAGATCTGAGCCGTATAATAGACAGGTTAGAGTGGCAGCCCACAACGCTTCCCTTTTAAAACGTCGGAGTGCTCAATTATAAGAGATCGTAGTCATTCAGTTCTCGCAAAATCTGTGCCTATTTTAGCATTCCTGATGTATAGCGTGACTGTCAAACTTGTTTTCACACGCTTTCACATTTCAAATTGTGAAATTGAACTATAATAATTAATGAAAACAAACTCAAATAAAAAATAAAAACACAAAATTAATTTAAAATATTAAAATATGTAAATTTATAAAATTAAAATACAAAATTAATTATTTAAAAAATTAAATAATTTTAAAAAATATATTAACATTGATTATGTCCAAAAATTTACAAATTGAATTAAAAACTTTAAATTATTTTTTTTAAAAAACAATACAAAACAATGAAATATTTATAAAATTCAGTAAAATTACATTAAAAATAATTAATTAAAAATGTAAAGTTAATTTTTAATATTTAATAATAAATAAAAATATGAATTACAAATTAAAGCTATAAAATAATTAATTATAAACATATAACATTTAATAAATTAAAATAAAAACTGTTTTTTAAAATAATAAAATATATTAAAAAATAATAATGAGTTAATTAAAATGATGAAAAATGTTTAAATTATTAATCTTTTCCAAAACTTAGAAAAAAATAATTACAAACTTGAATTAAAAAATTATTTCATCAAAAAAATTAAAATACAAATTCAATTAAACAATTATCCCTTTTTTTTTTTCGACCTATAATCTCGTAATATTACTTTAATCTCCTAGTCCAATTATTATTTTTTCTTTGCGTTGCCCTAACATTCCCTCACACTAGTCAGCGACTCCAATACAAACGTCTGCCGTCTTGGCTCGTCTGGACGCGAACGTCCAGAATCCAGAAGTTTTTCCGAATGCAATTTCATCATGCACTGCTTGTTCTTTTTATTGGATCTTGTCGGCTTTTTATTGTTTAAGAGCACTTGTCACAATCGTGATAAATACAGGCTGCGTTGGATTCAAATCTGCCGAGTACAATTGACATATAAAGTGGATGTGACAGTGAGTTTTATTGAATTTACGCGGCATCCAGAGGACACTGCAATCAAATTCATGCCCGAGATTGGCTCGTGGATTCAACTGGTGGTTTTTCGCGTCAAATTGGATTTCCTTACTAGAGGGCCAGCAATTTTCTTTGCGTGGATCTAGCAGATTTAATTACTAGGAACTTCCAGCTGTTAAAAGAATTTCGTTTTAGGTGATTTTCATCAATTTATTTTTTCCCACTACTTGAGATAGGACCTAGTCTAGATGACTTTAACCTCTTGATGGCTAAACTTACATCTAAAAGCATCGGAGGAATACATAAACAGACAAAAATAATAATTATGTACTGTATATATCAAAATGCCACAGAAAATTGTAAACGATTATAAGTTTCTTTTTTAATTTTTGTTTACAATTTTTGCATTTTACTTTTGGTATTTACATATTTTGTAATACTAATAGTTATTTCTTTTTGAAGAAGAAGAAAATTACTACTGTAAAGTTATTACTGTGTTATCACTATGTTATTACCATAGAATAAATTGTTAACCTGTAACATTTGTTCAGCTTTTTTGTTCGGCTCAACAAAGTCAAAATCAATTGGACGTCTACTGCTGTCAGTGCAAATCTTGCGTACTACTACTGTTGCTGAGTTATCACTGTGTTATTACTATGTTGTTACTAAAATATTACTGTTATTACTATGTAAAATTCATTCATTAGGCCCCTTATAGTCAATATAAATAAATTTGATTTGATTGATTTGAAATATAATTGCAGTCTGGTGCTGTCAATGGCAGCAGTTAACCGAGTGCCCTCAAAAGGATTAAGTTCAAATCTTGCATTTTACAACTGTTACTGAGTTATTACTATCTTATTACTGTAATATTACTGTTATTACCATCTAGCATTTGTTCATTCGGCCCACTATAGTAAAAATGAATTGGACATCTAGTGCCGTCAACGGCAGCCAAGGGTTGAACCAAGGGTCCTATGAAGGATTAAGCTCATATCCTGCATTCTATAACCGTTTTTTTTTCTTTCTTTTTTTTTCGTGTTATTACTATTTTATTACTGTAAAATAAGTTATTGCCCTGTAACATTAATTCATTTGGGCCCTCACTGTAAAAATTAATTGGCTGTCTAGCAACGTCAATGGAAGCTAATGAGTTAACCAAGTGCCCTCTAAAGGATTAAGCTCAAATCTCGCATTCTACAACTGTCGAGTTATTACTGTGGTATTGCTATGTTATTACTAAAATATTACTGTTATTACCATTAATATTCGTTCAATCGGCCCCTCACAGTCAAAATTAATTTGCCGTCCAGCGCCGGCGATGAACCAATGAGTTAACCAAGTGCTCGCTAATGAATTAAGCTCAAATTATGCATTCTACAACTATCTTTGAGTTATTGCTGTGTCATTACCATAAAATAAGTTTTATTACACTGTACTATTGGCTCATTCAGCCCATCAGAGTCCAAATGAATTGGGCTTCTATTGCCGCCATTGGCAACCAAGGGGTTAACTAAGGCCCCTACAAATGATTAAGCTCAAATCCTGCATTCTGTAACCGTTTTTTAGGTTATTAATGTTTTGTTACTAGTTTTATTATTGTAGAATAACTTATTACCCTGTAACATTGGTTCATTCGGCCTCTCACACCATCAATGGCAGCTAATTAGTTGACCAAGGACCCTCTAAATGATTAAGCTCAAATCCTGCATTATACAACTGTTGTTGAGTTATTACTAAAATATTACTGTTATTACCATGTAACATTCATTCATTTGGCCCCTCACAGTCAAAATTAATTGGACGACCAGCGCTGTCAATGACTGCCTATGAGTTAACCGAGTGCCCTCTAAAGGATTCAGCTCAAATTCTACATTCTAATTCTTAGTTGTCGAGTTATTACTGTTATTAGTATATTATTAGGGAAAAATTACTGTTATAACCATGTAGTATGTCAAAATTAGTTGACTGTCTGGTGTTGTCAATGGCAGCCAATGAGTTAACCGAGTGCGCTCTAGAGGATTAAACGCAAATCCTGCATTATACTAATGTTGCTGAGCAATTACTCTTTTATTACTATAATATTAGTTATTACCATGTAACATTCGTTCATTCGGCCCCTCACAGTCAAAATTAATTTGACGCCCCGCGCTTGTCAATGGCAGCCAAAGAGTTAACCGAGTGCTCTCTAAAGAAGTAAGATCAAATCCTGCATTCTACAACTGTTGAACGAGTTATTACTGTGTTATAACTATGTTGTTACTCTACAATTACTGTTATTACCATGTAACATTGGTTCATTTTACACCTCACAGTCAAAATGAATTGGACGTCTATCGTCGTCCACAAGTGCCCTACAAAAGCATAACAGGGCCTTGAAATGTACTCTATTTCTTGGCGTTTACTCGCTTTTTTCCCTTTATAAACCGACTCTCCCCTGCATCAAAGACATGGCGAGCGAGCGCAGTCCAGACGGAGGGCTCGGCAGACGGGCTCTTGGCCCTGACTTCGGCCTTGGGGGAGACGCGGGGCCTCACCGCGACTCCTCCGCAGAAATAGAAGCTACCACGGCTTTCTTGTGTGAGGTCCCCCTAATTATAAATCACAGGAACCACAAAGATGACGGGAGATGGGAACATACTGACATTGATTATAGAAATTGGAGCGCGACGCAAGGAATAGTTCAAAATGTGTCTTTTGGATGGGAACCCAGCTGGGGTTGGAGCTCGCCTAGATGAAAATATCTGCTAACCCGCGCGATTATCATGCCGAAATGTCCTTCCTCTGCGTTTCCCCTCGATGTTTTTTTTCATTTTGGGTCCAAGTTCACGTCCGGGTATGAAGAGACCCTCCAAAATCTGCGCTTTCCAGACCCTCTTGGGTTGTTGGCGGCGTGTGTGAGAACAGACTGCCTAGACTCAGGGGGCCAGTTGGAAAGCCAAACTTTGTAGCCAGAAATGAAATGGGCTCTTTTGTCATCGCGCTACATTGTTCAGACACTTTAATATGTCTATTGTGATTGAGTATTTTCAAGTGGTTTGTTTGGTTAGCCTCACTGGTCCGCCATGCACAGCGGTTAACAATTAGCGGAGCCTTTTATTTGGCCGTTTTTTCGGGAATCCATTGGTTCACGATTTTTATTTTTTTCATGGAATAGCATGTTTAGCACTTGGTGGTTAGGATTTCTATCTCATAGACTAGACCTAGGAATAGATAAGGTTAGACATAGACATAGCAATAGACCAGACTAGACTAGACTAGACTAGACTAGCAATAGACAAGACTAGGCTAGACCTAGCAATAGACCAGACTATACTACACCTAGGAATAGACTAGACAAAGACATAGACTGGACGTAGAACTACGAATAGACCAGATTAGACTTGGTTTGGCCTAGGAATTGGTCAGAACGGACCTAGTAATCCATCGGTTAACAATTTTTTTTTTTCATGGATAAGAACAATTAGGAATTGATGGTTAGCATTTGTATCACATAGACTAGACCAGACCTAAGAATAGACCAGACTAAACTCGACCTAGAACCAGGAATAGACCAAACTATCCTAGACCAGACCTAGGAATGGACCCCAATAGACTAGACTAGACCTGGAAAAGGGACTAGACCGCACTAGGCCAATACATAAACTTGACCAAGACCTAGGAATAGACTATAGCAAAACATAGACTAGTCCTAGACCTACAAATAGACTATACCAAGACCTAGGAATAGACTAGGAATAGACCAGACCAGAATAGACCTTAACCCAGGAATAGACCCAGACCTAGCATTTGTATCTCATAGACTAGACCTAGGAACAGACTAGGTTAGACATAGACCTAGCAATAGACCAGACTAGACTAGACCTAGCAAAAGACCAGTCTATACTAAACCTAGAAATAGACTAGACATAGACATAGACTGGACGTAGAATAAGGAATAGCACAGACGAGACTTGGTTCGGCCTAAGAATAGAATAGAATAGAATAGAATAGAATAGAATAGAATAGAATAGAATAGAATAGAATAGAATAGAATAGAATAGAATGCCTTTATTGTCATTACACAAAGTGTTATGAAATTCAAAGCTGCCCTATAGAGTGCACACATACTTACGCATAGAATGGACTAATCGTATATACAATCTCCAATATGCAAATTTTTTTAAAAGTATGTATATATAAGAACGGACCTAGTTATCCATCGGTTAACGATTATTTTTTTCATGGATAAGAATGACTAGGAATTGATGGTTAGCATTTGTATCACATAGACTAGACTAGACTAGACTAGACCTAAGAAGAGACCTAACTAAACTCGACCTATAACTAGGAATGGACCAAACTAGACTAATCAAGACCTAGGAATGGACCCGATTAGACTAGACTACACCTAGAAAAAGGTATAGACCAGACTAGAACTATACCTAGACTGGACCTAGACCTAGGGATAGACTAGAGCAAAACATAGACTAGTCCTAGACCTACGACCAGACTAGACTAAGACCTAGGAATAGACTAGGACTAGGAATAGACCAAACCAGAATATACCTTGACCCAGGATTAGACCCAGACCTTGGAATAGACTAGACAAAGACATAGACTAGACATAGACCTAGGAATAGACCAGAACAGAACAGACCTATACCTAGGACTAGACCAGACTAGACGAAGCAATTCATCAGTTATAGATTTTTTTTTTTTTTTTAATCGATAGAACAGACTACACTAAACGTAGGAATGCCCAGACTAGACTAGGCTAGGCTAGGCTAGACCTAGTGACAGACCAGACTAAAGTAAACTAGACTAGACCTAGCAATAGAACAGACTACACTAGACTAGGCTAGGCTAGACCTAGGAATAGACCAGAATAGACTAGACTAGACCTGGATTTAGGAATAGACCAGACTAGACTGGTTAGACCACCGGTTGCACCAGATTAGACTAGACTAGGACAGGATAGACCAGTATAGACTAGACTTGACCTAGACCTAGAAAAAAAACAGACTAGACCATCCAAGACCTAGACCTAGCCTTGAACTAGACCTAGGAATAGACTAGTTCAAAACATAGCCTACACCTAGACCTCGGAAAAGACTAGACCAAGATTAAGGAATAGTCTAGACCTAGGAATAGACCCAAACCCAGAAACAGACCTAGTCCTAAGGGTCTGGATTTGATCGAATCCAGATTATTACGTCTAATCAATCAATCAATCAATCAATCAATCAATCAATCAATCAATCAATCTGGCGTGCCACTTTACAATTGAACAGGACAGGTTAAAAAATGCTCCCATGAATGACTACTACGCAAGATCGCTGATTCGCTCATTTCGCTGTCAATCAAAAAAGGGATAAAGCCTCAGACAGATTATCCAATCATCATGCAGACAAGCCGACCCCACTGCCACATAGACCTTCAGAAACACCGGGTGTCCAAAGGGCAGGACGAGCCTAGCGTAAAACTAGCATAAAAACACAGCAAAAAACTTCTTACCTCCAGGATGCACGTTCCCGGAGCCACGTCCTCATTGACGGAGACGTTGTAGAAGTTGTTCTCAAAGACTGGTTCGTTGTCGTTATTATCCTGAAGTACCACGTTGACCACCGCGGTGGAAGATAGGGGCGGTTTCCCTGCATCCGTAGCTACTACCGTTATGCTAGGATTGGGGTTCTTTTCGTAATCCAGCTGGGACAGAGTAGTGATAATCCCCGTCACGGCGTCTATGCTGAACCAGTCGGCAAAGACCCCTTTATCCCGTAGGATGCTGTAGGTAATGTCCCCGTTGGGTCCTTGGTCTCTGTCTCTGGCCGTCACCTGTAAGACAAAACTCCCAGGGAACACCACTTCCGGGATGACCTGCCGGTATGCCGTTTGGTCGAACAGCGGCGGGTTGTCGTTTACGTCTGTCACCTCGATGGTGAAAGAGGATTCGGCCCGGAGAGGAGGTGTGCCCGAGTCCGTCGCCAAAACCCTTAAATCGTAAACGTCTCTCTCCTCCCGATCGAGAATCTGATCCACGCAGACCAGATAGATGATGCTGTCTTTTGTGGTAAGACCGAATTTCCCGTCTCCGCCCTCCAAGGACACATTAACGTTGGCGTACTCGCCATAGTCCGGGTCGGTGACGGATATCCGGGCCACGTACTGCCCCGGTTGCGCGCCTTCCGAGATCTGAGGCGAGCCGTCCTCGCTTAGGAAAATTATCGTCATGGTGGGCTGGTTGTCGTTGTAGTCCCTGACGTGGATGGTGACGAAGGCGTTGGTCACCTCCGGATGCGTGGCGTTGTCTTGGGCTTGCACCACTAGTTCGTGGACGCGCCGCATCTCAAAGTCCAACGGCTTGTTGAGGGCGACCATCCCCGTGTTGGGGTCGACAACAAAGTAACGATCCGGATCGCTCTGTCTCCGGTTGATCTCGTACGTCACCGCGCCGTTGTCACCCTCGTCGGCGTCTGTGGCGAACACCTGCAAGATGTTGTTCCCCGGTTGCAGGTTCTCGGATATGATGGCGTGGTAGCGGCTCTGATTAAACACCGGAGCGTTGTCGTTAATATCCTGGACGGTGATATCTAAGGTCATGCGATCAGTTCTTTGAGGAGAACCGCCGTCGAAACCCTCGATGGACAAAGTGTAGGTCGATCTTTTCTCCCTGTCCAGTATGGCGTTGACCACCAAGTCCAGATACAGGACTTCATTGCTCCCCCTCCTGGTCTCCAAGGTGAAAGCCTGCCCGATGTTTCCGTCCTTAATCAGGTAACCCTGCGTGGTGAAGTGACCTCCATCCGCGTCCACCGCCGGGTCCAGAGGAAACCTGGTCCCGATAGCCGTCTGCTCCGGGATTCTGAAAGCAGCGTGTTTCTTCGGAAAAGCCGGCCCGTGGTCGTTGATATCGTTCACCTTGACCGTCACCTCCACCGTCACGCCCGTCATGGTGACCGCGATGAAGTTGTACCTATCCCTCAGTTCTCGGTCCAGAACCTTAGCCGTCTTGATAATTCCCGTGCTCTCATCGATGTCCAAATCGGTGCTGACGCCCGTACCTTCGTGGTCGGAAATGAAGTAGAGCGCCGCCGTGATGCCGGGTGGAAGCCCTGCGCTTATGTCGCCGACGATAGTTCCCGCCGGTTGCTCCTCGTCCAGTTGTAGATCCAGAGTGGCTTGAACTACCTCCAGGACTACGTACAACATCAGAATCCTCTTCATCCACTGGCCGGCGCCTCGTAACGGATCCATTTTCAAACCCTTGGCAGATGTCTTCATTCCAGCTCCTTGTTTCTAAACCTGCAGACACATACAGTAACAACAAAAGTATTATTTCTGTGTTGATATACAAAAGCGATTCCCATCTGCGGACCAGGCACGGATCCCAACCAGTTCTTACTTCACCTAATAAGTCAACACCTTGTTCCCCCTGCACACCGTTGAGGCCGCATTTGTAACATGAAAACCACATGCCGCAGCGCACCGCCTCCCATCTTCTTGGCTGCTGCTGCCGCTCTATTTAATTAAAAAGGTGCTGCTCTCATTTTTGCTGCTCACCATAGCGATAGACGCTCATGTAGTATGTCAGGCCAGACCCTGGAGTCACATTGTGTGGACACTCCACATGAAGTTTCCACTGAGTTAACTCTTTTTAACCCTTTAAGGTAGATTTGACAGCTATTTAAAAGTTAATACTTAATACCTTTCACCCATTGCTGGGCAAGTGACCATTTTTGGTCATTTATGGTAGCTTTGCATGTTATGCCAAAGCTACCATGGCGTTTCTTGCCAGCCAAAACCTTTGACCCACCAAAATGAGTGAAGTTCACATGCGATGTGGGCTCTCTTTCGTTTGACACCACAAACATGGAGAGACGGTAAAAACGAAAAGTGGTATTTGGTATGTGACAAAATGCCTTTTGGCATATGGCATTTTTCTGTACGTTGCAAAATGGATTTTTGTATATGGCATTTGTTTGTATTTGGCATTTTTTTGGGTATATGGCAAAATGCTTTTGGTAAGTGGCATTTTTTGTATGCGGCATTTTTGGGTATATGGTAAAATTGCTTTTGGCTATAAAAAAAATTGGTTTGTGGCAAAATGACTTGGTATGTAGCTTTTTTTGTATGTGGCAAAATGGATTTTGGTATATGGCAAAATGGCTTTTTGTATATGCCATTTTTATTTGATGTGTGGCCTTTTTTGGAGTATATATATGGCAAAATGAATTTTGGTATTTAGCATTTTTTTTGAGTAGGTGGCAAATTGGATTTTGGTATATGGCCATTTTTATTTGGTATGTGGCATTTTTTGGTATATGGCAAAATGGATTTTGGTATATGGCCATTTTTATTTGGTATGTGGCATTTTTTGGTATATGGCAAAATGGATTTTGGTATATGGCTTTTTTTTTTTTTATGTGGCATTTTTTTGGGGTAGATGGCAAAATGGCTTCTGGTAAATGGCTTTTTTTTTGTATGTGGCAAAATGTCTTTTAGGATATGGCTTTTTTTTGTATATAGCTTTTTTTCCCTTTTTTTATTTGGTATATGCCATTTTTGCAGGGCAGGCACGTCCATGCCATTGACATCTATGCACGTCCATATTTTCCATTCATTTTCAATATCCCAAAAAATGTGTGGTTGCAAATTTTTGTTAAAACACTTACATTGCGAGGTCTCTCCCAACACGCCGCCATCTCTAACGGTCACATTCCGAAATGGCACGCTTCAAAACAAGTAAATCTCCCGAGTAGTTGACGTTAAAATTAGCATCTTTTGTTCCGAAGGCTCTGAAATTAGCCATCTGTGCCATGGCTGGCTGCCAGAAGACGCTAATTGCAATGGTGCGGAGCCAAAAAAAAGTTAGCGTGCTAGACTGCGCGGAGCCCTTTGACTCGGGGGTGCCGTGTCGCTTCTGAGATGCGACGCGTCGTGAGGATTTGAACGCATCGGTGACAGTCCCACCACCGGGGGGAGCTGGAAGAAATTCAAGCTAGTTTCACATAGCGTTGATATTTGCTCATTGGCTGCTAACATGGTCTTAAGGCGGCCATGTTGGTAGGGGCGAAATTCCCATGCAAGTCAATGTATTGACATTAAAACCAAGACGTAACTAGCTTAAACATCAACAGATTTTTAAAAGATTACTTCAGCAATGTCAAAGCATCTGCTATGTACCCACTGGCTGCCATTGACGGCGCTATATGTCCAATCCATATGAAGTGAGAGGGCTGAACGTTCACTCGCTTCAAATGAATTGGACATCTACTCATTTGAAATCACGGCAGAAGCATGAAATGACCAAAACGACCCCTGGGCGGCCATATTGGTAGGGGCGACGCTCAATCGACTTAATGTTGATTCGCTACCACCTTTCCCCTACAAAAGGCTCAGACATCTATTAGTGATTAACTAATTTTCGATTCACAACCGAAGCATGAAAAGCCCTTCATCGCCCCTACTAATGTGGCCTCAAGGCAGGCATGTTGGTAGGGGCAAAATTCTCATACAAGTCAATGCATTGACATTAAAATCAAGACGTAACTAGCTTAAACATCAACAGATTTTTATCGACGGCTCTAGATGTCCAATCCATATGAAGTGAGAGGGCTGAACGTTCACTCGCTCCAAATGAATTGGACGTCTACTCATTTGAAATCACGGCAGAAGCATGAAAAGACCAAAACGGCCTCAGGGCGGCCATATTGGTAGGGGCGACGCTCTCATCGAATGAATGTTGATTCGCTACCACCTTTCCCCTACGAAAGGATCAGTCAAATATTAGTGATGAACTAATTTTTGATTCACAGCAGAAGCATGAAAAGCCCTTCATCGCCCCTACTAACATGGCCTCAAGGCAGCCATGTTGGTAGGGGCAAAATTCTCATACAAGTCAATGCATTGACATTAAAAACAAGATGTAACTAGCTTAAACATCAACAGATTTTTATCGACGGCTCTAGATGTCCAATCCATATGAAGTGAGAGGGCTGAACGTTCACTCGCTTCAAATGAATTGGACATCTACTCATTTGAAATCACGGCAGAAGCATGAAAAGACCAAAACGGCCTCAGGGCGGCCATATTGGTAGGGGCGACACTCCCTTTATTCGCTGTCAGATTTCCACTTCAAATGGATTGGACATCTATTAGTGATAAACTCATTTTCAATTCACAGCAGAAGCATGAAAAGCCCTTCCTCGCACCTACTAACATGGCCTCATGGCAGCCATGTTGGTAGGGGCAAAAGCCCCATAAAAGTCAATGCATTAACTTTAAAATCAAGACGAAACTAGCTTAAATGTCGACAGATTTTTTAAATATTACTTCATCCGTACCCACTGGCTGCCATTGACTAACATGGCCTCAGGGCGGCCATATTGGTAGGGGCGACACTCCCATCAAATTCAATAGATTTGATGTGAAAATCAAAGCATAACGAGCTTGTTACATTCAATTATTTTATCAATGTTGAAAGCATGTGCTACTGACTCATTATCTGCGTTAGGTGGCGCTAATCGTCCAATCCGTAAAATGGATTCCCGCAAGCAATCAACAATAAGAGCATTTTTGCATGTTATTTTTCTTCCTGCAACTTATGGCGATAATGGCGGCAAAGAAAACACGTTGAGACGCTTTGCGAGTGGCGTTCTTGGCTAAAACAGAAGCGCAGCTGGCGTTTGAAATCTTTGACAAGTGCTTGAACTTTCAAGTCTCCCGTATTGATTTATGTTCCAGCAACACTGGGCATTTTTTTTTCCTTTTCTCCAAAGCAACAAAGGATAAGTTTCCAAGGCCGGAGTCTTAACAAGAATGCCACAATTGAAATAAAGCAGCCCTTTGCTGGGTTTGAGGACCTCTGCTGAGCCAGGCGAGGCTAATGGATCCAGCAGACATGCTGGGGTAATTGCCCTCAAATCAGCTTTAAGAGAGATCTCAGGTTAAAGGAGAGAAGACTGCGTCTAACAGCAGAGAGGAATATCTTTGCTTGAGGCGTGATTATTATTTTGTTCTGAATGTTTCGAGGTCTCTGTCGATAGATGTCCGCTTCACTTTAATTAACTGGGAGGTTTAGCTGCGGGAGCCCCAATACCAATCGAGAGCCGAAATCAACAGGAAGTGGCTGGCAAATGCCCCAAAATAAAACAAAAGTGGCTAAGAAGTGAGCGGGAAACATATTAAAACCATCAGGAAATTATTCAAAATGTAAAGCAAGAGACCCAAAATCAACACAAAGTGAGATGTACATGCCCCAAAACCAACAGGAAGTGACCCAAAATAAAAAGGAAGTGACCCGTAAATGCCCCTAGATAAACAATAAGTGGACAGTGAACAGGAAGTGACCCAAAAATAACATAAAATCAACAGGAAATGAGTACAAATGTACATGAAACGATCTGAATTCAACACAACGTGACCTGCAAATAATCCGAAATCAAACGAAAGTGGCTGATAAACAGGAAGTGACCCAAAAACGACCTAAAGTCAACAGGAAATGAGTAAAAATATATAGGAAAAGACCAAAAATCTACAGGAAGTGATCCACAAAAGCCGCAAAATCAACCAAAAGTGGCTAACGAGCAGGTGGTGAGCCAGAAATGCCCTGAAAGTGACAGGAAATTATTAAAAATGTACAGGAAGTGACCTGAAATCAACAGGAAGTGAACCGCAAATGCCCCAAAACCAACCAAAAATGGCTAATAAACGGGAAGTGACCCAGAAATGCCCTAAAAGCGACAGGAAATGATTCTTAATATACACGAAATGACCTGCAAAGCCCCAAAACTGACTGAAAATGCCTAATAAACAGGAAGTGAACCAGCATGGAGAGGAAATGACTCGAAAAATACAGGAAGTGACCCGAAAATGCCCCAAAACCAACCGAAAGTGGCTAATAAACAGGAAGTGACCCAGAAATACCCTTAAGCGACAGGAAATGATTCAAAAAATACATGAAGTGACCCGCAAATGTCCCAAAACCAATCAAAAGTGGCTAATAAACAGGAGGTGACCCAGAAATGACCTGAAATAGAGAGGAAAGGACTCAAAAAAATACAGGAAGTGACCCGCAAATGCCCCAAAACCAACCGAAAGTGGTTAATAAACAGGAGGTGACCCAGAAATGCCCTAAAAGTGTCAGGAAATGATTCAATTGAACATGACGTGACCCAAAATCAACAGGAAGTTATCCGAAAATGACCAAATATCAACCAAGGTATGTAATGAGCAGGAAGTGACCAAAAATCAACAGGATGTGACCCACAAATGCCCCAAAAACAACCGAAAGTGGCTAATAAACAGGAAGTGACCCAGAAATGCCCTAAAACTGTCAGGAAATAATTCAAAATAAACATGACGTGAACCAAAAACAACAGGAAGTTATGTGAAAATGGCCAAAAATCAACCAAAAGTATCTAATGAACAGGAAGTGACCCAAAATCAACAGGAAATGACCCCCAAATGCCCCAAAATCAACCGAAAGTGGCTAATAAACAGGAAGTGACCCAGAAATTTCCTGTAAGCAACAGGAATTGATTCAAAATATACAGGAAGTGACCCACAAATGCCCCAAAACCAACCGAAAGTGGCTGCTAAACAGGAAGTGACCCAGAAATGCCCTAAAACTGTCAGGAAATGATTTAAAATGAACATGACGTGACCCAAAAACAACAGGAAGTTATCCAAAAATGGCCAAAAATCAATCAAAAGTATCTAATAAACAGGAAGTGACCCAAAATCAACAGGAAGTGACCTGAAAATGCCCCAAAATCAATCGAAAGTGGCTAATAAACAGGAAGTGACCCAGAAATGCCCTAAAAATGACAGAAAATGATTCAAACTTGACAGGAAATGACTCTAAATTACAGGAAGTGACCCTAATAAAACAGGAAGTCATCCGAAAATGCCCCAAAACCAACCGAAAGTGGCTAATAAACAGGAAGTGACCCAGAAATTTCCTGTAAGCAACAGGAAATGATTCAAAATATACAGGAAGTGACCGGCAAATGCCCCAAAACCAACCAAAAGTGGCTGCTAAACAGGAAGTGACCCAGAAATGCCCTAAAACTGTCAGGAAATGATTTAAAATGAACGTGACGTGACCCAAAAACAACAGGAAGTTATCCAAAAATGGCCAAAAATCAATCAAAAGTATCTAATAAACAGGAAGTGACCCAAAATCAACAGGAGGTGACCTGAAAATGCCCCAAAATCAATCGAAAGTGGCTAATAAACAGGAAGTGACCCAGAAATGCCCTAAAAATGACAGAAAATGATTCAAACTTGACAGGAAGTGACTCTAAATTACAGGAAGTGACCCTAATTAAACAGGAAGTGATCCAAAAATGCCCCAAAACCAACCGAAAGTGGCTAATAAACAGGAAGTGACCCAGAAATTTCCTGTAAGCAACAGGAAATGATTCAAAATATACAGGAAGTGACCGGCAAATGCCCCAAAACCAACCAAAAGTGGCTGCTAAACAGGAAGTGACCCAGAAATGCCCTAAAACTGTCAGGAAATGATTTAAAATGAACGTGACGTGACCCAAAAACAACAGGAAGTTATCCAAAAATGGCCAAAAATCAATCAAAAGTATCTAATAAACAGGAAGTGACCCAAAATCAACAGGAAGTGACCTGAAAATGCCCCAAAATCAATCGAAAGTGGCTAATAAACAGGAAGTGACCCAGAAATGCCCTAAAAATGACAGAAAATGATTCAAACTTGACAGGAAGTGACTCTAAATTACAGGAAGTGACCCTAATTAAACAGGAAGTGATCCAAAAATGCCCCAAAACCAACCGAAAGTGGCTAATAAACAGGAAGTGACCCAGAAATTTCCTGTAAGCAACAGGAAATGATTCAAAATATACAGGAAGTGACCGGCAAATGCCCCAAAACCAACCAAAAGTGGCTGCTAAACAGGAAGTGACCCAGAAATGCCCTAAAACTGTCAGGAAATGATTTAAAATGAACGTGACGTGACCCAAAAACAACAGGAAGTTATCCAAAAATGGCCAAAAATCAATCAAAAGTATCTAATAAACAGGAAGTGACCCAAAATCAACAGGAAGTGACCTGAAAATGCCCCAAAATCAATCGAAAGTGGCTAATAAACAGGAAGTGACCCAGAAATGCCCTAAAAATGACAGAAAAAGATTCAAACTTGACAGGAAGTGACTCTAAATTACAGGAAGTGACCCTAATTAAACAGGAAGTGATCCAAAAATGCCCCAAAACCAACCGAAAGTGGCTAATAAACAGGAAGTGACCCAGAAATTTCCTGTAAGCAACAGGAAATGATTCAAAATATACAGGAAGTGACCGGCAAATGCCCCAAAACCAACCAAAAGTGGCTGCTAAACAGGAAGTGACCCAGAAATGCCCTAAAACTGTCAGGAAATGATTTAAAATGAACATGACGTGACCCAAAAACAACAGGAAGTTATCCAAAAATGGCCAAAAATCAATCAAAAGTATCTAATAAACAGGAAGTGACCCAAAATCAACAGGAAGTGACCTGAAAATGCCCCAAAATCAATCGAAAGTGGCTAATAAACAGGAAGTGACCCAGAAATGCCCTAAAAATGACAGAAAATGATTCAAACTTGACAGGAAGTGACTCTAAATTACAGGAAGTGACCCTAATTAAACAGGAAGTGATCCGAAAATGCCCCAAAACCAACCGAAAGTGGCTAATAAACAGGAAGTGACCCAGAAATTTCCTGTAAGCAACAGGAAATGATTCAAAATATACAGGAAGTGACCGGCAAATGCCCCAAAACCAACCAAAAGTGGCTGCTAAACAGGAAGTGACCCAGAAATGCCCTAAAACTGTCAGGAAATGATTTAAAATGAACATGACGTGACCCAAAAACAACAGGAAGTTATCCAAAAATGGCCAAAAATCAATCGAAAGTATCTAATGAACAGGAAGTGACCCAAAATCAACAGGAAGTGACCTGCAAATGCCCCCAAATCAATCGAAAGTGGCTAATACACAGGAAGTGACCCAGAAATGCCCTAAAAATGACAGAAAATGATTCAAACTTTACAAGAAGTGACTTTAAATTACAGGAAGTAACCCAGAAATGCCCTAAAAGCGACAGCAAATGATTAAAAATGTACAGGGAATGACCCAAAATCAACAGGAAGTGACCCCCAAATGCCCCAAAACCAACCAAAAAAGCCTAATAGACAGGAAGTGACCCATAAATGCCCTAAAAATGACAGGAACGTTTTAGTGGCTAATGAACAGGAAGTGACCTAAAATCAACATGAAGTGATTCAAACTGTACAGGAAATGACCCAAAATCAACAGGAAGTGACCCGCAAATGCCCCCAAAATCAACAAAAAGTGACTAACAAACAGGAAGTGACCCATAAACGCCCAAAAAGTGACAGGAAATGATTTTTAAAATGTACAGGAAGTGACCCTAAATCAATAGAAAGTGACCCGCAAATGCCCCAAAATCAACCGAAAGTGGCTAATGAACAGGAAGTGACCTAAAAACAACAGAAAGTGATTCAAACTCTACAGGAAATGTCCCAAAATCAAGAGGAAGTGACCCGTAAATGCCCTGAAAAGAAAAGGAAGTGACCTCAAATCATTTGACTGCACCGATGTCAAAATAAAAGCATGTGATTCTCTATGTTTTATGAATAAGCTACATGTACCAATCCCCGTAGGCCGGATTGGACCCTCCAGCGTACCGATTTCAGCCCACGGGTCGCACGTTTGACGCCCCTGACTTACATAACTACCCTATTAAGGCTTTAGCTCGTTAACTTCCTCATTAGCTCTCTCGCTATATTTCAAAACGTAACAAAACTTGAAGACTTTTCCCCAGGAAGACTTTTTTTTTTTCCCAAGGACATTCTGACCTTTTTTATCCGTGTCACATGACTCCCATATGGTGACCTCTGACCCCGGTGTCCAAACAACCCCCTTAAAAACACACGCTGCACCTGGCCCCCGTAACGCGATCCCTACGCTTTAGCCGTGATGGCGCGCGTCGCCACGAAAAAAAGCTGCTTTTTCGAAGTCCGCGGTTTCGGCGTAGCCGCGAGCTAACCGGGACCGAGTCCAAGTTTCGTGTTACATAGCGTGGCGCGATATCGGGAGCCCCTCCAGGCTTGTTGGTGGTTTGGTTGCTTTTGTTTTAAATTGAGCAAGCGTGCCTTTGGAAACTTGTTGTTTCTTTGGAGGAAAATGGGTCAGCAGAAAGCCTTGACGGCAATAGACGTCAATTGGTTTTCAAGTGCTGAAGGTAAGAAAATGACATGTCTTAAAAAGAAAACATGTGCTTTTCGCTAAAATAAAACTTAGGAGAGCATTTGATATATTTTTTTTTACACTCATAAAAACATTTTTAAAAATGTTCAATTTTGAGAATATTAAATGTTTATTAAAAAATTCTTTAAAATTAAAAATAAAAATACAGAGAATATATATTTATTTTATTACAAAATAAAGATCAAATTTAAGAATGAATAATTATATATTTTTTTTAATTAATAAATTAATTAAATTGAAAATATACAACTAAATAAAAATTGGAAAAAACAAAAAAAACATTTCAATTTAAAAAATATATCAATAAAATGGTTTATTGTTTATTAAAAAAATAATGAATAACAAAGATTATTTACCTTTATTGAAAAAAAATAGAGTAAAAGATAAAATTTAAGAATAAATAAATATTTAAAGTTTTTTTTTCATTTGTATAGAAAAAAAAAATCAAAAATACAATTAAATACATTAAATTAAAATATGATTGTTAAAAAATAGAGAACATTTACTATTTGTTATAAAATAGAGTAAAAGACAAACTTTAAGAATATTAAAAAATGAACAAAAGAAAATGTTTTTTCTTTTTTTAATATAGAAAGACAAATATTAATTAAATAAACAGAATGCGTACTGTTTATAATATTAATTTAAAAAAACAGAATACGTACTGTTTATAATAAGTTTTTAAAAATACAATTTAACGATAAATTTAGATAAAATATATTTTTTATAGAAAAACAAAACAACAAAAATCAGAAAGCCCTAAATTTAAAACAAATATATATATATATATATATATATATATATATATATATATATATATATATATATATATATATATATATATATATATATATATATATTAAAAGAATAACAAGAAAATAAAAAAAAATAAAATTAAAAAGCCTATAAATAAAATATTTTGTAATATATTTAAAAATATAAATTATCAGTTTGTTTCTTTATTATTTACTACTATTTATTCTTTTATTTATTTATAGTTTTATTTCATAAATATTTTATTTTAAATTAATGAAAATATTTTTTTAAATGTAATAGATTCCTCCTTTGTATTTTTTCAATAATTTATTCATATTTATTTGTTACTATATTTTTAATTATTCATAAATACTTAAATTTTATTCTTATTATTCTTTTATTCTTCTTCTAATTTTTTTTATTTTATTTTAGGATTTTCACTTTTTTTGCTGTATTTTCTATTTGATTTATTTATTTTTTATAATAATGTATTATTATTAATTATTATTATTATTAATATTATTATTATTATTTCATTATTAATTGTTACTTTTTAATTATTATTAATTGAAAAAATAAATTTTAATAAATGCATCCCTTTTTGTTTTTTCAATTATTATTCATGTATGTTTATTTATTTATTTATTTTTAATTATTTACACATACATAAATTTATTCTTTTTTCTTTTTTTTATTTTATTTCAGGATTTTCACATTTTAAGCTGTATTTTTCTATTTTTATTTAATGATTTTTTTTTAAAATCAATCATTAAAAATATTTTCAAAATTTTAATAAATTGCCCCTTTTTATTTTTTTCAATAAATTATTATTATTATAATAACCCTACGCATTTTATTTGTTTTTTATTATATTTTTAATTATTCATAAATTTTAAAAAAATCTTCTTTTTTAAGTTTAGGATTTTCACATTTTTAGCTGTATTTTTCTTTTGATTTATTCTTTTTTTGTATTTATTTTTATTTATTTTATTATTATTTATTAGTTTTTAAAATTGTTATTAATTAGAATTTTTTTTATTTATTAATAAATTCCTCCTTTTTTATTTGTTTAAAAACATTATTTATTCATCTTTATTTAAAATTTTTTTACCCTATTTTGAGTATTTTGAGAATCTATCATATTTAACATTTATTCTTTTTTTTTTTAATAATTTGTTTTATTCTAGTATTTTCACATTTTTAGCTGTATTTCTCTTTTATTTACTTATCATCATCATTATTATTATTATTATTATTGTCAAAATACAATATTTAATACTCTTTATTTATTTGTATTATATTTTGAGTTAATCTGCCATATTTAACATTTATTCCGCTTATTTTTAATGTTTTTTTTTTGTTTGTTTTTTATTTTCACATTTTATGCTGTATTTTTCAATTGAACGATCTATTCATATTATCCATTCCTCCAACGCTTGATGCACATCTGTTAAATTCCCACACGAGGGGGTGAAATTAGCGTCCAATGTAGGCGTTGACCGGCGAAGGTGTCAACGGCGCTGATGTATTTTTATACGTCCATCTTTGCCAAAAGTAAAGATGTGCTTGTCACAGGAAGACAAATTGCAAAGAATGAGGAATAAAAGAGCAAATGTATGATGATGTATTAAGATGTGCGGCGTGCGCAGTCAGCATAACGTGGTCCGCCGGAGCGCGACAGATGTTTTGATTCTGCGTGCGAGTCCTTGAAACCTCGGATGCGCTCGGTCAGTCGCGACGGTTCAAAGTAGTCTGACGCAAAGAAAACACGCGAGGAGGGAAAACCGCAAAGGGATCCGCTTACTCGCTGCGGGCCATCAGCTATCAGCTATTTATGCTCTTTCAAATTGTTGCTGCATGCTAGACTCCAGCCCACTACTATCTATCTATCTATCTATCTATCTATCTATCTATCTATCTATCTATCTATCTATCTATCTATCTATCTATCTATCTATCTATCTATCTATCTATCTATCTATCTATCTATCTATCTATCTATCTATCTATCTATCTATCTATCATCTATCTATCTATCTATCTATCTATCTATCTATCTATCTATCTATCTATCTATCTAATGGAATGAGTTAACTCCTTAAGTGACATTGACGGCAATAGACGTCCAATCCATTTCAACTTAGAAGGCCTGGGGGATCTCCTCCCAGATCTGGACCACTGAGCTCCTGGACAGTCTGAGGATCTACCTGGCGGCGCCATGGATTGGACGTCGAGTGCCGTCAGTGGCAGTGGAGGGGTTAACCGAGTGCCCTATAAAGGATTAAGCTCAAATCCTGCATTCTACAACATTTGCTGAGTTAGTCCTGTGTTATTACCATGTTATTACAATGTAATAACTTATTACCATGTTAAATTCATTGATTTGGCCTCTCCCAGTCCAATTGGATTGATGTCCAGCACCGTCTATAGAAGCCAATGAGTAAACGCGTTCACATAGCTGGACAAATACATAATAATACATCTAAAGCCGCAGCAGGTGTATTTCGCACCCGTGTCTGTTGCGCTCTCACAGCGTGCGTCCGCGTTTGATACGGAATAAATAGCCAAACGCGTGGGTTAATTACATCGAAGGCCGTCTGGCTCGGTGTGACGCCCGCGTCTCCCGCCATTTAATTGGCATGCGTTTCTCCGGCATCAAAATATGGGAAAACAATGGATGAAATGCGATGAAAGCAAACAAGTTGTTTACAGAAGCGACGTCGAAAGACATAAAACAAATTCTCCAAACCCGAAAATTCCACAACGAAGAGGGATGATTTAAAAGCCTCATTTTTAAAGTCCCAGAAGCGTCCTTGTGGGTGGCGCGCACTCAGCCTTCCAAAAAAAGATCCACATGTCATTATTCTAATCCCGCGCGGGATTGCGTATCGGCAGTTTTTGTCAGGCGGCGAGGGCGAAGGGATGGCGCCGCGTCGGTGACATCATCTTTGGGTCTTTTTTACTCATTGCCCGGAATTGAAATCATCGGAACGACTCCAAACTGTTCCTGCCGAGGCCGCAAGATAATGGGGGGACATTGCGGAATCGTTGCCGCGATTGTTTTTTGTCTGTGGGGTTTTTAAAAATTTGTCTCGGAACAAAAATTTGGCCGGGTTAAGAAGAGAAAAAAAAACACATCAAATGGCATCATACAGTTTATTGCGTAGTAGTTACATAGTAATAAGCTTGTACGCCAGTCATCAGTGAATCAAATTGCAATTCCTCGCCATATATTAAATTGCGTGGTAATAACAGTAAATTTATTTAGTAATAAGATGGTAATAACCCAGTAACAAAACACATGATGACACGTGATCGGTGACATCATCTTTGGGTGTTTTTTATTCATTGGCCAGAATTGAAATGGTCGGAATGACTCCAAAATGTTCCCGCCAAGGCTGCGAGTTAATGTTGGGACATTGCTCAATCGTCACCGCAATTGGTTTTGCTCAAAATTTTTTAAAAACTTGGCGTTTTGCCCAAAAACAAGGCCAACTTTGGCACCACGCCCAAGCCAGGCTCGTGAATGGAAACTCACAATTTTGATAAGTTTAGATCTCATATGTCTCATGAACAGTCTCGGCAATTTTGTAGAGGATCCAACAAGTTCTCAAATGTGCATCCTGTATATCGATATAAATTTCAAATTCAATCAAAAATTCCTGATTTCCTGTTGCGTTTGGAATATGGGTGCAGATGACTTTTTGGAGCAGTTTTGCACAAGGTATCGACTCCCCGAATTTCATCGTTCTACGTTGGAAAAACCTAACAGGAGAGGCATTTTCGATAAATTCAAGTGGGTGGCACTGAGCCATTTTCTTACGTTATTTTCACAAGGTTGCAAAATTATCAAAATTTACGCCTAGCCGCATGTATGTGCAAATTTTGGTGAGTTTTCGGGCATTTTAAGGCCTCCAAATTAGCCATTTTCATTTGTCCCAAAAAAAATAATCATAACTAGGCCTGCAAGCAGGACTGAAAGGGGCGTTGCAGTTTGGCGCAACTCGGACGGCACACAGGTCAGGGTGGTAGCAGATCGTCCCCCTCTCATCATATCATGTCATGAGAACGTAACATGCTCGAAACTCCCTTCTTCTTTTGGGATTATGAATACATTCACACCTAGGTGAAAAAAACCCTATTGAAGAGGGTCCTACAAAAACAGGAGGTAGTACTGAGCTTTGCAGCCACGGCCTTATTCAAAACCAGGGCGTGGCTCGATAAACTGCCTAAGTCCCTGAAAAACTCTACTTCCTTTTAATGGCTAACAAAGAGTCATCATGGCAACAAAGACATGTGGACAAAGGTCTTCTAATTAAAATGACCAACCTGAAAAGAACTGGACATGTATAAGTACAATGAGTGACTTTCTGTTGCCACTAGTTGGCACTGTAGGTTATGACTCTTCAAAATCTGAGGCTAGAAAAAATGCTGACATTTTCACTTTCCTGTTTGGACCCCTCTGCTTCAACTAAACCGCAATATTTTTAATCAGGCACCTGAACACGTGTTTTAAGGCTCCCCTGATGCAGGTTTGAGGTCAATTGATTTTTTTTCCCTTAAAGGAAGAGCCTGTCTAATAAAAAATAAATAAATAAATGTTTCCTGTTCCCAGAAGGGAGTGCCAGGCCTAATGGGAAATATTTTAATGCAGTCGTGTGCAGGCTGGGATACCTCTCATAAATGACAGATATGAAAAAGACTGAACCTTGTATCAAAAAGTTATTAGTCATTTACTCAAGTTAGCGTGTTGCCCGAAAAAAATGGCTGACTATGCCACCCGACCCAGGCCAGGACCGTGAATGGAAACTCATAACTTCGATTACTTTAGATCTCATATGTCTCATGAACAGTCTCACCAATTTTGAGAAGGATCCAACTAACTCCCCGGGGGCGCCAAGGTCTCAAATGTACACCCTGGCCTAATGGGAAATATTTCAATGCAGTCATGTTCAGGCTGGGATACCTCTCATACATGTCAGATATGAGATAGACTGAACCTTGTATCAGAGAGTTATTAGTCATTTACTTAAGTCAAAAAAATGGCTGTCTTTGCCACCCTGCCCAGGCTAGGCCCGTGAATGGAAACTCACAATTTCGATTACTTTAGATCTCATATGTCTCATGAACAGTCTCACCAATTTTGAGGAGGATCCAACTAACTCCCTAGGCGCCAAGGTCTCAAATGTGCACCCTGTATATCGATAAAAAATTTGCATTCAATCCAAAATACCCAGTTTCCTGTTGGGTTTGGGATATGGGTCCAAGAGACTTTTTGGTGCAGTTTTGCACACGGTATCAACTCCCCAAATTTTATCCTTCTACATTGGAAAAAAAACCTACTAGGTGGGGCCTTTTTGGAAAAATTCAAGGTAGCGCCACTGAGCCATTTTGTTATGTTTTTTTTTCGCAATGTTGCAAAATTATCCAAATTTACACGAAGCCGCATGTATGTGCAAATTTTGGTGAGTTTTCGAGCATGTGAAGGCCTTAAATTCTGATACCGCTAGTTGGCGCTACGGAGTTGATGCAAATGACCACTACAGGACCCTTCAGGGTAAGACTGATGAAGCATGGCAAGTTTGGCGCAGATATCTTGTATATGTGCCAAGTTGTGACTGTTCAAAACTTGTGGCCAGACAAAATGGCGACGGTCATTTTCACTTTCCTGTTCGGACCCCTCTGCTTCAACTAAACCTCAGTATTTTTCATCAGGCACCTCAACACATGTCTTAAGGCTCCCCTGATGCAAGTTTGAGGTCAGTTGATTTTTTTCCCTTGGAGGAAGAGCCTGTCTAGTGAAAAAAAATAGTGTTTCCTGTTCCCAGAAGGGGGTGCCAAGCCTAATGGGAAATATTTAAATGCAGTCGTGTTCAGGCTGGGATACCTCTCATACACGTCAGATATGAGATAGACTGAACCTTGTATCAGAGAGTTATTAGTTATTTACTTAAGTCAAAAAAATGGCTGTCTTTGCCACCCTGCCCAGGCTAGGCCCGTGAATGGAAACTCACAATTTCGATTACTTTAGATCTCATATGTCTCATGAACAGTCTCACCAATTTTGAGAAGGATCCAACTAACTCCCTAGGCGCCAAGTTATCAAATGCGCATCCTGTAAATCGATAGAAAAATCACATTCAATCTAAAATACCCGGTTTCCTGTTGGGTTTGGGATATGGGTCCAGAGACTTTTTGGTGCAGTTTTGCACACGGTATCAACTCCCCAAATTTCATCGCTCTCCGTTGAAAAAACCTAATGGGAAAGGCCTTTTGGAAAAATTTAAGTGGGCGCCACTGAGTCATTTTGTTACGTTTTTTCGCAGGGTTGCAAATGTATCGAAATTTACGCTAAGCCGCATGCACAGTGGGGAGAACAAGTATTTGATACACTGCCAATGTCAAATACTTGTTCTCCCCACTGTAAGTGCTAATTTTGGTGAGTTTTCGCGCATGTAAAGGCCTTGAATTCTGATGCCACTAGTTGGCGCTACAGAGTTGATGCAAAAGACCACTACAGGACCCTTCAGGGTAAGACTCTGATGAAGCATGGGAAGTTTGGCGCAGATATCTTGTATATCTGCCAAGTTATGAGTGTTCAAAACTTGTGGCCAGAAAAAATGGCGACGGTCATTTTCACTTTCCTGTTCTCTGCTTCAACTAAACCTCAATATTTTTCATCAGGCACCTCAACACATTTCTTACGGCTACTTTAGATCTCATATGTCTCATGAACAGTCTCACCAATTTTGAGGAGGATCCAACTAACTCCCTAGGCGCCAAGTTATCAATAGTGCATCCTGTAAATTGATAGAAAAATCACATTCAATCTAAAATACCCGCTTTCCTGTTGGGTTTGGGATATGGGTCCAAGAGACTTTTTGGTGCAGTTTTGCACAAGGTATCAACTCCCCAAATTTTATCGCTCTACGTTGAAAAAACCGAATGTGTAAGGCCTTTTGGAAAAATTTAAGGGGGCGCCATTGAGTCATTTTGTTACGTTTTTTCACAGGGTCGCAAATGTATCGAAATTTACGCTAAGCCGCAGGTACTTGCAATTCAACCCCCAGCCCACCAAAAAAATGCCATTTTGGGCCCTAATTAAAAATTGGCCTAGTATAGGAAACTTAGGCACGCCAGATTGATTGTTCCATATATCTGTCATCATATAAATATGGGACAGATCCAATCCAGACCTGTTTCATAGGAGGAAACTTTTTTTTTTTTTTAATATATACGGTTGCTGATTGGAAAATACCATATTAGTAATGTATTGTGGCTCTTTTAAAACAGTAATTCTATAATAACAAATGAGTAATGTATGTAAAACAATAGGTGCAAAGCGCAATGACATCAAATGCAGCACAAAGCAAGTGTGCACCCCAGCTGAGACGGCTTATTTTCAGTAGTGTGAGGCATCACCATGGGAGTGCACTGACACACTTTAACTGTACTCGCACGTGTACGTAGTTACTACTAGATACACAAGAAAATGTTTTTTTAACTCGTTTGATCGCTGCCGGCATGTCCCAGTTGAAACAGATCGGACGTCTATAACTGTCAATGGCAGCCAATGACTCAGAAGAACCAAAAAATAGGTTTAATTGGATGGCTCTTATGTTAATGTACAATTGAAATTAACTCAAGGAGGAAGTGACCCAAAATGAACAGGAAGTTACCAGAAAATGACTCAAAATGAATAGGAAGAAAATCTAAGAAGTGGATCTATTTCAATAGGAAGTGACAAAAGATTGACAGGAAGTGACCCGAGATCAATAGGAAGTGACATGAACATGCCCTAAAATCAATAGATCAATACATCAATCAAAAGTGGCCTGGTAGAGAACCTAAATAATCCAAAATGAAAAGCCACCTGAAAGTGAGCGTAAACTCAGAGTTAACTGATCAAGGTTTAACTTATATAACAGCAGATATGGTTTAATTACCTCCCGCAAAAAAGGTTGACTTTTGAAGGTATTAAGTAAAACAAGCAACTGAGCAAATATTCAGGAAATTATCAGTGAGTTAACTCAGAGTTAACTCATCCAGCCTTAACTCAAAACAGTAGATGACACCCAAATTTGTTTTTTTAAACGCTATACAACAAGTAAAACAAGCAAATAATTTTCTGATTTTTTTTTTTCCAGTAATTTGTGACCATTAAACGAGAGGGAAAAAAAACAAAATCATGATTTTTTTGTTGTTGTTGTTGTTGTTGCTGGAACACATTTTTTACATTGTTTTTTTTTCCTCGTGCTGGAATTATTAGATTGAATTTGATGACATAAAATGCGCTTCAGTGAGTTAAGTCAGAGTTAACTCGTCTTAACTTACAACAGCAGATCTAGGTTAGTTACCCCCCCCAAAAAATGTGTCTTTTTGCAAAACTTCCTGAATTTTACAGTAAATTGCGACAATTGATAGAGAGAAAAGAGCAAAATTACTCATTTTTGTTGTTGTTGCTGTAACAGATTTTTATGTTTTTTGATTCATTTGTCATTGAGGAATTGTTCAAATGAATTGATGACATAAAATGCGCTTCAGTGAGTTAAGTCAGAGTTAACTCGTCTTAACTTACAACAGCAGATCTAGGTTAGTTACCCCCCAGAAAACTGTGTTTTTTACTCATAATTTCCTCAATTTTACAGTAAATGGTGACGATTAATCGAGAGAAAAGAGCTGCTTTCCACACAAGGTTTCAATGAGTTAACTCAAGAGTTACCTTGTCAAACCTTAACTCTTGTAACAGTAGATCTGAGTTAATTTACCATTATCCCCACAAAATGGTGGATTTTTGTAAGCGATGTCACAAGCAAAACTGGAAAATGGGCAAATCATTTCCTGAATTTTTCAAAAAATGGTGACGATTAATCGAGACTAAAGAACAAAATTACAAATAATTTTTTGTTGTTATTGATGGAACACATTTTTATTGTGTTTTTGTTTTGTTTATTTTTGTTGTTTTTTGGGGGGGGGCTCATTTCGCAATGACCTTTCTTCAAATGAGCTGACCTCTTAAAACTTCGCTTTTCAAACACAAGTTAACTTGCACATGTGTTAACTCAGAGTTAACTTGTCCCAGCATACTTGAATTAATTACCGCCAAATTTAGTATTTTTATAAACTACCACAAGCACAACAACAACAAAAAGGCAAATTACTTCCTGAATTATCAGAAAAATTGTGACGATTAATGGAGATCATAAAGCAAAATTATGTAATTTGTTGTTGTTGTTGTTGCTGCGATAGATTTTGATGGGTTTTTTTGCGTCATTTCTCATGCAGGAATTGTTCAAATGAGTCGATAAGTCACTACAGTGGCCTATACTACGAAGCCGGTTTTCTGGCTTAGCAGGGTAACTTCGAGAGTAACTTTATCACGTGCGACGTAAGTTCGCGGCTATGCGAGACTACGAAAGGTGGATATGTTGGAACCGAGAAGTGTTGCCATGGCAACACACGCCACACGCCAAACCTGGTCGTGTCAGAGTTAGATCTTGCTTAACATCAGGATTCCAATTAACCACGCTCTATTTAAACAGCACCCCTCCGCGGACGTGTCCTCCTGACAATGACAGCGTACTTAGACGACCCATACGACATCGGCGCGCGGATTGTGAGGGGCTCTCTCCGTAGGGCACGGGTATTTCGGGACCGCCAGAATCCGCTGGCGTACCCGGAAGATGTACTCCACGAAAGATATAGATTTTCAGCTTAGGGAATTCTTTACCTGTGACAAATGATCGAGGCGGACGTCACTAATGTAACCCGCCGAGTCAGGCCCTCACAACCGCGCAGCTTGTGTGCCTGTCCGTGGGCTCTTTTGCTAGGGACAATATATGTATTCCATCTGTGATGCTGAATACCTGCGTAAGAACACTGTATGCCGTGCGATTCGGAGTGGGGTATGGAAACGCTTCAAATTGATTGTTGAAATCGCTGAATGTAAATGAATGCGGAGCTTTGCTCTCATACAAGAAATATATTTAACGGACTTTCCAGCGTTATTTCGTTGTGTAAATGTATTTATAATAATCATAGAAATATGTAGACTATTTAAACATTGAGAAAACTTGCGTTTTTTTCTGCCAACTCGAAGAGATTAAATTGTCAAATCCACTGATAGGACAGACGCACAAATATAAAAGATATAAATGTTTATTGAATATGCATCTTACAATCTTGTTTGTCAGCGAAAATTCGTTACAAAAGACGGGCTTTAATTTACGCAACAACGCATGGCATCCCCGCATTTTTTTCTTCTCCTGAGTCCTCACAAATATAACATAAAATTTTGGGAGGGGGGGTCGGGCTTGGGCCTGCAAATCAAGTTGATTGATCGGACTCGGGTCGAGTCGAGCTGGATTTTTTAGGCCCAAACTAAAAAAAAGAACATACGTATTCATACAGTCAAGGAGACTAAACATACAATCATCCTGCTTCGTGTGGTGATGCGCGATAAATTATTTCTTACTGTTAACGTACCAAATCTTCTTTTATTGTCCTGACAGCAGGCTTTATTTCTTTTCATGGACATAAGTAAACTGGCATATTGACGCATTCACAAATCACACGATCTGTAAATTCGCTGTCAACAGACGCGTCGCGCTCAACTCGCCGAATCGGTGTTGGATTTCGCGGTGAGGGTGAATTTTAATCATCGCGCATTCCTCCTCTGTGAAGTAAGGTGCCCGTGCCATCGTCACAAGTAGTGTTTGACTCTGGTCACCGCCCCCTTTTATGTGAACGCGCAGTAACTCTGACTGGGTTGACACAGGTTCGACTAATCAACCTCATAATCAGCGTCGTAGCACCGATTGACCACAAACTAGACAACCAGGTTTTGTCAACTCCGGTTACCCGATGGTAAACTGGATTACTTCTGGGGAGGTTGAACTCGGTTCGTAGTATAGGCCACAGCACATTTTAGGTTAACTCCGAGTAAACTCGGAGTTAACTGTGTTGTTCCTGTTTGCAGGAATTAAGTAATACAAGCAAATGAGTCAATAATTTTTCTGAATTTTTCAGCAAATTGTGACCATTGAAGAGCAAAATTATGATTCTTTTAATGTTGTTTCTGCAACAGAATTTTATGATAACTCACTACGACACATTTTAGGTTAACTCAGAGTTAACTTGTGCAGTCTTAACTCTTTCAACAGCAGATTTGAATGAGTTGATAACCCAAAACTTTGCTTTTTGCGTAAGGTTTCAATGCGTTAATTCAACCAGCCTTAATTACTATAACAGCAGATTTGAATGAATTACTCCCAAATTTAGTAATTTTAGAAGCTATATCTCAAGAAAAAATAATAAATAAGCAAATCATTTCTTGATTTTTTTCAGTAAATGGTGACGATTAATCAGGATTAAAGCCCAAAAATCTAGATTTTCTTGTTTGGTTTGCTTCATCTTTGGTTTCAGCTGTATGATGCGTCACCATGCGCGTGTGCTGACACACTAACTGTACTCACACGTGTACGTACTTACTACTAGATACAGAAGAAGTACTTTTCTGTTTATTTTTTAACTCTTTGCTTAGCGTTGACAGTGATAGACATCCAATCCATTGGAACGGCGAGGCTGGCAACCAGTGAACGTTCCAGCCCTGGCAGCTCAAATGAATTGGACGTCTATCACATTCAATGGCAAAGAACAAGCCCAACAACAAAAAAAGTTGAAATACTTTCCATGGTATCTACTCACATTCATGAGCTTCTCTCCTGATGGTTGACAACAACAAGACCCCAAAAGTCCTTTCAGTGCTCCCCGGTCAGTGGAAAAAAGAAAGTGAGAGTCGCATCCATCTTCATGAGATCCACTCTCACCATTCCCCTTAAAAGTCAATTGCAAACTTGGAAAAACTTCCTGCATCCACTGTTGTACGTCCGCATGGATGTGCAGAAAAAAATCGACTGGTTCCGAGGAACTGTGGACTACAGCCGCTCTCTCTCTCGCTCTCTCTCTTTCTCTTTCTCCCCCAAATGTAATGTATTCAACACATGACTGGAGTGCGGGCTGGCTGCCTCCACCTCCTTCTTTACCTCCTTGTAGCAGCCACGAGGAGGTGGGGTGAGTTTAGGGCTGTGCTCTGCTGCCACCGTGCTTTGAACAATGGAAATGGCAAGGGAGAAGAGAAAAAATTCGCATCACTTGGAATCATACAGTCTATTACATAGTCGTTACATAGTAATTACATAGTAATAACAAAGGATGAAACTGACACAGTAGTAGCATGTGCTTCATTCATCAGTGAATCAAATCCATTGCATTTCTTCTCCATACATGTTAAATCATGGTAATAGCAATAATATACTAATAACAGTAACAACACGGGAATAACGCTGCAATAGTCACGTATGTCCCTCAGTCATCAGTGAATCAAATTGCAATTCCTCATCATATATTACACTGTATGGTAATAACAGTAACTTTATGTAGTAATAAGACAGTAATAACCAAGCAACAGTTGTCACATGAACAATTGAAGTTTAACCCTTTAACTGAGTGACTAAGTAATAAGGATTTTTTTAAATGTACTTCATGTACATGTTTTTTATCTCATGGAAATGCCCTAAAATCAACAGGAAGTGACCAAATGCAAAAAGAAGTGACCCGAAAATGCCCCAAAATCTAGAATATGACATAATATGAAAATGATGTCACCCGGAAGTGACCCGAAATGAACAGGAAATGACCAGGATGGGAACGTGAATCTATACAAAGTGTCCCAAAATGAACAGGAAGTGAGCCAAACATGCCCCCAAATCAATAGTAAGTGACCTAGAATGCGTAGAAAATCACATGGAAATTACCCAAAATTAACAAGAAGTGACCCTGGATTGTGACCAAATGAACAGGAAGTGACCCTGAAATGCCCGAAAATCAACAGGGAATGACTCAATGGATAAAGCAAGTGACCCTGAAATGCCCCAAAATCAACAGGAAGTGACCCAATAGGAACAGAAAGTGTCCCTGAAATGGCCCAAAATCAACAGGAAGTGACCCAATATGTACCAGAAGTGACCCAGAAATGCCCCCAAATCAACAGGAAGTGACCTAATAGGAACAGGAAGTGTCCCTGAAATGCCGCCAATTCAACAGGAAGTGACCCTGAAATGCACCCAGATCAACAGGAAGTGACCCAATATGAACAGGAAGTGACCCTGAAATGCACCCAAATTTTTGGGAAGTGACCCAATAGGAATAGAAAGTGACCCTGGAATGCCTCAAAATCAACAGAAAGTGACCCAATATGTTCAGGAAGTGACCCTGAAATGCACCCAAATCAACCGGAAGTGACCCAATAGGAATAGGAAGTGTCCCTGAAATGCCTAAAATCAACAGGAAGTGGCCCAATATGAACAGGAAGTGACCCTGGAATGGCCTGAGATCTACAGGAAGTGAACCAATATGTATAGGACGTGGACCTGAAATGCCCCAAAATCAACAGGAAGTGACCGTGGAATGCACCCAGATCAACAGGAAGTGACCCAATATGTACTGGGAGTGACCTTGAAATGCCCCCAAATCAACAGGAAGTGACCGAATATGAACAGGAAGTGACCCTAAAATGCACCCAAATCAACAGGAAGTGTCCCTGAAATGCCTGAAATCAACAGGAAGTGGCCAAATATGAACAGGAAGTGACCCTGGAATGCCTCAAAATCAATAGGAGGTGACCCTGGAATGGCCTAAGATCTACAGGAAGTGAACAAATATGTACAGGATGTGGACCTGAAATGCCCCAAAATCAACAGGAAGTGACCGTGGAATGCACCCAGATCAACAGGAAGTGACCCAATATGTACTGGAAGTGACCTAGAAATGCCCCCAAATCAACAGGAAGTGACCGAATATGAACAGGAAGTGACCCTGAAATGCACCCAAATTTTTAGGAAGTGACCCATTAGGAATAGGAAGTGACCCTGGAATGCCTAAAAATCAACAGGAAGTGACCGAATATGAAAAGGAAGTGACCCTGAAATGCACCCAAATTTTTAGGAAGTGACCCAATAGGAACAGGAAGTGACCCTGGAATGCCTCAAAATCAATAGGAAGTGACCCTGGAATGGACTCACATCTACAGGAAGTGACCCAACATGTACAGGACGTGGACCTGAAATGCCCCAAAATCAACAGGAAGTGACCCTGGAATGCCTCAAAATCAAACTCGTTTTTCATGTCAGTGCATTAACTTTAATGGGAATGTCGACCCTACCAACATGGCCACCCTGAGGCCATGTTGGTAGGGGCGATGAAGGGCCTTGAAGTGCTAATTTTGTGTGATTACGTCACCTGCAGCACCCTATTTACTGGACCTGAAGAGGTGCTATTCTTTTGTGCTACATTTGCGCTAGTTGTTGTGACACCCCTCTGTTATTGAGAGAGTTGGTACGTGCCGCCAGCCACTGGAGTTGTAGACAGAAGGCTTCACTTTGAAGGCAAACAAAACCGATGTAGATATTATCCCATAACATTTCAAAACGCTTTTATCGGCTACCCGGTAATATCGGACAACTCTAATCGAAATATTTCAAGAAATATTTATTTTGGAGAGCTCACAAACAGGCGTTCTCATCCACAAAAAACAGTTTACAAAGTACTAAGTACCGTTAAGCATCCATCCCGAGCTGATGAACTCCAGAGGAACACGCGACCGCCTGACTGGGACACACGCGCCACGAGACGGCACAAATTCATTTCGCATTGTCGTCTGGTGTTTGTTTGGACAAATTGAAAGATGGCGTAGATATTCCTGTTTTTAATAAGTAATAGATTCCAATTGCACAGACGACGGATGATGTTTTTGTTGTCTTCTTGATAACTGATCGTTTCATTCGAATTCATATTGGGGCGGAAGTCATTAGCGTCGCCTGCGGACGGGACGATGGATGGTCAAATATCCTGCAGATGGCGATCCGTCCCGATGATTTCCACTTTGTCTGTAATCGCTTTTAAGAGCGTGCAACGCCTGCCCGACCTAACCGGCGCCGCCGCGCTGCGGAGGCGCAAATTTGCATTCGTAATTAGAAAATTTGTTCCAAAGTGAGACTTTGAGTTTGAGTGAGTAGTCACATATATACTAGGATGTATATAAACATAAAGGTTCACTTCTTATTGATTTTGAGGCATTCCAGGGTTGTATTCTGTACATATCAGGTCACTTCCTGTTGATTTGGAGGTATTTAAAGGTCCCTTCCTGTACATATCGAGTCACTTCCTGTTGATTTTGGGGCATTTTGGGGAAACTTCCTGTTCATATTGGGTCACTTCCTATTGGATTGGGGCATTTCAGGGTCACTTCCTGTTCCTATTGGGTCACTTCCTGTTGATCTGGGGGCATTTCAGGTCCACGTCCTGTTGATTTGGGGGCATTTCAGGGTCACTTCCTATACATATTGCAATACTTTCTATTGATTTTGGGGCATTTCGGGGTCACTTCCTGTTCATATTGGGTCACTTCCTGTTGATTTGGTGGCATTACAGGATCACTTACTGTTATTATTGGGAGACTTCCTGTTGATTTTGAGGAATTCCAGACTCACTTTTTGTTGATATCATGTCACTTCCTGTTGATTTGGAGGTATTTAAAGGTCCCTTCCTGTACATATTAGGTCACTTCCTGTTGATTTTGGGGCATTTTGGGGACACCTCCTGTTCATATTTGGTCACTTCCTATTGGCTTGGGGCATTTCAGGATCACTTCCTGTTCCAATTGGGTCACTTCCTGTTGATCTGGGGGCATTTCAGGGTCACTTCCTGTTCATATTGGGTCACTTCCTGTTGATTTTGAGGCATTACAGGGTCACTTCCTGTTATTATTGGGTGACATCCTGTTGATTTTGGGGCACTTTGGGGACACTTCCTGTTCATATTGGGTCACTTCCTATTGCTTGGGGCATTCTAGGGTTACTTCCTGTTCCTATTGGGTCACTTCCTGTTGATATGGGAAATTCAGGGGTCACTTCTTGTTCCGTTTGGGTCACGTCCTTTTGATTTGGGGGAATTTCAGGGTCACTTCCTATACATATTGCATTACTTTCTATTGATTTTGGGGCATTTCGGGGTCACTTCCTGTTCATATTGGGTCACTTCCTGTTGATATGGGGAATTCAGGGGTCACTTCTTGTTCCATTTGGGTCACTTCCTGTTCATTTGGGGGCATTATAGGGTCACTTCCGCTTTCCTTTTTGTTCACTTCCTGTTGATTTGGGGGCATTTCAGGGTCACTTCCAGTTGATTTTGAGGCATTCCAGGGCCACTTCCCATTCCTTTGAGTCACTTCCTGTTGATTTGGAGGCATTTCAGGGTCATTTCCTGATATTATTGGGTGACTTCCTGTTGATTCTGGGGCATTTGTGGGGCACTTCCTGTTGATTTGAGGAGATTTTTGTTTCACTTCTGGTATATATTGGTCCACTTCCTGTTGATTTGGGGGTATTTCAGGGTCACTCCTTGTACCTATAAGGTTACTTCCTGTTAATTTTGAGGCAGTCCAGGGCCTATTCCCATTTCATTGGGTCACTTCCTGTTGATTTGGGGGCATTTCAGGGTCACTTTCTGTTAATATGGGGTCACTTCCTGTTGATTTGGGGGCCTTTCAGGTTCACTTCCTATAGATATCGAGCCACTTCCTGTTGATTTTGAGGCATTTGAGGGACACGTCCTGTTGATTTTGGGCTATTTTTTGTTTACTTCCTGTTTCTATTGGGTCACTTCCTGTTGATTTGAGGTATTTCAGGATCACTACCTGTTCCTATTGGGTCACTTCCTGTTGATTTGGAAGCATTTCAGGCTCACTTCCTGTTCATATTGGGTCATTTCCTGTTGATATGGTGGCACTTCAGGGTCACTTCCTGTTGATATTGGTCACTTCCTCTCGATTTTGAGTCTACTCGAGATACACTTATTTTCGATCCACGGCAGAAGCAAGAAAATAGCTTTCACCACCCCTACCAACATGGCCTCAGAGCGGCCATGTTGGTAGGGTCCACGTTCCCATTAAAGTTAATGCATTGACATTAAAACCAAGTGGTAACTACCTTATTTCTCGACCGATTATAAAAGATTAATTCAACAATTTCAAAGCATCTGCTACTTACTCAGTGGCTGCCATTGACGGCCATAGACGTCCAATCCAGTTGACCCATAAATACCCCGAAATCAACAGCAAAATGACCCGAAATGCCCCAAAATGAACACAACGACAGCCATAGAAGCCTCAAACAAACTGGATGCCCATTTCAATTCACGGCAACACAATCCTCAAACGCCACACGATCAGACATCTAGCACCATCAACAACACAGAAAGTTAATTTCCAAAGTCATAAAGAGTAAACCGTTCCCTCCATAACTGTCACTTCCGATTTCTGACATCCTAACCGAAGACAAACAAACGAGGGAATAAATAATAACCACGCGGGATGGATATTAGTAGCGCCTATAAAAACAAAAACAATCAAACGTCAAGTTGAGTTATGACAAAATAGGAAATGAACGACTCGCAACGGGGTTTTTCCCTCGCCGGGTTATCAGCCCGGCACGAACTCGACCGCGTCCGCCATCTTGCGCGCTCGCCCGCGACATACCAGTCTAGTGACACTTCAAAAGAATCAACAGAGCTCGACTACGGCACCCTTTTCCGTCCACGGGTGAATGATTTATAGTGGCAATTTCTAGTGTAGTGACACTAAACAGGATTGCATAAAAGAACCTCTAAATCATGATTAACTTGCAACTGACGCGGAGTTTGACACCAAACGAGAACCACCTGTTCCCCCGCCATGCGATCAGGAACATGGGACAAAATGTGTACCTATGTCCAATAATCTCACAAAACATCTCATATTTCCTCGGGAAACGCTGCCTCTGGTTAGTGTTTGGCCTCAGTTCGACTCTGCCCCGAAAAATCTACTGGCGGTTTTACTCCCGTCCACCTGGAAAACTGAGCTAACGAGGCGCTATGTAATGGTGACCATGTCCAAAAACGAAAGTGCACTAATGTAATTTTACATCATAAACAACGCACCAGGCAGTGAAATATGCCAGTTTTCCCATTTTTTTTGGAGGGCAACAAACGATGCTCAAATTCATGGGAGCAATACTGTCTGTAGGGATGTCCCTGATTTGATCACATGATCGGAAATGGGACCCGAAGAAGCAGAAACAACAACAAGAAATACATCACATGCATACACTAACTATGAATATGTTGGTGCTATCGTTAGCTAGTTGTATTTCAGGTTGACGCCATGTGGGGGCCTGATGGGGGAAAATATTATGTGACCCGAAGTGAATTAGCACATTATGCCTTAAGTGAAGCACATTATGCCTTTGTGATCTATGATTGCCTCTGCGACATTGATTGTAACAACTTCTCCTTGTTTACTGCGCCACTTCTACACCTGTTTACACCATCCTGGCGTCTGGGTTCCACAGTTGGGAGGGAATCTCACGAGATAACTTGTTTTTCACGCTACTTTGGTGCCTGGGTTGTACAACAAACCACCACTGGGAGGGAATCTCATGATCCATGTATGGGCAAAATGGTCCGCCTCCTGAACCTAGAGCAGGGGTGGGCAAACTATTCCACAAAGGGCCGCAGTGGGTGCGGGTTTTTGTTGCAACCCATTAAGAGGACACCTTTTCACCAATCTGAAGGGCAATCAGTCGATTGCAGTCATGTGCTTCTCATTTCTGCTGAAACTGCATTGGTTAAACTATCTGTGCTGGGTCAGTTGGAACAAAGACCAGGACCCACTGCGGCCCTCGGGGACCGGTTTGCCCACCCCTGGCCTAGAGGCTGGCCACCTCTGTGCTTACGAGGCGTACCGTTATAAAGCCAGGAGCATTCTCCACCCCCTCAGAGTCCGCCAACGGATGACATCCTCTTCTGACTCTGATCGGGGCGTTGGGCTCTCCGCCCTTTTGTCACGGTAAGAGTTCTTTGCATTATTAGAGGAATATTTGTGCTTAGACGGTAGCGCGGGGATATTAGAAGTGACAATCTAGATCTAGTGTTATCGTTACCACTTGTTATGCTTGTTTTGATATTTGTTTGCTTGCTTTTATGTGGGATTGTACTCAATAAACATTATTAATTCTGCAATTGTCATAAATAAACATTGTCTATTTTGCAAAAGTATGCCTGTTACTGACTCACCGCGAACCCGGAAATTTCGTGTAACAGGGCCCTGATGATCAAGGAGAAAGACGGGGGGTGGTCAGAAAGATAAGTGTACACAAATCAGCCATGTGAGGTTTGGAACCCAGTATTTGTGTGAATCCCTTGCGAGTGTAGATATGTCGGCATACTATGTGCCAAGGTGAGAGATATATAAAGTGAAGAGTGCGTGAGTTAAGAGGCAGAACCCGTCCGGCAGAACCACCGGCCGCAGGGCAAGAGAAGCACCAGGACCCCAACCAACTCCTGGGAGCGTAGCCTCTTCTTCGCCTGGCTGCCGGTTGTGGAGGTGGGTAGGGATTGGGGCTCCGGTCCCACGCCGCCCCACGGCGGCTTGGGCCTGCTTGGGCCTTGGTGCGGATTACTGGCAGTCGCCCACTACGAATGGGGATCCTATCCTGCCTCAGGGCAAGTGGGCCGTGGGGGTCCAACCATGTGCCATGTCGGTTGGGAATGTTGCGGCAGTGGCGTATCTCCTCATCCCTTCCCAGGACGCTGGTTAATGGTGGCGCAGATAGTCTGTGGGACAACCCTGGATCCCGGGGGGATGACGCCGACCTTCTTGCTGGAGCTGCGTGAGGAGGATCGGGCTGCTCTAGCTAACCCCCATGATTGGTTGTGGCCATGTGGCGGCCCCCATGCAACATTTCCACTTGTCTGCAGGACGATCAAATGTCACACTCAAGTAGAGAAACAAGTAATGCTAGGATTAGCGATAAGGCAGCATTGAATAGGATGTCAGCATATCCACAATTACAAGTGATTCACATCATACGGGGTTCTACACCTCAGATTGCTGATTTGTGTATGTTCCACCCCACCTAATCCCTTCTCCTTCTGACCCCTACCCCCCCTTTTTTTCTCCTTGGTCATCACCCCTCCTTTTGTATTGTCCTTTCTGCAGGACAAGAGAAGCACCAGGACCCCAACCAACTCCTGGGAGCGTAGCCTCTTCTTCGCCTGGCTGCCGGTTGTGGAGGTGGGCAGGGATTGGGGCTCTGGTCCCACGCTGCCCTACGGCGGCTTGGGCGTGCTTGGGCCTTGGTGCGGATCACTGGCAGTACCCACTACGAATAGGTATCCTGTCCTGCCTCAGGGCAAGTGGGTTGTGGGGGTCCAACCATGTGCCATGTTGGTTGGGAGTGTTGCGGCAGTGGCGGGCAGTGGGCTATCCCCTCATCCCTTCCCTGGACGCTGGTTAATGGTGGTGCAGATAGTCTGTGGGACAACCCTGGATCCCGGGGGATGACGCCGACCCCCTTGCTGGAGCTGCGTGAGGAGATATCTCTTTAAAAAAAAAAAAAACATAAAAGACGTATAAATACTGTATTGGCCCGAATATGGCCCGAATGTTTTTTGCATTGAAATAAGACTGAAAAAGTGGGGGTCGTCTTATAATCAGGGCTGCCTTATATTCGGGCCAATACGGTACATCTTTGGGACACTGAAACAATTAAAAATAGAACGTATTTATAGGTTTTCAGGAGCAAATGAGTTAAAAAACTTTTTTTTTAAATGCCCTCCTGCCCAAAATTTTTCTACCCCCAGAAAATTGGGATTTTAGGCTTTCCAATGATGTATCACACATGCATATCAGACAATTTTGAAATTTGGCGAAATTGGGGGTCCCAGAGCAGAACTTCAAGTCACCTGAGTGTTTTCCGCCATATTCAAACACACATTAGCAGAAACAACTTACAGCCTAATGTGGGCCAAACCAGAGCGCAACTATCCTTTATCCATTTCAGACGTCCGAGTCTGCTCCTCAGTCATACAAGGGGACAGTTCAGCCAGACCCATGCTGCTTTTTGTCTTTTTGGATAGTTGTTTTTAACTCATTTGCTCCCAAAAACGTATAAATACGTTCTGTTTTTAATTGTTTCTGTTTCCTAAAATTGTATTTATACGTTTTTTACGTTTTTTTTCACAAGAGACATCTCTAGGTTCTAATGCAACTTTGCTCCAAAGCACAACGCTGAAAATCCATTTTAAAGCAATAAAACTGGCCACTGGAGGGCAGTAGCTCATTTGGTAAGAACTCATATCGGACCAAGAATGGAAGTGAATGAAGAGAAATAATCAGGAAACAGAAGTTGGAAGAAGTAAGAAGCGTGAGAAAAATGTGGAAAACGATGTCATACACAAGGCACATGCCCCGCACAAGTTCCCTAGGTTAATTCTGTCATGAGGTAGTAGTCACTACACAGGTCCCCCCCAGAATTCACACACACGGGACGCCAGGCGCAACCTGATTTAACGGAACGGAACGGTCGGGTTGCATGGCCGAGGCGATAGCCGCGGCCACAACAGCGTCATCTCTCAGTTCAGTAGTTTAGTCATGTGTAAATAAATTGTTACTTTGCTATCAAAAGCTCTATTTGTCTTGTTGTTTATGTTATTTTTAGTGCTGCAATGATTAATCGATTAACTCGAGTATTCGATTAGAAAAAAAAGATTCGAATTAAATTTTGCTGCTTCGAGTATTTGTTTGATGAAAATGGCTTTGTAATTTTTTTGTTTTTGAAGGTGTTTGTATTTAGTTTCATTGATTTGGGTGGATACACTGCCCTCTAGTCTGCCTCATTTAACATGATCAAATCCAGCTGCTCCCTGTTAAGACCAACAAAAGCTAGGTTTTTGTTTAAGCTAATGTTTTTTAATGCATTTGTAATTTAGTTTAAAGGTATATTTAGCCAATTTTTGTTGGAATATGTGTCTGAACTGTTTGTTGAGAGCATTGTAAAAAAAAAAAAAAAAAAAGTTAGTATTTCATAGTATTTAAGCTAGTGGACTTTTGCTATGTAAGTTAGCCAATTGTTCTTTCGTTGTACATATGTAGATCCTTATTTATTTCTACAGTTTGAGGCTCAGCTCAGGCATTTTAAATTTTTCATGTTTAGCCGATTACTTGATTATTCGAACTAACTAGTTCATTGATTAATCGACTACTAAACTAATCGATAGCTGCAGCCCTAGTGTGTTATAAAACGTAATGACGTTTTTCGGTAAGAAATAAGATTTTTTTTATAAGATCTAGAATTTTTTGAGTGAAAACAGTAAAAAAAAAAAATTCAGTCACTTCTGAGATGCAATTGTTGGCTGATTTCAACTATGTACATCGAAAATAAAGACAATGATTGACTGAAAATGGTTCAATATTAGGTTAAATGTCTTGATTTCTCATGTATATTTATATTGGCTCCTTACCTAAAAATTTTTTTTTATCCGATGAATCGATAGAATTTTCAGTCGAATACTCGATTGCTAAAATATTCGATAACTACAGCCCGAGTTATTTTGTAGAAGGACAACATTATTCAGATGTTTGGGATGTCACAAAAGTTATGTTTGAACAGTATGCTTTTACAAAAAGCTCAATTTCTCTGTTTTTTCATCAGAAATTGGAAAATTGCTCAAACTAAGCTATTTTCTAATGCTAATTTCTAAAGAATGGAAAAAGATATGAACTAACTTTTTTCCCTGCTGACAGAAGAGAGTCTAATCTTTCATTTGGTGGGTTCCATGTTTATATAGCAATAGAACAGAATTTTCTGTAGGCCTTGCATAATCGGTCAAAATCCAGTAAAACGGCCGGGAGCGAAGGGCCTTGTTCCGGTGAAAATGGCTGGGAGTGAATGATGAGGTTTAATAGCGACTTGTGTGGAAATTTGGGTTACGTCGCCAGCGTAGGAACGAAACTTGTCCTCTGTGACAATTATGGCAATAAAGGCTTTTTATTCTTTTCTAATCCCTTTGGACTGGAAGGGGCGAACGAAACATTCGAGAAGAATCCCAGCCCAAATCAGGTATGCGGGAGGATGGTCCGAACTGACGCTTCATTTGCTTTCCCGAGTGCCGTCATTGTCGCAAAAAAAGTGTGCGGAGTCAATGCACTTAAAAGCCTCTTTTCTCGCCATCATTGTGTTAGGAAACATTCGCCTCGAACAATTTAATTGTTGCGGCTGGACATTCCGCAGCGTCGTTCTGAATGCGCGGCATTCCTTCCCTTTTTCTGGGGCTGCACAATGCATTCCTGGAGAGCGGGAGTGATCTCCATCAGAATCACTTAGACATTCCTGACAATGTCTGAGGAATTCCGTCCTGCGGTGAGAACAACGTGCCCGCGCGGCGTGATTGATGGCTTATTAATTAAAGAGCGTCCAGTTTGGACAGCCTGGGAGGTTGGAAAGTGTCATTGTTGAGACTCGAAACATCTCGACTTGTTCCTGATGGTGCACTCGGAGAGTTGAAATGGTGCGCTTTGTCATGTAAAAGGTTTTGACGACTACGACAAGTACTGCTTTTACAGTACTTCTCTTAAAGGGGAACTTTGAAGTAAGGTTGGCCAACCATGTTTTTGAATAATATCAATGGCTAAACAATTATAAGCATATTTTCGTTTTTTTTTTTTTTTTAACGCAACCCTTCCAGATTCTTTGTTTAACCCTTGAGAGTCGAAGGACGCGCCGGCGCGTCCTCAGCGCACGTCGTCTTTGAAGCGCCCTCACGTTTTAAATACGTCACCCACATGCCGTTGGTTGGCCTCGTTTTAAAGTGCGGAAGTTGCGGTTTACTCTCGTTATTATTTGAAGTCAATCGACCAATTAAAACGTGAGATATTGTCATTTAAGTTTTATAGTTTTATTGTCCTCTCAAAAAAACATTAAAACGCTGCATGGATCATTTGTTTGTGTCTATATTTCCATCATTTCTTGTCCTTTTTCAAAACGGAAGCTCCATGAAAAAAACACAAATCAAACGAACCCTTTCGAAGTCACAGTGGAAGCACAAAATGCGTTTTTTAAATAAATATAACTGCCATGCGAGGTTCCACCGAACGAGAGAGAGGAGTGTTCTGAAGCAGCGAGGTGGCGAGCCGACGGCCGTTTGGATCGAGCAGCGACTTTGTGTGACTTTGAGAATGAACGGAAAACTAAATTTAGCGCAAGCAATTGTGCTATTTGATCAATTTGAGGAAGAGGATGGTCCAAATTCGTCATCATCGTCTTCTTCGGAAGAGTCCTCGAGTGAAGATAGTGACGTATTTGAACACGCGGGTGACGCCGTCGACGAGCAGAGGTAAGCAAACTCACTTTTTTTTTTTTTTTGGGCTGGAAAAAGTTTCTTTTGAAAGTTTCTTTTGATATTGCATGACAAAGTTCATTTTGATGCAATATAAGTGTGTGTTTGTGTATATAATAATAAAATGTGCATATCAGATCAAAGTCGTACGTGCACTGTGTGTATCCAAGGCAGGAATTTATAATTGTGGTGATCTTCTTTCTATATGAAGATTAGGGATGTAGCACATATTCAGCTATGGTATTCTTTCTATTGTCATACATATAGATTTCCATTATTATTTATTGCTGTATATATTTTTATTTTATACTTTATTATTTTCATAAATACTGACTTTTTTTCATGTACATTTATAGTGACAATGAAAGTAAAGTGAAATGAAAATGGAAGGGTGGAAAGAGGACCAACACCCCATGGAAGTGTGGGCTGTGTGATGTCGCCCTGTTTCGAATTCCAGGACGAAACTGCTTTTCGGAGTGGCATGCCTGAAAAAAATTTAACTTGTTTATTGTAAATATTTTTGAAAATACTTTTTTCCCCCCAATGTTATATATATATATACATTTTTTCCCACAATCAGTCTTCTCAATTTGTGTATATAAATGTGTGTTCAAGAAGCTTGATTGTGTGTACATAGTTTTCATCAGGTGGTAAACTCATAAAGAGATGGCCTTTAAACACTTTTTGTGTTAGATGGTATATATTTTTTCACTGTTCGGTCTGCTGTATATAACCTGTTTTGACTAGAGCATGTATAAAGGCAAAAAACGCCTATGCTATACCTGTTGTTTATGTTGAATTGTCAAATATAAGACTATTTATTCTAATTTTTTTTGGTTGAATGTTCATCCTAACATGTTGAATAAATATTACAAAGTTTCAAAACGGTTTGTTACGCATGTTTGGTTGTCAATTGGACATCAAAATTAAAAATTTTGACAAAACGATTGTGGAATTTTTGGTCTTTTTGGGCCCAAAATGATGATTTATAATTGGTCAGTGACGGAAACAACAGTTTGGACATGAAGTTCAAGGTGTCACAAAAAAAGGGACCAAACCAGGCCATCGTAAACAATTCTTTCTTTGAAATATAAAGGCAACTTCAAAGGCATGCAAAATCAGACAAAATAGGCCCAGACCTTAAAGGGTTAACCCATAGCAACGCCCTTGACAACGAAAATGCTTTTCTTCAGCAATCTTCGGAAATTAAGTCACACCGGGAAGTGCGAGGGAAGTCCGCCATAGAACAGTATTGTTTGTTGCATTGCTTCTCGGTAAGATGCCACAGCGGTGTGTGGCGATGTTTTGTTCTCGCTCAAACAAAAAGTTGTATGAGTGGCCAAAGGATAGCAGGGCACGTAAATGGACATCTTTCGTTCGCACGAAGCGAACAAATTTCACGCCATCATCGAGTAGTGTACTCTGCTGCAAACACTTCGAAGATGCCGGTCTGCTTATGATCAAGGATTTGCCAAAAAGTAAGTGTGATTTTTGGATAGATGACTGATGACTTTGTCAAAGTATAGCTGCCTACTGTTGTGGAATTGAACAGTATAAGCTAGCGACGTTAGCCGAAAGTTAACTCGTGGCAATCCCCGATCATAGTTGTTGTTGCGTTCGCTAGGTTAAGCGTGTTTAAATTGTGCGTCATCTACGATCGTGTCCGAAAGGGTTAATCCACTTTCAATCGGGAAACGGGTGTGGATGTGCATATAAACGGGTCGGCGTCGCGGTAATTCACGGTCACGTTGCAGTAAGAGACACACACCGCCGGTGAGTTTGTGCACATTTATTTGTATTTGTATTATGTATTTCCACCTTCATGCTTCAAGCATTGCATTGCTTATGGATGGTTCAGCGTTCAAGGTGATCGCATGATAGGCTTCTAGTTTGTGTTTTATGACAGGTGACAGCTGAAAAATAGCGTGTTGGTTTAGCGTAGCCATTGAGTCAATCTCGCAGCGAATCAGCAAGCGCGCAGGTCACGCAGTGAATCATGGGAAATGTAGTCTCGGGACAACACTGAAGTGGTGCTTTGTAATCTGTTCGCTTGTGTGAAAAAACTACATTTCCTCACGCCATTAGACGCCAATTCCTGCCGAGAGCTGTGTTCTAACTTTTCCATAAGAACTGCTCCATGTGTTAAGAGACAAGGTTGTCAGCGCGTCGTGTGTTCGATACATTTGTAAACAAAAAGCTCATAACAAGACACTATGCACAATCCGTTTAAGAGACGCTGGAGTGGGAGGCGAGGAGGAGATTGGCGAGAAGCAAAACTTGGCGGTCGAATGTGGCGGCAGTCCGCTATTATTTTGTTTTCTTATTGTTGCCACAATCAAGTGGAGAAAGCCACCGAAGACTCATCTCCTTCTTTCCCCCCAACGTTTTTATATTATTATTTTATATGCACGAGAGCTGCCGGATCTGCCAAAATGAACATGAAGTCTGATGATTATTTTTTTTAACATTGTCATCAGATAGACAAAAACATGTGCAAATGTCTGCATCTTCAAATCATGAAAATAATAACAGCCTATATCTTACCAATCTTGTAATCTCGATGGGTCTTGTCTCCATTCGATGTCAGGTAGTCTGGGCACATTGTTTGCATCCTGATTAGCGTCTGGCTAATACATGTACGATCCAACATAAAATTCCAACCTCCTCATCCTCCTCTTCTTCCAACTCTTCAAAAAGTTGGGTCTCCTCACTTGCGCTTGATCTATCAGTTATATCGCTGTTTGAAGCATTGTTTGAAGGGCTTTGTAGGGCGGCCGTAGCGCTCCCATCGCTGTTCTCGGTGTGACGTATCACTTCCGGGTTCGTCCCCTTTCAGGCTGGAACTTCGGAAACGTGATTATTTTGTCAAATATACAACATATCAATTATTTTTTCATGCTTTATTTGTTGGACAATGTTTACTTTAATTGTGACCTTATTTGGCATGTTATGAAATTACTTCACAGTACAGCTTTAACTCATTTGCTCCCAAAAACGTATAAATACGTTCTACTTAGGGCCCGAGCACTAAGCGTTGGAAGGCCGTATTGTTCTGCAAAGGATTATTAGGGCCCGAGCACTAGGCGTGCGAAGGCCCTATTGTTTTGCAAAGGATTATTATTTTTTTTTTTTTTTCAGGGCAAATGAAAATGGCCAATTTGGAGGCCTGAACATGCGCGAAAAGTCACCAAAATTTGCACATACGTGCGGAAAATTGTAAATTTTGATAATTTAACAACGTTGCAAAAAAATGTAACAAAATGGCTCAGTGGCGCCCCCTTGAAATTTTAAAATTGGCCTATAACATTAGGGTTTGTCAGTGTAGAGCAATGAAATTTGGGGAGTCTATACCTTGTCTAAAACCGCTGCAAAAAAGCATTGGCACCCATATTCCAAACCCAACAGGAAATCGGTTATTTTGGATCGAATATGAAATTTTTATCGATTTACAGGGTGCACATTTGAGACCTTTTCGCCGAGGGAGTTCGTTGGATCATCTTCAAAATTGGTGGGACTGTTCAGGAGACATATGAGATCTCAAGTTTCTAAAATGGTGTGTTTTCATTCACGGGTCTGACCTGGGCGTGGTGCCAAAGTCGGCCATTTTTTCGGCAAAACACCGAATTCAGTAAATGGCTAATAATTCCTTGACACAACTTTCAATCTTTTTCATATCTGCCATGTATATGCGGTATCCCAGCCTGAACATGACTGCATTGAAATATTACCCATTAGGCCTAGCGCCCCCTAGTGAGAACAGGAAATGCCTTTTTTTACGAGACAGGTTCCTCCTCCAAGGGAAAAAAATCTGTTGACCTCAAACCTGCATCAGGGGAGCCTTAAGACCTGTGTTCAGGTGCCTGATGAAAAATATTGAGGTTTCGTTGAAGCGGAGGGGTCCAAACATGAAAGTGAAAATGATCGTCAACAATTTGTCTCGCAAAATACTTTGAACAGTCATAACTCAGCAGATATACAACATATCTGCGCCAAACTTCCCATGCTTGTTGAGAGTCATACCCTGAAGGGTCCTGTAGGGGTCATTTGCATCAACTCTACAGTGCCAACTAGTGGCGACAGAAAGGAGTTTTAAAAAAGGCCTTTCCTATTGGGTTTTTCAACGTAGAGCAATGAAATTTGGGGAGTAGATACCTTATGCCTAACTGCTCAAAAAAGCCTCTTGCACCCATATTCCAAATCCAACAGAAAATCGGGTATTTTGGATCAAATGTGAAATTTCTGTCCATTTCTAGTACAGTTTACATTTGGAGGCCTGGACATGCACGAAAACTCACCAAATTTTGCACATACATGCGGCTTTGTGTGGATTTCGATAATCTTGCAACGTTACAAAAAAATGTAACAAAATGGCTCAGTGGCGCCCCCTTGAATTTTTCAAAAAGGCGTTTCCTATTAGGTTTTTTTAACGTAGAGCAATGAAATTTGGGGGTCGATACCTTGTGCAAAACTGCTCCAAAAAGTCCCTTGCACCCATATTCCAAACCCAACAGGAAATCGGGTATTTTGGATCGAATGTGAAATTTTTATCAATTAACAAGGTGCACATTTGAGACCTTGTCACAGAGGGAATCAGTTGGATCATCTTCAAAATTGGTTAGACAATTCAGGAGACATATGAAATCTAAACTTTTCAAAATGGTGTGTTTTCATTCATGGGTCTGACCTGGGCGTGGTGCCAAAGTCGGCCATTTTTTCGGCAAAATGACAAATTCAGTAAAGGACTAATAGCTCCTTGAAACAACGTTCAATCTTTTTCATATCTGGCATGTATGTGCGGCATCCCACCGTTAACACGAGTGCATTGAAATATTACTCATTAGGCCTAGCGCCCCCTAGTGGGAACAGGAAATGCCTTTTTTACGAAACAGGCTCCTCCTCCAAGGAAAAAAAATCTATTCACCTCAAACCTGCATCAGGGGAGCCGTAAGACATGTGTTCAGGTGCCCGATGAAAAATACTGAGGTTTGGTTGAAGCAGAAGGGTCCAACAGGAGAAGTAAAAATGACTGAAGCCATTTCGTCTCACCACAAGTTTTGAACAGTCATAACTTCTACAACATATCTGCGCCAAACATATCGTGCTTGTTGAGTCATAGTCTGAAGGGTCCTGTAGGGGTCATTTGCATCAACCCTACAGCGCCAACTAGTGGCAATAGAAAGTCACTCATTTTTTAAAATATATGTCCAGTTCTTTTCAGGTTGGTCATTGTAGTTTCAAGACCTTTTAAAATACTTATTTTACGGCCCATGTCCACATGTCTCTGTCTGTTGCTGTGATGACCCTTTATTCGCTCCTTTTTTGTAGTCCTCTGTCCAATAGGGGTTTTTATCTCTTAGGTGTGTGAATGTAAAGAGGCAACTTTCGCGCATGTTAGGTTCTAATGAGATGATTAGAGAGGACGATCTGCCACCACCCTGACCTGCACACTGTCCGAGTTGCATGACGTCCGAGTTGCGCTAGATTGCGAGGGCCCGTTCAGTCCTGCTTGCAGGCCTAGTTATTATTATTTTTTCATGGCAAATGAAAATGGCCAATTTGGAGGTCTTAACATGCTCAAAAACTCACCAAAATTTGCACAAAAATGCAAATTCACGAAAATTTCGATAATTGGGCAACATTGTGAAAAAATGTCCAAAAATGGTTCAGTGGCGCCCCTGGAATTTTTAAAAAAGGCCTCTCCATTTAGGTTTTTTCAGCGTAGAGCGATGAAATTTGGGGAGTCGATACCTTGTGCAAAAATGCTTCAAAAAGTCTCTTGCACCCATATTCCAAACCCAACAAGAAATCTGGTATTTTGGATTGGTTGGTTGGATCCTCCTAAAAATTGGTGAGACTCTTCATGAGACATGAGATGTTAATTTATCAAAATGGTGAGTTTTCATTCACGGGCCTGACCTGGGCGGAGTACCAAAGTCGGGCTTATTTGGGATTAGGGTTAGGGTTTAGGGTTAGGGCTTCTTCAGGGCCAATTTGAAGTTCTGAACATGCTTGAAAACTCACCAAAATTTGCACATATCAAAATTGTGAGTTTTCATTCACGGGCCTGACCTCACTCAAACAGCTGAACAGGACAGGTTTAAAAAAAATAAAAAATACGACCTGGACCACCGGTGCAGCGGACGATGCCGTTAAGTCCGTGCTGCTCGCCGAGCAGAGCCTGCGCCGCCGTGCTCAGCCACTCGCGGCCCCCGTACCCTCCAGTGTCCTGCACGGAAACGCGCACGACCAAACCAGTTCCCCCCCACTAACACAAGTTCCCCAGGTGAACTACGCCACGAGGCAGTGATCACCACAAAAGAAAGACTCAAAAAAATCCATCTTGATGAGACAGGCGGCGATTGTTGTGTATTTGTTACACTTATAAATAATAGAATGATCCGGCCGTTGTGGGTGAACACCGTGTAGCACTCGTCTTTAATCTCGCTACCTTGCACTGCGCCGCACACATCAAACATAAACATCCTCGCAGATCCAGACATGACATGTCAAACAAGGATGTGCTTCCCAGGGCAAACCAGTCGATGACATAGATCATCCTATCAATATATTACAGCGATGAAGGAAAAGTTTCCCCCAGCTGTCATGGCCACAACAGCGTCATCTTTCAGTTAGTTATGTGTAAATAAATTGTTACTTTGCTATCAACAGCTCTATTTGTCTTGTTGTTTATGTTATTTTGTAGAAGGAAAACATTATTCAGATGTTTGGGATGTCACAAAAGCAAAAAATAGCTGTGTTAAAGTCAAAGTTACGTTTGAAATGTATGCTTTCACAAAAAGCTCAATTTCTCTGTTTTTTCATCAGAAATTGGAAAATTGCTCAAACTAAACTATTTTCTAATGCGGATTTCTAAAGAATGGAAAAAGATATGAACTAACTTTTTTTTCCTGCTGAAAGAAGAGAGTCTAATCTTTCTTTAGGTGGGTTCCATGATTATAAAGCAATAGAAAAGAATTTTCTGTGGGCCTTGCAAAATCAGTCAAAATCCAGTAAAACGGCCGGGAGTGAAGGGGGTTGCACCGGTGAAAATGGCTGGGCGTGAATAACCCTACCCTAACCCTGGTCCAAATGGATTGGACGTCTAGCTCCGTCAATGGTAGTCACTGAGAAAATAGCTGATGCTTACTTCATTTTGAAGTCAATGCATTGACTTGGATGACAATGTCGCCCCTACCAAAATGGCTGCCTGGCCTGAGGCCAAGTTGGTAGGGGCGATGCAAGGTCTTTTCATGCTTTTGCAGTTAATTGAAATGAGTTTATCACAAGTAGACATCAAATCCATTTTTGACTAGGAGGGGTGAATAAAAGTCCATTAGTCCAAATGGATTGAATGTCTAGCTGCGTCAGTTGTTGAGTAAACAGTAAATGTGTTGACATTGGTGAAGTAATCAGTTGAAGAATAAGCTAGATATGATTTCATTTTAAAGTCAGTGCATTGATTTGGATGGGAATGTCGCCCCTACCAACATGGTCGCCCTGAGCGCTATGTTGGTAGAAGCGATGCAAGGTTTTATTTAATGCTTTGTTAACGAAACACGAGTTTAGGCGATTTTAGTGACGCCGATGGTCAAAATCTGTCATGTTTTGCCTTAAGGAAGACTGCGTTTCCCATGAGGACCACCACACATCTGCACAGTGTTGTAAAATCATGATCTCCCGGTCGCCTGCAGATGGATTAAATGACATTTCTGTTTCCAGCAGTTGTATGAAAGATGAATAGTAATAAGAAATGAATACAGATATGGCTAAACAATAGCATAAAACGGTTAGGAACTGTGGCATCTACGGGACACTTCCTGTTGATTTTTGGGCATTTAAGGGTCACTTCCTGTTGATATTGGAGGCATTTACAGGACACTTCCTGTTGATTTTTGGGCATTTATGTGTAACTTCCTGTTGATATTTGGGTCATTTACGTGTCACTTCCTGTTAATTTTGGGGGCATTTACAGGACACTTCTTGTTGATTTTGGGGCATTTACGGGTCACTTCCTGTTGATATTTGGGGGCATTTACAGGTCAATTCCTGTTGACTTTGGGGCATTTATGTGTCACTTCCTGTTGATATTTGGGTCATTTACGTGTCACTTCCTGTTGATTTGGGGAGCATTTACAGGTCACTTCCTTTTGATTTTTGGGCATTTACGGGTCACTTCCTGTTGATATTGGTGGCATTTATAGGACACTACTTGTTGATTTTGGGGGCATTTTCAGGACACTTCCTGTTGATTTTTGGCCATTTACGGGTCACTTCCTGTTGATATTTGGGTCATTTGCGTGTCACTTCCTGTTGATTCTTGGGCATTTATGTGTCACTTCCTGTTGATATTTGGGTCATTTACGTGTCACTTCCTGTTGATTTTTGGGCATTTACGGGTCACTTCCTGTTGATATTTGGGGGCATTTACAGGTCACTTCCTGTTGACTTTGGGGAATTTATGTGTCACTTCCTGTTGATATTTGTGTCATTTACGTGTCACTTCCTGTTAATTTGGGGGGCATTTCCATGACACTTCTTGTTGATTTTTGGGCATTTACGGGTCACCGCTTGTTGATATTGGAGGCATTTACAGGACACTTCCTGTTGATTTTTGGGCATTTACATGTCACTTCCTGTTGACTTTGGGGCATTTATGTGTCACTTCCTGTTGATATTTGGGTCATTTACGTGTCACTTCCTGATTATTTGGGGGGCATTTACACAACACTTCCTGTTGATTTTTAGGCATTTATGGGTCACTTCCTGTTGATATTGGAGGCATTTATAGGACAGTTCCTGTTGATTTTGGGGAATTTACGGGTCAGTTCCTGTTGATATTTTGGGGGATTTCCTGGTCACTTCCTGTTGATATTTGGGGGCATTTACGGGTCACTTCCTGTTGACTTTGGAGCATTTAATGTGTTGATATTTGAAGACATTTACAGGTCGATCCTGATGATATTTGGGGGGATTTAAGGATCACTTTCTCCTAATATTTGGGTCATTTATGAGTCATTTCTTGTTGATTTGGGGGCATTAACGTGTCATTTCCTGTTGATTGTTGGGTGATTTATGACTCAATTTGTGTGGGCTTTTGGGCATTTATGGGTCACTTCCTGTTGATATTGGAGGCATTTACAGGACACTTCCTGTTGATTTTGGGGGGTTTTACATGTCACTTCCTGTTGATGTTTGAAGACATTTGCAGGTCACTTCCTGTTGATATTTTGGGTCATTTACAGGTCACTTCCTGTTGATATTTGAAGACATTTATGAGTCATTCCCTGTTGATTTTGGGGCATTCAAGGGTCACCTCCTGTTGATATTTGAAGAAATTTAACAGGTAACTTCCTGTTGATATTTGGGGGGATTCAGGGGTCAATTCCGGCTAAAACTTGGATCAATTACGAGTCACGTCCTGTTGGTATTTGGGTCATTTACGTGTCACTTCCTGTTGATTTTTAACACATTTACAACACACTTTGTGTGGCTTTTTGGGCATTTATAGGTCACTTCCTGTTGATATTTAAGGGGATTTACAGGTCACTTCCTGATAATATTTGGATAATTTATGAGTCACTTACAATGAAAGATAATATCAAGGTTGAAAAGTTGTCTAGTGTTGCTTGAATTGAAATGAGTTTTTCACTGGTAGACGTCCAATCCATTTTTGACTGCTCATAAAGATCTACGTCTGAATTTTGGAGGGCTTAGGATTAGGGCATTTACATGGAAAAGGCGTCGCTACTTACAGAATGTTCAGGTCACGAGACTTCTTCCAGAACCAACTGATTTCATAAGTATCCAACAAAGACAAACTGACGAGTAACACCTGGGCGAACGCAGGTGGCAAAGAAAACCCTAATCACGAGACAGGGATGAGCTGAAATAATACATAAGCCGTGGAAAGCCATTTTGGGGGTTTTCTTTGGCAGAGGCGAATGTTTTTTTGTTTTGTTTTTTTAAACAGGAAACGAGGACGACCCACACCCTTCCATCAACACGAGAAATGTATTGCTGTATTTACGGCGGCGGGGACCTAAAGGGATCGCCGTCAGTCGTTCGGAACCGGCGCGCAGACAAAAGAAAATCTAAGTCAACATTTGCTCCGTCGTGCTAAACCAAGCCCAGATGGGGAAGCGGGACGGCGTCCAATGCTAAGTGTCCAAAAAAGGAGTCCAAAAGAAATTCGCAAAGTTGAGTTATGGTCAATGAGTGTTTTCTTTAAATCTGCTGTGGTTTTACTGTGATAGTGGATGAGCATGTTTCAGTGTCGTTGAGGGTGGTAGGCGTCCAATCCAGTTCAGCCGGGACGACTATCAAAGTCGATTGCAGCCAATGGGTTAATAATGCAATAAAACTGCAAAAAAAAAATGAATGGGCAAATTTCCAAAGTAGCCATTCGTCTGATTGCAAAACAAAATGCAAAACTTCCTGTTTTTTTTTTTTTTTTTTTTTTTAATATGGCAGTTTTTTTGGGGGGGTATGGCAAAATGCTTTTGGCAAATGGCATTTGTGTTGGGCATATGGCAAAATGGCTTTTGATATATGGCAGTTTTTTAGCAGATGGTAAAATGGCTTCTGGTGTACGGCAGTGTTTTAAGCATAGGGCAGAATGGCTTTTGGCATATGGCATTTTTTGGGTGAATGGCATTTTTTGGCATATGGCCTTGGTATATGGCAGGTTTTTGGCATGTGAAAAAATGGCTTTTGGAACATGGCAGTTTTTTTGCAGATGGCAAAATGGCTTTTGGCATATGGCATTTTTGGGGGCATATGGCAAAATGACGTTTGGTACATGGCAGTCTTTAGGAATATATCATAAATCATAATGGCTTTTGGTGTATGGCATTTATTTGGCATTTGGCGTTTTTTGTTTTTTTTTTGGCACATGGCAAAATGGCTTTTGGTATATGGCAGTTTTTTGGTAGATTGTAAAATGGCTTCTGGTATATGGCAGTGTTTTTGGCATATGGCAAAATGGCTTCTGGCAAATGACATTTTTTCAGGCATATATATATTTTTTTTTTAAATATGGCAAAATGGATTTGGTATATAGCAGTTTTCTGGGCATATGGCAAAATAGCTTTTGGCTGCATATGGCAAAATGGCTTCTGGCATATGACATTTTTTCAGGCATATATATTTTCTAAATATGGCAAAATAGATTTGGTATATGGCAGTTTTTTGGACATATGGCAAAATAGCTTTTGGCTGATGGCCTTTCTGGGGGACATATTGCTAAATGGCTTTTGGTACATGGCAGTCTTTTGGCATATGTCAAAATGGCTTTCGGCATATGGCATTTATTTGGCATATGGCAGTTTTATTATTATTATTATTATTTTTTTTTTTTTTTGCATTTAGAAAAATGGCTTTTGGCACATGGCATTTTTGGGCCTATGGCATTTTTGGGCTTATGGCATTTTTTGGCATATGGGAAAATTGCTTTGGTACATGGCATTTTTTGGGCATTTGGAAAAATGGCTTTTGGAATATGGCAGTTTTTTTGGGCATATGAAAAAGGGCTTATGGAATATGGATTTTTTTTTACATATGGAAAAATGGCTTTTGGCTTATGTCATTTTGGGGGGTATATGGCAAAATAACTTTTGGTATATGGCAGTTTTTTAGCATTTTGGACAAATGGCTTTTGGAATATGGCAGTTTTTTAGCATAAGGCAAAATGGCTTTTAGGGTATGGAATTGTTTTGCCATTTGGCAAAATGTTTTTTGGCTTATGGCATTTTTGGGGGGGATATGCCAAAATAGCTTTTGGCTTATGGCATTTTGGGGGGGGCATATGGCAAAATGGCTCCTGGTACATGGCAGTCTTTTGGCATACGTCAAAATGGCTTTCAGCATATGGCATTTATTTGGCATATGGCAGTTTTTTCGGCATATTGCAAAATGGCTTTCGGGATAGGGCATTTATTTGGCATGTGGCAGTTTGTTTTTTTTTTGGCATATGGTGAAGTGGCTTTCGGCTTGTGGCAAAATAGCTTTTGTCATATGCCATTTTTTGGGGGGATCATATGGCAAAATGGCTTTTGGCATATGGCATTTTTCAGCATATGGCAAAATGGCTTTTGGCATTTGGCATTTTTTTGGGCTTATGGCATTTTTTGGCATATGGGAAAATGGCTTTGGTCCATGGCATTTTATGGCATTTGGAAAAATGGCTTTTGGAATATGGCAGTTTTTTTGGCATATGACAAAATGGCTTTTGGAATACGGAACCTTTTGGCATATGGCAGTTTTTGGTATATGGCAAAATGGCGTTTTGTACCTGGCAGTTTCTGGCGTATGGCTTTTGGCATATGGCATTTTTTTGCATATGGTAAATAGGTTTTGGTTTATGGCAGTGTTTTTAGCATATGGTAAAATGGATTTTGGCATATGGTAAAATGGCTTTTGGCATACGGCAAAATAGCTTTTGGCATGTGGCCTTTCGGCATAGGGCAGTTTTTGGCACATGGCAAAATGGCTTTTGGGATATGCCATTTTTGGGCGTGTGGCAAAATGGCTTTTGGTATATAGCAGTTTTTTGGGGGTATGGCAAAATGTTTTTTGGTATATGGCAGTTTTTTTTCATTTTGCATATGGCGGAATGCATATGGCTTTTTTGGGGGGCATATGGAAAAATGGCTTTTAGCATATGGCTTTTTTGGCATATGGCCTTTTTGGGGGGAGCATGTTTGACAATGGCATCGCCTTACTTGGGTGCCAATTGAATGTCCATGCATGGTAAGTGTATGGTCAAAAATCACAACAGCATTTTTTTCTCCCATTGAAAATGAATTGGAAATTTGGATGTGCATGACCGCCAATGGCATGGGCGTGTATATGCCATATGTCAAATACAACTTTTCGTTCTTGGCCCTGCTGCGACTGGCTCCTGAAAGTGTTAAGAGTAAAATCAACCTATTTTAAAATCTTATCTTTTTTTAGGACAGTGAATGCATCGCTAGCGTTTTTAAATGCTTCCTTATGGACGACGGGGCACTCACTCTTCCTTTCAATCCGACCACACATCAAAACAGCAAAAGGAAAATTTACGAGGCCAATTTTTTTACATGTAAGTGTTAATTAAAATATTTCGACATCTCGCTGAGGATGTGGAAGCTGCGGCATATCTTATTATCCGCGTCAAATGCTCCAACTTTTTAGCATCGGGCTTCAATTATTACCGTTCGTGCCGTACGCTCGATAGATGAGAGGTGGGTAATCGGCGAGACCGCGGGGTCAGATTCGGCTCGACGCCTCAATTTGTGTGGCCCGGCAAAGGAAATAATGTCTGCATTTATATATTGTATGTAGTTTTCACTAAAATAACGTTCCTGTAAAATTTCCATTGTCAAAAAATTGGAGAATATTTACTTTTTTTGTTGTTATTGTATTTAATAATTTTTAAAAAATAATTTAAAAATAAGACAAGTAAAGAGAATATTTAGTTGTTGTTTTTTTTGGTTTGTTTTTATTGTTTATTGTCTATTCATTATTCTTTTATTCATATGTATTATTTATTTATTTATTTAACTTTTTTTTACATTAACAACAAAAAAATTTAATGTTTTTTTAAATGAATACTGTTTATAAAATAAATCATTTATAAATATTTGTTTTAATTTACATTTTTAAAAAAATATTTTTGTATTTATTTTATTTATATATTTTTATATGAATACTGTTTACTCATTTGCTTTTATTTTTTTTATTATGATTGATTATGATCCATTATTTTCTCATTATTTTTTCACATGAAAAACAAATATTAATTTTTTTTTTTTTTAATGAATATTTACTTTTTAACCTTTGTTTTCATGTAGTATTATTATTAATATTAAGCATTTTACGAGTTATTATTTTATCATTTATATTTGCAGGCTGTTTATCCCTTTGTTTTATTGTATTATTTATTATTATTTAGTAATGATTTATTGTTATATTTTTTTTCTCGTGATATCATTTTTTTTACATGAAAAACTAAAAATATTAATGAATATATTTAACTTATTTACTTTTAAATCTTTTTATTTTTTACATTAAAAAACAAAAAAATTAAATGAATTTTTAAAAATACTGTTTTTTCCTTTGTTTTGTTTTATTTTCATTATTATTGTTATTACCGTATTACTTATTATTATCAATTATTTTATCACTATTTATTTCATGATTTATTACCATAAGTTGCAAATGAATAAACCATGAAAATGAAAGATGAATGAATAAAAGGAGACTATTTGTTTTTTATTTACATTTTTCAAAAATAAAATATTTTTAATAAACATTTACTCATAATTCCTTCGTTATTTTTTATATAAATACCGTTAATAGAAAATAAATAAATGATGAAAATGGGGAAAAAAAATTTTTACATAAATTGTTTAAAATGCTATTTATTCCTTTTTTATTTGCGTAAATCCAAAAATAGAAAAAGAGAATGTTCTTTTTGCTGTTAAAAACTAAAAATATTGTCGATGATATTTTCAAAAGATCATGAATAAATATGTATAAATAAAACGCTTTATTGACGATCAAAATAGATAACAATTCCTTTGCTAATCCATTTATCAATTAACCACGACTTCATTCGCTGCATTCCAGTCAAAATAAATTGGACGTGTAACGACATCAATGGCAGCCAATAATTTAAAAGTGCATAACCTGCCCAGTCACACCCTAGTCTTTCCCGTCCTCCCTCTTGATAGCAGTCAATCCCAGTAAAACAATTCTTGTTTGTTATTTTAATAAAAATATATGTACGGGATCGCATAAAAAAATCTATCCAAATAAATGCCAATTTAGGAAGGACCTCACATAAGCATGTCGGCGTGAGTCATGCGCACACGCCACACGCCCTCTATAATCAGCCGCTCTCTTCTCTTATTAAAAATGTCCGCCAAGGCCGCAGCTAAATTTACCACCGTCATTTGCAAAATAAAAGCGAGGTAAATTGAATGAAATTTCCTCAACCTTTGACGGAAGTTCGGAGGAGTTGTGAAGTCCCGGATAAAATATCTCTGTGATCAAAGTGCGGCGGGAGGAACCCGAGGAGCCTCTTTTGAGACAGAACAGAACATGGAAGTGAGACAATGATTGGACGCGTGATCTAACGGCGCCTTTGTAGCCTCCTAATCTTCGTCTTGGCAGGTCAACTCTGACCAGAAAAAAAAACTTCTTTTGCTGCTCAAGCCTCATGGAAAAGAGATTTTTAAAAGGCGCTATTAGTTTCCACCCACATTTTGTACGCCACATTCACTGAAGTATAGAAATGCTAACGTTAACGATGCTAGACATCCAATCGCGTTGCTCTTTTCATCGCTCTGGTGTGGATTTACTGCGTTTTTCAGACTATAAGCCATGGGTTTTTTTAATCAGTTTGCCCGACTTTAACTCCAGAACCAGTTATACAATATATTTTTAGCCAAACTGCATAATTTCCTACTGTATAGCCGATGCTATGCTAAGTTGTCATTAGGAATTGACATGATAGGAAGCAGTTTTTAGAATACAGCAAAATGGCTTTTCGCATACGGTGTTTTTTTGGCTTATGACAAAGTGGCTTTTGGCATATATTAGTTTGGCATATGGTAGTTTTTTGGTATACAGCAAAATGTATTTTGGCATAAGGCAGATTTTTGGGAACATGGCAAAATGGCTTTTGGCATATGGCATTTGTTTGGTATATGGCAGTCTTTTGTCATTTGGCAAAATGGCTTTTGGCATATGGCAGTCTTTTGGCATAATGCAAAATGCGTTTTGGCATGGCAGTCTTTAGGCATATGGCGAAATAGCTTTTGGCAGTCTTTTGGAATACAGCAAAATGTATTTTGGCATATGGCAAAATGGCTTTTGACATATGGCAGTCTTTTGGCATTTGGCAAAATGGCTTATGGCATATGGCAGTCTTTTGGGCATTTGGCAAAATGCCTTTTGGCATGGCAGTTTTTTGGCATATGGCAAAATAGCTTTTGGCATATGGCAAGATAGCTTTTGGCATATGGCATTTGTTTGGCATATGGCAGTTTTTTTGTATACAGCAAAATGTCTTTTGGCATATGGCAAGATAGCTTTTGGCATATGGCAGTTTTTTGGTATACAGCAAAATGTCTTTTGGCATATGGCATTTGTTTGGCATATGGCAGTTTTTTTTGTATACCGCAGAATGTCTTTTGGAATATGGCAGTCTTTTGGCATGATGCAAAATGCGTTTTGGCATGGCAGTTTTTTTGGCATATGGCAAAGTGGCTTTTGGCATACAGCAGTCTTTTGGCATATGGCAAAATGCCTTTCGGCATGGCAGATTTTTTTGCATATGGCAAAATGGCTTTTGGCATATGGCATTCGTTTGCTATATGGCAGTTTTTTTTTTTAAATACAGCCAAAACTCTTCTGGCATTAGGCAGTTTTTTTGGCATATGGAAAAATGCCTTTTGGCATGGCAGGTTTTTTTTTTGCATTGGGAAAAATGGCTTTTGGCATATGGCATTTGTGTGGTATATGGCAGTTTTTTGGAATCCAGCAAAAAATATTTTGGCATATGGCAAAATGCCTTTTGGCATAAGGCAGTATTTTTGGCGTATGGCAAAATGGCTTTTGGCATATGGCATTTGCTTGGTATATGGCATTTTTTTGGTAAACGATGATATTAGCTTGTGCAACTTATACACCAAAATTATGGTTGCGTTGAATTCATTTTGTAATTTCCCCTCCAAATTTATCATACGTGTCACTTATACCTGCTCTGCACGTTGACGTTGATCCCAGAGAGATGTGCGCTCATTAGCGTAGCCCCCGAAATGTTATTCTTTCCCTCTTCCAACAACAACAAGAACATCTCTGGGAGATCGGCCGGCGACGTCGGAAGCGTCGCCCGGTGGCGCGGCCTCGCCGTGACCCCCTTCTTTCTCCTCCTTCTATGAATGAGACGGTCTCGCTCCGTGAATCAAAGCCAGGCCTTCTGTTTTTCTTGGCTTCCTCCCGTCGGACTCCTCGTATCGTCTCGGCAGGAGGAGGAAAGGAAAGGAAAGGGAGGTCTCGTAGGAAGTTAGGGGAATGGGATGATGCCCTTCCATGACTGGGTTATTTGTCTTCGGGCTGTCTGACTTTAGCTTTGACAGCGATGGACGTCCAATCAAAATGGATTGGACGTCAATGGCACTAACACATCATTGCCTGGCACTAAGGGTCACAGACGTCCAATCCGCTCAAAGTGGGAGCTTCAGTAGGTACGGGTCACTTTCTGTTGATTACAGGCAACTTGCTGTTCATTTTGGGGGGATTTACAGGTCACTTCCTGCTGATATTTTGGGGAATTTACCATTCTCTTCCAGCTAATATTTGCATCACTTACTGTTGATTTTGGGGCATTTACGTGTCACTTCCTGTTGATATTTCGAGACATTTACGGGTCACTTCCTGTTGATTTTTGGGGCATCTACAGGTCACTTCCTGTTGATATTTTTGGGCATTTACGGGTCACTTCTTGTTGATACGTGGGGGCATTTTCAGGTCATTTCCTGTTGATTTTAGGGTATTTATAGGTCACTTCCTGTTGATGTCTTGGGAGCATTTATGGGTCACTTCTTGTTGATATTTGGGTCATTTACAGGTCACTTCCTGCTAATATTTGGGTCATTTATGAGTCATTTGCTGTTGATTTTGGGGCATTTAAGTGTCATTACCTGTTGATATTTGGAGACATTTAAGGGTCACTTCCTTTTGATTCTGGGGCATTTACAGGTCACTTCCTGTTGTTTTTGGGGCATTTACAGGTCACTTCGTGCTGATATTTTTGGGGATTTATGGGTCACTTTATGTTGATGCTTTGGGGGATTTACCAGTCACTTTCCGCTAAAATTTGCATCACTTACTGTTGAGTTTGGGGCATTTACGTGTCACTTCCTGTTGATATTTGGAGAGATTTACGGGTCACTTCCTGTTGATATTTGGGGCATTTATAGGTCACTTCCTGTTGATATTTTGGGGGTTTTTACAGGTCACTTCCTGTTGATATTTTGGGGCATTTATGGGTCACTTCCTGTAGATATTTGGGTCATTTACCAGTCACGTCGTGTTGATTTTTGGGCATTTACGGGTTACTTCTTGTTAATTTCTGGGGGCATTTTCAGGTCACTTCCTGTTGATTTTGGGGCATTTACAGGTCACTTCCTGTTGATATTTTTGGGGATTTATGGGTCACTTTATGTCGATGTTTTGGGGGATTTACCGGTCACTTTCCGCTAATATTTGCATCACTTACTGTTGAGTTTGGGGCATTTACGTGTCACTTCCTGTTGATATTTGGGGCATTTACAGGTCACTTCCTGTTGATATTTTGGTGGTTTTACAGGTCACTTCCTGTTGATATTTTGGGGCATTTATGGGTCACTTCCTGTTGATGTTTGGGTCATTTACCAGTCATGTCGTGTTGATTTTTGGGCATTTACGGGTCACTTCTTGTTGATTTCTGGGGGCATTTTCAGGTCACTTCCTGTTGATTTTGGGGCATTTACAGGTCACTAATTCAGAATTTTGAAATATCTTTCCTCAAAAAAAAAAAAATAGATGGAAGTCAACTCATGCATCTGCAGGTTCCATGAGGGGAAAAAAACAGGATTTAGCAAGGGTTATAGATATTAGATCGATTATTACACATATTTTTTTTTCTTTTTTACAAATTTGAAAAAAAGGTTTTATTAAGACCATTTTTTTTGCAAATTTTGTGATTCTCTGACAATTGCTTCATATTGCAAGCATTAAAGGGTTAAGGGTCACTTCCTGTTGATTCTGGGGCATTTACAGGTCACTTCCTGTTTATATTTTGGGGCATTTAAGGGTCACTTCCTGCTAATATTTGGGTCATTTACGAGTCACTTCCTGTTAATATTGGGACATTTACAGGTCACTTCCTGTTAATATTTGGGAGCATTTACGGGTCACTTCCTGTTGGTACTTGGGGATGTTCACGGGTCACTTCCTCTTGACTTTTGGGTCATTTATGACCTACTTCGTGTGGATTTTTGGGCATTTATGGGTCACTTCCTGTTGATATTTGGAGGCATTTACAGGTCACTTCCTGTTGATATTTGGGGGGATTTAAGAGTCACTTCCTGTTGACATTTGAGTCATTTACCAGTCACTTTTTGTTGATATTTAGGTCATTTCCTGTGGATTTTGGGGCATTTACTGGTCACTTCCTGTTAGTATTCGGGGGCATTCACGGGTCACTTGCTGTTGACATTTTGGGTGATTTACGGGTCACTTTATGCTAATGTTTGGGTCATTTACAAGTCACTTCTGTTGATATTTGAGTCATTTGCGAGTCACTTCCTGTTGTATTTAGGGGCATTTACAGGTAACTTCCTTTGGATTTTGCGGGATTTATGGGTCACTTCCTGCTTATATTTGGGTCATTTATATATCACTTCCTGTTAATATTTAGGGGCATCTACAGTTCACTTCCTTTTAATTTTGGGGCATATACTGGCCACTTCCTGTTATATCTGGGGGCATTTACGGGTCACTTCCTGTTTCTATTTGGAAGCATTTGAGTCACTGCCTGTTGATATTTTGGATGACTGAAAAGGAAGTGCCTCCAGAATGTCCCCAAATGAATAGGAAGCAACTCAAAACTAACAGGAAGTGTCCACAAAAGACTGGCTGATAATGCACTGGTTTCAGTGCCATTGACGGCCCTAGACGTCCAATCCAATCAAAACTAATTGGATGTCCAGCACCAGCTAACGTAGACGCTCTTCTGATGAAAGATTGCATTGTATTGTATGGACGGTATCCCTGTGGCGAAACCCAATCTGGGTGCAGCTCCAACAACGGAACCTCCTTCCGGAACATCTGCACCTTACATGAGATGATCTCGGTGTCTAGCCGACGCTCGGGGGGCGCGGTCGCAGCTGCGTCCGACCGCCCCCAGATGTCGCCGATAGCGTTTGATCCCGTCGCGCCGAGGGCCCGCCGGGCTCGGCGAGGGCCCGAAGGAAGCTCGGCGAGCCTCTCGGAGGAACCTGCGGTGCGCCAAAAGTGTCTTCAGATGCGAAAAAAAGGAGCCTCAGCTCTTGGAAGCGAACCGAGCTGGGCCGCAAACATTGTAATAGAAGCACTAAACACTTCAGTTTGATATACAGGCTAACCTCGTGACTTACATCGGTGCGCCTTAAAATAAAGGCTTGCCGACCATATGCGCACGAGATGAAGATTCCTAACGCCGGCCTGCCTTTTATGCAGCCGCCGTTAAGTTGGACGGCTATGATATTTTCAGAGGAGGAGGCAGGAGTGAAATGGGGGCGTGTCTGGCCATTCGTCACAGCAAAGCGCTATTTCAAAGTTGCGCTCTAATGACTGTCATGTTGTTTTCATCAAATAGCCCTGAGGTAAAATGGCTGACGAGTGATGACGCCCGGACGCATTTGCGGACAACGTATATCTCATTTATATGTACAGACATGCAGTGCTTAATTTGTAAATCATAAGGGTGCCGGAACGCAAAGTACATATAACAGCGCAGAGATGACTAGACTGGCACAGGTCCCGGAACATATGCAGAAAATGGTGCTGAAAAAATGCCCACTTGCCATACAAGCCTCAAATTCAGATAATATCCATGGTATAAATGTTATGACAACAATTTACAATTATTTAGGCTATACTAGCACAGCGCGGGAAATTGCCCACAAAACCACAGATGGGACTTACAGTAAACAGTCAGCAGTTTCTCCCCAAAAAAATCTGAGATTACAATAAGTAACACAAACCAATTCTTTTGCAAGTTTCATCACCCCATCTTCTGTGGCCCTGAAGTTCCCAACCTTACAAATTGTGCAGTCCAAACCCGAATTTCCTACTAGGGTACTAGCCTGTTGGTGGTCCACCTGGCTGACTGGTGGCGCTGTACCTGGCCCCCACTCCGGGTGGCACTGAACCTGACCGGGTGCTGCCACGGTAGCAGCCTCCTGCCCCGGCTTGGCTGGCTGTCCGTAAACCTGGCTCGCTGCTACAGCGCTAGCCTCGTAGTGCACCCATTAGCATGATCATTGGCAGTTATTGCTTTTCTGCCTCGTTTTGAAACCTCTTCCTTCTTTTTGGAAAAAAGACAGTAAATGCAACTGTCTTTTTAGCATGTTGAAATATTGTTTGATCCTGGCTGCTTGCTCCCCAGATGCCGCAAATTTCCCAATTTTTTTTTTTTTTTTTTTGAATGTCACACGAGAGGTGCCGGATCTGCCCAAATAAGTCCCGGAACACAGGGAGGCCAAAATCAAGAGGTGCCGGATCCTGTTCTGTCAGGATCCGGCACAAATTAGCCCATTTAGACATGGTAAGAACAGGGGTGGGTATCAAACGTACATACGTTGTAGTTCATCCAAACCGTACATAAGTACAACTGTACGCATGCTTTTATTTTTACATTAGTGCCGTAAAAAAGGAGAGTCTGTCAATGGCAGCCAATAAATACACAAAGAAGTGACCCCCAAAATTCCCCAAAACCAGTAGGCAATGATCCGAAATCTGGAGGAAGTTACCCAGAAATGCCCAAATATCTACAGGAAGTGACCTGTAAATGCCCTATAAGTGAGCTAAAAATGCCTCAAAATCAACAGGAAGTGACCAATGAAATCGAAGTGGCCCAGGAATGTCTAAAATCAACAGGATCTGATCCAAAATGTACAGGAAGTGGCCCTGAAATTCACCAGCATGTACAGGAAATGACCTTAACTACACCAAAACCAAAAGGAAGTGACCTAAAATCAACAGGAAGTTACCCAGAAATGCCCTAAAATCAACAGGAGGTGACCAATGAACAGGAAGTGGCCTGTAAATGTCCTTAAGGTTACCTAGAAATGCCCTGAGATACCCAAAATAAATAGGAAGTGACCTAGAAATGCCTCAAAATCAACAGGAAGTGACCAATGAACAGGAAATTGCCCAGAAACGTCTAAAATCAAGAGGAAATGATCCAAAATGTACAGGAAGTGGCCCTGAAATACCCCCGCATGTACAGGCAGTGACCTTAATTACATTAAAACCAAAAGGAAGTGACCTGAAATAGACAGGAAGTTACCTCGAAAGGCCCCAAAATCATCAGGAAGTGACCAAGGAACAGAAAGTGACATGTAAAAGCCCTAAAAGTTACTTAGAAATGCCCTGACATACACCAAAATGTACAGGAAGGGACCTGTAATTACCCCCAAACCAAAAAGGAAGTGACCCAAAATAAACAGGAAGTTACCTAGAAATGCCCAAAAATCAACAGGAAGTGACCATTGAACAGGAAGTGGCCCATAAATGTCCTAAAAGTTACCCAGAAATGCCCTGACATAACCCGAAATGTACAGGAAGTGACCCATTATTACCCGAAGACCAAAAGGAAGTCATCATCTGAAATAAACAGGAAGTTACCCGAAAATCAACAGGAAGTGACCAATGAACACGAATTGGCCCATTGATGTCCCTAGAATTTTCCTAGAAATGCCCTCACATAACCCAAAATGTACAGGAAGTGGCCCGTAATAACTCCATAAACCAAAAGGAAGTGACCCAAGGTAAACAGGAAGTTGCCAAGAAATTCTCCAAAATCAACAGGAAGTGACACGTAAAAGCCCTAAAAGCCCCCCATTCACTGCAAAATATACCCTTTTACAGTAAAATAGACCCAAAAGGGTGCCATTTGTTTGTGGTACATTTGCGCTAATTGTTGGGACACCCCTCTGTCATTGAGATAGTTGGTACGCTCCGTCAGCTGCGACTGAAGGGCTACGATTGACATCATCACTCGAAATTAATATCTCAAGTCCCCCATTTACCGCAAAATGGACCCGAAGGGGGGCCATTTGTTTGTGCTACGTTTGCGTAAGTTGTTGGAACACCCCTCTGTTATTCTGAGAGTTGGTATCCTCCGTCAGCCGTGACCAAAGTGCTATGATTTACGCCATGACTCAAAATTAATATCTCAAGCCTCCCATTTCCTCTAAAATGGACCCAAAAAAGTGCCATCATTGTGTGCCACGTTCGCGCTAATTGTTGGGACACCCCTCTGTTATTCAGAGAGTTGGTACGCTCCGTCAGCCGCGGGAGTTGGATACGGAAAAGCTGCGAATGACGTCATCATTCGAAATTAATATCTCAATTTCCCCTTTCACAGTAAAATAGACCCGAAAGTGTGCCATTTGTTTGTGCTACGTTTGCGCTAATTGTTGGGACACCCCTCTGTTATTGAGAGAGTTGGTACACTCCGTCAGCCGCGACCGAAGGGCTACAATTGACGTCATCACTCGAAATTAACATCAGAATCCCCCCATTTACAGCAAAATGGACCCGAACCGGTGCCATTTATTTGTGCTGCATTTGCGCTAATTCTTGGGACACCCCTCTGTTATTGAGGTAGTTGGTACGCTCCGTCAGCCGCGACCGAAGGGCTACGATTAACATCATCACTCGAAATTAATATCTCAAGTTCCCCATTCACCGCAAAATGGACCCGAAGGGGGTCCATTTGTTTGTGCTACATTTGCGCAAGTTGTTGGGACACCCCTCTGTTATTCTGAGAGTTGGTATGCTCCGTCAGCCGTGACCGAAGTGCTATAATTTACGCCATCACTCAAAATGAATATCTTAAGCCCCCCCATTTACTCTAAAATTGACCCAAAAAAGTGCCATTATTGTGTGCCACGTTCGCGCTAATTGTTGGGACACCCCTCTGTTATTCAGAGAGTTGGTACGCTCCGTCAGCCACGGGAGTTGGATACGGAAAAGCTGCGAATGACGTCATCATTCGAAATTAATATCTCAATTTCCCCTTTTACAGTAAAATAGACCCGAAAGGGTGCCATTTGTTTGTGCTATGTTTGCGCTAATTGTTGGGACACCCCTCTGTTATTGAGAGAGTTGGTATACTCCGTCAGCCGCGATCGAAGGGCTACAATTGACGTCATCACTCGAAATTAATATCTGAATCCCCCCATTTACAGCAAAATGGACCCGAACCGGTGCCATTTATTTGTGCTGCATTTGCGCTAATTCTTGGGACACCCCTCTGTTATTGAGGTAGTTGGTACGCTCCGTCAGCCACGACCGAAGGGCTACGATTGACTTAGTCACTCGAAATTATAATCTCAAGCCCCCCATTTACTGCAAAATGGACCCGAAGGGGTGCTGTTTGTTTGTGTTACGTTTGTGCTAGTTGTTAGGACACTCCTCTGTTATTGAGAGAGTTGGTACGCTCTGTTATCGGCGGGAGTTTTATACGGAACAGCTCCGAGTGACATTACAAACACGTACAAACCTAGCACAAACGATTTACATCATTTTTAAAAAATAAATTTGCGTCTGATGGGCTGCCAACGTCACGGAGGTAGCGAACGGTGCTGCTTGTTCATGTCAACAAAAAGTAGTAGGCTAAGAGCTAAAAAAATACAATATTTATGCTTTTCTAAATCAGTCAAGCTAGCTTGTTTGCTAGCTACTTTGGGCTTTCTCTTCCCAGTTGTTTGCAGACAAATCATATAAAATCACACACATTTGGTTGCAGCTTAATGAAATGTGTGGTACGAATACATTTTTTTCCCGCCTGGCTTTCACCCCGGAACGGCCCTTAAAAATAGTTTGAGTTGGTTTGCGCGCCGCAGGCAGATGTGTTTTTATAGCACGCGCAGCTGCGGGCTGTAACTCGCTCTCTACAAGCGGCAGAAACATGGCAGAGCATAGCAAAACGCCAGATGCAAAGCCTCGCCATGTCAATTCCTTGGACTTTCTTAAAATACTGCAAGAAAAATAGGGCTTCCTGGTGTTTTTCTCGCTACGGTTCGAGAATGTTCAAGTCATTGGATGGTAGCAATTATTTTTAATATCTATGTAGTGTTTCTGATTGGATTTTATTGGGGGGAAAGCATGTATTTTCGACTGGATGTGGGCTACACTGACGTCTAGTGGTTAGAAGGGGGAATAGCAGGCAACACAAGGATGTAGGAGAGAAAATGGGAAGTATTATGTTGAAAACTATGAGTTTTATTTTGTGTGGAGGACTTCCTGTAGATATCATGTAACTTCCTGTTGATTTTGGAGCAGTTTAGTTTCACTTTCTGTTCATATTGGGTCACTTCCTGTAGATATGGAGGGGTTTCGGGGTCACTTCCTGTTGATTCGCGGGCACTTCTGGGTCACTTCCTGTTAATTTGGGGGCATTTCAGGGTCATTTCCTGTTCATATTGGGTCACTTCCTGTTGAATTTGGGGCACTTCAGGGTCACTTCCTGTTCATATTGGGTCACTTCCTGTTTATTTTGGGGCAGTACAGGTTGACTTTCTGTTCATATTGGGTCACTTCCTGTTGATTTGAGGGTATTTCAGGGTCATTTCCTGTTCATATTGGGTCACTTCCTGTCGATATTGGGTCATTTCCTTTTGATAATGTGGCATTTCAGGGTCACTTCCTGTTCATATTAAGTCACTTCCTGTTGTTTTGGGGGCGTTTTAGGGTCACTTCCTGTTCACATTGGGTCACTTCCTGTCGATATTGGGTCATTTCCTTTTGATGTTGTGGCATTTCAGGGTCACTTCCTGTTCATATTAGGTCACTTCCTGTTGTTTTGGGGGCGTTTTAGGGTCACTACCTGTTCACATTGGGTCACTTCCTGTCGATATTGGGTCATTTCCTTTTGATGTTGTGGCATTTCAGGGTCACTTCCTGTTTATATTGTGTTATTTCCTGTTGTTTTGGAGCTATTTCAGGGTCACTTTGTAGAGATATTGAGCCACTTCCTGTTGCTTTTGAGGCATTATAGGGTCACTTCCTGTTGATTTTGGGGCAGTTCAGATTCACTTCCTGTTCATATTGGGTCACTTCCTGAAGATATGGAGGGGTTTTGGGGTCACTTCCTATTAATTCAAGGGCATTTAAGGGTCACTTCCTGTTCATATTGGGTCACGTCCCGTAGATATTGGGTCATTTCCTTTTGAATTTGGGGCACTTAAGGGTCACTTCCTGTTCATATTGGGTCACCTCCTGTTTATTTTGGGGCAGTACAGGTTCACTTTCTGTTCATATTGGGTCACTTCCTGTTGATTTGAGGGTATTTCAGGGTCATTTCCTGTTCACATTGGGTCACTTCCTGTCGATATTGGGTCATTTCCTTTTGATGTTGTGGCATTTCAGGGTCACTTCCTGTTCATATTAGGTCACTTCCTGTTGTTTTGGGGGCGTTTTAGGGTCACTTACTGTTCACATTGGGTCACTTCCTGTCGATATTTGGTCATTTCCTTTTGATGTTGTGGCATTTCAGGGTCACTTCCTGTTTATATTGGGTTATTTCCTGTCGTTTTGGAGCTATTTCAGGGTCACTTTGTAGAGATATCGAGTCACTTCCTGTTGCTTTTGAGGCATTATAGGGTCACTTCCTGTTGATTTTGGGGCAGTTCAGATTCACTTCCTGTTCATATTGGGTCACTTCCTGAAGATATGGAGGGGTTTTGGGGTCATTTCCTGTTAATTCACGGGCATTTCAGGGTCACTTCCTGTTCATATTGGGTCACGTCCCGTAGATATTGGGTCATTTCCTTTTGATTTTGGGGCATTTCAGGGTCACTTCCTGTTTAGATTAGGTCACTTCCTATTGTTTTCGGGGCATTTTAGGGCCACTTCCTGTTCGTATTAGGTCACTTCCTGTTGTTTTGGGGGTATTTCAGGGTGATTTTGTAGAGAGATCGAGTCACTTCCTGTTGCTTTTAAGGCATTACAGGGTCACTTCCTGTTTATTTTGGGGCAGTTCAGGTTCACTTTCTGTTCATATTAGGTCACTTCCTGTAGATATGGAGGGGTTTTGGCGTCACTTCCTGTTGATTCACGGGCATTTCGTGTTCACTTCCTGTACATATTAGGTCACTTCCTGTTTATTTTGAGGCATTACAAGGTTACTTACTGTTGATTTTGGGGCAGTTCAGATTCACTTCCTGTTCATATTGGGTCACTTCCTGAAGATATGGAGGGGTTTTGGCGTCACTTACTGTTGATTCACGGGCACTTTTGGGTCACTTCCTGTTCATATTGGGTAGCTTCCTGTTGATTTGGGGGCATTTCAGGATCACTTCCTGTTCATATTGGGTCACTTCCTGTAGATATTAGGTCACTTCCTATTGTTTTCGGGGCATTTTAGGGCCACTTCCTGTTCATATTGGGTCACTTCCTGTAGATATTGGGTCATTTCCTTTTGATTTTGGGGTATTTCAGGGTCACTTCCTGTTTATATTAGGTCACTTCCTGTTGTTTTGGGGGCATTTTAGGGTCACTTCCTGTTCATATTAGGGCACTTCCTGTTGTTTTGGGGGCGTTTTAGGGTCATTTTGTAGAGATATCGAGTCACTTCCTGTTGCTTTAAAGCCATTACAGGGTCACTTTCTGTTAATTTTGGGGCAGTTCAGGTTCACTTTCTGTTTTTATTGGGTCACTTCTTGTAGATATGGAGGGGTTTTGGCATCACTTTCTGTTGGTTCGGGGTCATTTGGTGTTCACTTGCTGTACACAATAGGTCACTTCCTGTTCATTTTGAGGCATTCCAGGGTCACTTCCTGTAGAATTGGGTCACTTCCTGTAGATAAGGAGGCGTTTTGGGCTCACTTCTTGTTGATTCAGGGTCACTTATGGGTCACTTCCTGTACATATTAGGTCAATTGCTGTTGATTTTGAGGCATTCCAGGGTCACTTCCTGTTCATATTAGGTCACTTCCTGTTGATTTTGGGGCATTTCAGGGTTACGTCCTGATCATATTGGGTCATTTCCTGTTTATTTTGGGGCAGTACAGGTTTACTTTCTGTTCATATTGGATCACTTCTTATAGATATTGGGTCACTTTCTTTTGATTTTGGCATTTCAGAGTCACGTCCTGTTAATATTAGGTCACTTCCTGTTGTTTTGGGGGCATTTCAGAGTCATCTCCTGTTCATATTGGGTCACTTCCTGTTGATTTGGGGCATTTCAGGGTCTCTTCCTGTTCATATTGGGTCACTTCCTGCTGATCTGGGGGCATTTCAGGGTCACTTCCTGTGGATTTGGGGGCATTTTGGGTTTACTTCCTGTTGATATAGGGTCCTGGGACCTGGGTTGGAAATCAATAGGAGTGAATGGAAATTATGTGCTATTGAAATGAATGGGAAATTTTAACCATTAGAAATGAATGGCTACTTTTTGGGGCAAATTTTGGCCGAAAGGTACGATTTTGGCAAAATCTGAATAGAAATGTTGTGCCCCATGGCGGCGTGATTTTTTTATGAATAAAATATGTGATTTGATGTTAAAGGCCATTGATAAAATAAAAAAATGAATAACATAAAATAACCCATTTGTATGCGTAGTGAGACAGTCAAGCATCCGTATGCGATCACAGGTTAAATGCTTCCCTCTACTGGCTATCTCGTGACTTACAGGCAATTTTCAACTGCAGGCAATAATAATTCCGCACTGCTCTCTACTGGCAAATTCCTAATTTACAGAAGGCTGCCCTCTACTGGCTAACTCTAATTCTGCTGTTATTTAACTGCCATTGCGAACAATAGACACCTAATTTGATGGCGCTAGACGTCCAATTTCAATGGCAACCAGTGAGATAGCAAAAAATGTATAAAAGAAAGCATTTCTAGGTCACTTCCGGTCGATTTTGGAGCAGACCTGGGTCACTTCTTGTTCATTTAAGGCCCCTTTCTGTTGATTTTGGAGCCATTCCAGGTCACTTCCTGTGTATTTTGGCGCATACCTAGGTCACTTCCTGTTTGGACAATTTCCTGTTGATTTTTAGAGCATACCTATGTCACTTCCTGTTCATCCTGGGCCACTTTCTGTTCAATTTACCCACTCCAGGCCACTTCCTGTTGATTTTGGGTCATTTCCTGTTTATTTTGGAGCCATTTCAGGTCACTTCGGATTCATTTTGGGCCATTTCCTGTGTATTTAGGCGCATACCTAGGTCACTTCCTGTTTGGACAATTTCCTGTTGATTTTTACAGCATACCCAGGTCACTTCCTGTTCATCCTGGGCCACTTTCTGTTCAATTTAGCCATTCCAGGCCACTTCCTGTTCATTTCGGGCCATTTCCTGTTGAATTTGGCGCTTTCATGGGTCACTTCCTATTCATATTGGGCCACTTTCTATTCGATTTAGCCATTCCAGGTCACTTCCTGTTCATTTTGGGCCGTTTCCTATCAATTTTGAAAGCATACCTGTGTCACTTCCTGTTCATATTGGGCCAGTTTTTGTTCAATATACCCATTCAGGCCACATTCCAGAGCACTTCCAGTTCATTTTGGGCCATTTCCTCTTGATTTGGGAGAATAGCTGGGTAACTTCCTGTTGATTTTGGGTCACTTCCTGTTAGTTTTGTGTCACTTCCTGTCATATTTTGGGTGAAAAATAATGACAAAAGTAAATAAACAAATGATAAAAATAAAAATAACAAAAAAATAATCAAAAATAATCAAAAATATTTTTGTGGGACGAATCAGTTATTGTAGTTTGTTTGCTTATGATATATGTTTTTAATATTATTGGGGGGGAAAAGTATACAAAAAGTACAGTACACAAGTATATAAGAAAGTCATTTGATAATTTGAGGGAGAAAAAATGTACAATTTAAACGAACTGCCAACATAAAACAACACGATAGCGAGAGGTGAAGAAAAGGGCGGAGCTTGTGGCTAACGACCAATGGGTTGGTGTTTCTCCTTGACGTACCCGGAAGTAGGAAGTGAAGCGTTGGACCGGGCTCCCTCCAACAAGTTTTCTCCCTCGCTCGCTCGCTGCTCAAATGGCGGCCGAGCGGACGTTGTGGTCCCCGTGGACCAGTACGGTCCTCCTGCTGGCGCTGTCCGGACTCCTCGAACCCCGCTGCGCACTATCGGAACCGGGCAAATGGGTTGTGAACGTGGACAACGTGAGTCTTTCGCCGACGCTTGCCCTACGGCAACGAGCAACCGTCTCTGTGTTTTCCAGGAAACTTTGAGGAAGCACAACCTTTTCGTCTTCGCTAAAACGCTCTTCAACAACAGCGTCATCCATCTTAAATGTACGCACGCCTAAAAAAGACAAGTCAACTCGCATCCCAACGCGGACTATTTGAGTTTCACGCGTTCTCTGCGTGTGTGTTTGTTTATATTTGACGGTGCAGTGGCGGGCCAGAGCTGCAACTCGTCTTTTCCAGTGCGCCTGAACGTCTCTTGGTACCTGAGGAGCTCTCGTTGCTACGATGAAGTCTTCAGTCTGGACGTAAGTGAGATGCGTTCACGTGTTGTATTTTTTATCTCCGCTGAAATGGCACTTAAAAAACATAACAAACAGAAAAGTCAGTGTTGAGAAATAGTAATAAATGATACATACATGAAAACATGGTATTGATTTGGATAAAAATACTGAATAAAGAAAATTAAATGTAATACTTAAGTACATGAAAATAACAAAAATGTATAGAAAGTTCATTTGAATAAGACAACAAAATAATGGAAAATCCTAAAAAATCGATAAAAATAAAAGTGTATTTCAGAAATGTAAGTAAAAATAAAACATTTTAAAATGAATTCAAAATAAAATGTTGGAAATTATTTAATCAAAATATTTTGAATTAAAACGGGGTGGGGGGGGGGTAAAAATGTCTAAAATTGTGAAGTAAAATTAATGACATTTTTAAAATTAATTATTCCATGTCTTTTATTTCTTCAAAATTGAAAAAAACATTTTGACCATTTTTTTTGTTTTAATAATTTCTAAATTCAAGCCATATTTTTAATTTTCTGTGGTGTTGTTTTTTTTTTAAACAGTACTATTTTTTATGTCCTTAACTCATTTGCTCCCGGAACCGTATAAATACGTTCTATTTCCAAATGCTTCAGTGTCCCGATTACGTATTTATACGTCTTTTGCGTTTTTTTGTACAAGAAGCATCTAGAGCAGTGGTCTCAAACCGGTCCTCAAAGGGCCGCAGGGGGTACTGGATTTCATTCCAACCAAACGAGACAAATACCTTTTCACCAATCTGGTTTCTTACAAGTGTAATCAGTTGATTGCAATCAGGTGCTGCTTATGTTAGTAGAAACCTCATTGGTTGAACTGTTTGTGCTGGATCTGTTGGAACAAAAACCAGGACCCACTGCGGCCCTTTGTGGAGTCGGTTTGAGACCGCTGATCTAGAGCTTTCGATCTATCGCCAAAACAAAAAACAAGCCTCAAAACCCATTTTAAAGCAATAAAACTGGCCACTGGAGGGCAGTAGCGCATTTGTTAAGAGCCCACAACTCAATTCAAACAGTACAACTTTATTAGGGAAGCTAGCAGAGCCCCTCCGCAGCTTGCTGCTCACGTCCACCGCACGCTCGAGGGTCCTGCACGGAAACGCGCACGGCCAAACCAGTTCCCCCCCAGGAACATAAGTTCCCCTGGTGAACGAGACAGTGGTCACCACAAAAAAAGACTTTAAAAAAAATCCATCTTTACGAGACAGTCGGCAATGAGGGAAAAGTTTAACCGCTGTCGCAGCCACCAAACATCATCTCTCAGTTAGGTAAATTGTTACTTTGCTATGAAAAGCTCTATTTGGCTGGTTGTTCATGTTATTTTGTAAAAGGAAAACATTATTCAGATGTTTGGGATGTCACTGAAGCAAAAAATAGCCGTGTTAAAGTCAAAATTATGTTTGAAATTTTTGCGTTTACAAAAAGCTCATTTTCTCCGTTTTTTCATCAGAAATTGGAAAAATGCTCAAACTAAGCTATTTTCTAATGCTGATTTCTAAAGAATGAAATAACGTATGAACTTACTTTTTTTTTCTGCTGAAAGAAGAGAGTCTAATCTTTCTTTTGGTGGGTTCCATGTTTATATAGCAATAGAACAGATTTTTTTGTGGGCCGTGCAAAATCAGTCAAAATCCAGTAAAATGGCCGGGAGCGAAGGGCCTTGCTCCGGTGAAAATGGCTGGGAGTGAATGAGTTAAGTATTCCCCTAATTCTTTATGTACCAGAATATTTGGGTTTTTTTAATTTTAAAAAGGGTAAAAAAAAAAAGTGTTTACAATATAATACATAGGCTGATATTACCAAAATTAGCGTGAGTTTAATTGCGATGAATCGCATTCCATATAATAATAATAATAATAATGAATTAATATGAGTATTTAAGACATTTTTGAGTGACAGCGAGAACCAAAAGTGTTATTTGCCATGTGGCATTTTTTTTTGCCACATGGCAAAGATCCATTTTACCACGAGGATAAAAATGCCGCATGGCAAAAAAAAGAAAAACCCCATGGCCAAAAACATGCCACATGGCAAAATCCATTTTGCCACATGGCAAAAAAAATGCCGCATGGCAAAAAAAATGCTACATGGCAAAATCCATTTGCCACATGGCCAAAAAATGCCACATTTCAAAAATTCATTTTTTCACATTGCAAAAAAAAAAAACCACGTGGCAAAATCCATTTTGTCACATGGCAAAAAAAATGCCACGTGATAAAATCTATTTTGCCACAGGAAAAAATACCACATGGCAAAATCAGTTTTTTCACATGGCAAAAAAATGCCACATGGCAAAATCCATTTTGCCACATGGCAAAAAATTGCCACATGGCAAAATCCATTATGGCACATGGCAAAAAAAAATCCACATGGCAAAATCCATTTTGTCACATTGCAAAAAAATAAATGCCACATTGAAAAAAAAAAAGCTACATGGCAAAATCCATTTGCCACATGGCCAAAAAATGCCACATTTCAAAAATTCATTTTTTCACATTGCAAAAAAAAAAAAAGCCACTTGGCAAAATCCATTTTGTCACATGGCAAAAAAATGCGACGTGACAAAATCTATTTTGCCACATGGCAAGAAAAATGCCACAGGGCAAAATACATTTTGCCACATGGCAAAAAAATGCCGCATGGCAAAATACATTTTGCCACATGGCAAAAAAAAAAAAAAAAACACATGGCAAATAAAATGCCACATGGCGAAATCCATTTTGCCACATGGCAAAAAAATGACACATGGTAAATTTCATTTTGCCACATCTAAAAAAAAAAAAAAAATCCCACATGGCAAAATCCATTTTGCCACAGGGCAAATACCACTTTTCGTTCTTGGCCCTGTTGGATTTTTATTAGACATGTACTGTGATATGAAGAAAATCTATGTTAAGTCACAATGAGGTCATGCGAATTGAAGATGATTAATTATATGAATTTATGTGAATCAACTCGCCCAGCTTTCAGGCTTAAAAAAGTTCAACCATGTCTCCAAACAATGAATTGACATTATCAATGTCGACTCATTGTCGCAACCTGTTTAAGAATTCAAAATAAGTAAGGAGTAGCCAAAAAGATCACGTCTTTATTTCTCGGCTTCCAACAAAAGAATACACACTTCATAGAAGTTGAGGGTCTATCGGTATAGTCCACTACACAGCACCAAAGGATGTGGTTCTCTACTGGAAGCAGTTTAGAAAAATTACAGGCTGGCGTAAAATCTCCTTCCAGACCTTGCGAGCGGAAAAATACTTCAGGTCCACGGAGGTGAAGCAGGAAGGAGGAAGCGGTTTCTATGTCTTTCATCAGTACCCTCTTATCACCTGCGAGTCACCAGTGGACCCCAACAAAGTAAGTCTGTCTGTCTGTCTGTGTGTCTGACAGACAAACTGTCTGTATGGCAAACTTTCTGTCTGACGGACTGTCTGTCGGATTGGGACTGTCTGACGGACTGTCTGATGGTATTTCTGTCTGACAGACTATCTGACAGATTGTGACTGTCTGTCTCTGGCTGACCCTGTTTGTCTGTGTCTGTCTCTCTGTCTTTGTCTCTGACGGATTTTATCTGTCTGACAGACTCTGTCTGACGGACTGACACATCGTGACTGTCTGTCTGATGGACTGTCTGACGGATCGTGACTGTCTGTCTCTGACTGACTCTGTCTAGGTCTGTCTCTCTATTTTTGTCTGTGATGGATCCTATGTGTCTGTCTGTCTGATAGACTGTCTGTCTGAAAGACTAACGAATTTTGACTGTCTGTCTGTCTGATGGACTATCTGACGGATTGTGACTATCTGTCTCTGACAGACTGTCCGTCTCTCTGTCTTTGTCTCTGACGGATTGTATCTGTCTGTCTGACACTGTCTGTGTCAAACAGACCCTCTGTCTGACGGAATGTCTGATGGATTGTGACTGTCTGTCTGACGAACTGTCTGATTGACTGTCTCTCTGTCTTTGTCTCTGACTGATCGTATCTGTCTGTCTGACACTGTGTCTAACAGACCCTCTGTCTGACGGAATGTCTGATGGATTGTGACTGTCTGTCTGACGAACTGTCTGATTGACTGTCTCTCTGTCTTTGTATCTGACTGATCTTAAGGATTGTGATTGTCTGTCTGACGAGCTGTCTGATGGACTGTCTGTCTTTGTCTTTAGCCGATTGAATCTATCTGTCTGACGGACTGTCTGATGGATTGTGACTGTCTGTCTGATGGTCTGTCTGTCTCTCTGTCTGACGAACTGTCTGTCTGAGTCTGATGGACTGTCTTTGTCTGACAAATTCTATCTGTCTGTTGGGACTGTCTAACGGACTGTCTGATGGACTGTGTCTGTCTGACAGACTATCGGACGGGTTGTCTCTGTCTGTCTGACGGACTGTCTCTCTGTCTTTGTCTCTGACCGATCATCTATCTGCCTGACGGACTGTCTGACTGATTGTGACTGTCTGTCTGATGGTCTGTCTGTTTGTCTCTCTGTCTGACAGATCGTGACTGTCTGTCTGATGGACTGTGTCTGTCTTCTGACAGACTGTCTGATGGGTTGTCACTGTCTGTCTGTCTGACGTACTGTCTCTCTGTCTTTGTCTCTGACCGATCGTATCTATCTGTCTGACGGACTGTCTGACAGATCGTGACTGTCTATATGATGGACTGTCTGTCTCTCTGTCTGACAGACTGTCTGAGTCTGAAGGACTGTCTTTGATGAATTCTATCAGTCTGTTGGGATTGTCTGTCTGACGGACTGTCTGATGAACTGTCTGATGGACTGTGTCTGTCTGACGCACTGTTTGATGGACTGTCTGACGCACTGTTTGATGGACTGTCTGACGAACTGTCTGATGGATTGTGAGTGTCTGTCTGATGAACTGTCTGTCTGTCTGACAGATCGAGACTGTCTGACAGACTGTTTGTCTGAAAGACTATCTGACGGATTTTGACTGTCTGTCTGACAAACTCTGATGAACTGTCTGTCTCTGACAGATTGCATCCATCTGTCTGACGAACTGTGATGGATTGTGGCTGTCTGTCTTGTGGACTGTCTCTCTGTCTTCGTCTCTGACTGATCGTATCTGTCTGTCTGACACAGTGTCTGACAGACTGTCAGTCTGACAAACTATCTGACGGATTGAGACTGACGGGTTGACAGATCATGATTGTCTGTCTGATGAACAGTCTAACGAGCTGTCTGTTAGACTGTCTCTCTGTCAGATGGACTGTCTGTCTGTGTCTGTCTTTGTCTCTGATGCATCGTATCTGTGTCTGACACTGTATGTGTCTGACAGACTGTCAGTCTGACAGACTATCTGACGGATCGAGAATGTCTGATGGGCTGACAGATCATGATTGTCAGATGAACTGTCTAACGAACCGTCAGATAGTCTGTCTCTGTCAAATGGACTGTCTGTCTTTGTCTGTCTCTGATGCATCGTATCTGTCTGTCTGACACTGTCTGTGTCTAACAGACTCTCTGTCTGACAGAATGTCTGATGGATTGTGACTGTCTGTCGGACGAACTGTCTGATTGACTGTCTCTCTGACTGATCGTATCTGTCTGTCTGACATGGTGTCTGACAGACTAACTGATAGATTGTGACTGTCTGACGGACTGTCTGACAGATCGTGACTGTCTGTCTGGTGGACTGTCTGATGAACCATCTGATGGACTGTGTGTCTCTCTGTGTTTGTCTCTGATGCATCGTATCTGTCTGTCTGACGAACTGTCTGATGGACTGTCTGTCTCTGTCTGACGGACTGTCTGACAGATCGTGACTGTCTATCTGATGGACTCTGACGAACTGTCTGATGGACTGTCTTTCCCTCTGTCTTTGTCTCTGTTGCATCATATCTGTCTGTCTGACACTGTCTGTGTCTAACAGACTGTCTGTCTGACGGACTGTCTGATGGATTGTGACTGTCGGGTGGTGGTCTCTCTGTCTCTGACAGCTTGTGTCTTTCTGTCTGTCCGACACTGTCTGTCTGTAAGTCTACCTGTCTGATGAACTGTTTGCCTTTCTGACGGACAAACTGTCTGTCTGTCTGATGGACTGTTGGCCGGACTGTCTGATAGACTCTGTCTTTGTCCATCTAACGGATTGTATATGTCTGTCTGACAGACAATCTTACAGATTCTGTCTGTCCGACTGATTGTGTCTGCCTGACGGACTTTCTGTGTGTGGTAAAAATGATGTTTTGTTGTTGTTGTTTTTTTCTTCAACAGTTTGGTCTGGAAACCTTCACAGAGAAAACTCCATTGACTGAACTGCAAATTCAGGTGAGCAAAGTGTGCAAAAACTCAACTTGAGCTGCTGTTTTTAACCGATTGGCCACCACCCGACATCTTAAGGCAGTTATGGTCTCTGTCACTGTTGATGTTTCACGCCGGTCCTTTTCAGCCAAGCAATACAAAGGCCCCCGTCAGAAACCACAGAGATGCGGGGCTTCCTAAACCCAAGGTGCAAACAGGAGGAACGGACAAGAAGGAGGAGAAGCAGAAGAATAAAAGTTCTGCAGGAGACACCAAAATTGCTCCCAAACAGGTCCATTGAAGTAAAAGAAATGCATTTTCTGGAGAAATTATCTGGGGATATACAACTGTGGCTAACTCCCTGTTTCGTTTTGTTTCTCCAGAGCGTCGCAGCACATGCCCACTTGGACGCGGTGGCCGAGAGCTGGGCGGACGGTCCGTACCTCTTCCTACTGAGCGTCCGCGAGGTGGGCGGCCAGAAGGGGGATCCGGCGCCTGCCCCTTGGAATTTGCGGCGTCAGTACACGTTTCCGGTGGGCGCCCCTTCCTCCACGCCCGCGTGTCCTCCACGTGTCTGCTTTTCTTGACAGTCGAAGTGAGCGCGACGGGACCTCGCGATTACCTCTCAGCCTCGGAGTGGCCGCTCATGCTGGTGAGACATTTTCGGAGGCTCACGATTGCATTGATCTCACGATATGGCGATGCGACAGTATCGGGTCGGGGAATCAAAAACATGACTCTTTTGTTCCTTCGCCTGTGAATTAGAATTAGTTTATCATGAGTAGACGTCTGACGCGTTTGAGGTGGGAGGGTGCATTCGCTGCCACCCTCCCACCTCAAACGGGTCGGACATCGATTGGCTGTCAGTGGCGGCCCAATGCCACGCAATTTTGGAGGCATTTCAGATCACTTCGTGTTGATTTTCGGTCGCTCCCTGTGGATTTTGGGCCATTTACGGGCCACTTCCTTGTTGATTTTGGGTTACTGAAAAGGCAGTGACTCAAAATCAACAGGAAATGACGCTAAATGCCTCATTTTAGGGCAGTTAGGGGTAATTTCCGAGTTGATTTGGAGTCACTTCCTTTTCAGTGACCCAAAATCAACAGGAAGAGACCCATTGACAGGTTACTTCCTGTTGATTTGGGAGCATTTCAAGGTCACTTCCTGGAGGTAACAGATCACTTCCTGTTGATTTCTGGGCCTTTACCGGTCACTTCTCGCTTATTTTGGGAAGTGACTCCAAATCAACAAGGAAGTAACCTGTAATTGCCCTAAAATGGGGCTTTTCATGTCATTTCCTGTTTATTTGGAGTCGCTTCCTTTTCAGTAACCCAAAATCAATTGGAAGTGACCCGTAAATACCCCAAAATCAATGGAAAATGACCCGTAAATGCCCCAAGATTAAATGGAAAAAAACTGCAAATGGGTCACTTCCTGTTAATTTTGAGGCATTTACAGGTCACATCCTGTTGATTTTGGGCACAGAAAGGCAAATGACCCAAAATCAACAGGAAGTAACTTAATTTCCCTAAAATGGGGCATTTGAGGTCATTTCCTGTTGATTTTTGGTCACTTCCGTTTGCTTTTGGGGCAATTACCAGTCACTCCCTGTTGATTTCGGTTGAATTTACAGGTCACTACCTGTAGATTTTGGGTATCTGAAAGGGAAGTGACACTTCCTGTTGATTTTGGGTTACTGTGAAAAGGCAAATGACCCAAAATCAACAGGAAGTAACCTGAAATTCTCTAAAATGAACCGGAAAGGACCTGTAAATGGGTCCCTTCCTGTTGTTTTGAGGCATTTACAGGTCACATTCTTTTAATTTTAGGTTACAGATAGGGAAATCACTCAAAATCAACGGGAAGTAACCTGTAATTTCCCTAAAATTGGGCATTTGAGGTCATTTCTTGTTGATTTTTGGACACTCCTTTTGCTTTTGGGGCAGTTACGAGTAGCTTCCTGTTGATTTTGGGTTACTGTGAAAAAGAAGTGACTCAAAATCAACAGGAAGTAACCTGAAATTGTCTAAAATGAACCGGAAAGGACCTGTAAATGGGTCACTTCCTGTTGTTTTGAGGCATTTACAGGTCACATTCTTTTAATTTTAGGTTACGGATAGGGAAATGACTTGAAATCAACAGGAAGTAACCTGTAATTTCCCTAAAATTGGGCATTTGAGGTCATTTCTTGTTGATTTTTGGACACTTCCTTTTGCTTTTGGGGCAATTACGAGTCACTTCCTGTTGATTTTGGTTGCATTTACAGGTCACTACCTGTTGATTTTGGGTTACGGTGAAAAAGAAGTGACTCAAAATCAACAGGAAGTAACCTGAAATTGTCTAAAATGAACCGGAAAGGACCTGTAAATGGGTCACTTCCTGTTGTTTTGAGGCATTTACGGGTCACATTCTTTTAATTTTAGATTACGGATAGGGAAATGACTTGAAATCAACAGGAAGTAACCTGTAATTTCCCTAAAATTGGGCATTTGAGGTCATTTCTTGTTGATTTTTGGACACTTCCTTTTGCTTTTGGGGCAATTACGAGTCACTTCCTGTTGATTTTGGTTGCATTTACAGGTCACTACCTGTTGATTTGGGGTTACGGTGAAAAAGAAGTGACTCAAAATCAACAGGAAGTAACCTGAAAATGCCCTTAAATGAACTGGAAAGGACCTGTAAATGGGTCACTTCCTGTTGATATAGTGACATTTCTGGATCACTTCCTATAGATATGGTGTCACTTCCTGATAATTTGGGGTGCATTTCAGGGTCACTTCCTGTAGACATTGGGTCACTTCCTGTTGATTTTGGGTTACTGCAAAGGAAGTGACTCTAAATCAGCAGGAAGTAACTTTTAAATACCCTAAAATGAAACTGACAGGACCTGTAAATGGGTCACTTCCTGTCGATTTTGGGGCATTTCAGGGTCACTTCATTAAAATAACCTTAAATTTACCCTAAAATGGGGAATTTCACACCATTTGTTGTTGATTTTTGGGCATTTGTTTGTAACTTCGTGTTGATTTTTGGTTTTACTTGTAACTTCCTGTTGATTTTGGGACATATACAGGTCACTTCCTGTTGATTTTGGTTTGGCTGACTTAAAAGGAAGTGACTCAAAATCAACAGGCGGTAACCTGTAAATACCCTCAAATGAACTGGACAGGACTGTTAAATGGGTCACTTTCTGTTGATTTTGAGGCATTTCAGGGTCACTTCCTGTTGATTTTGGGTTACTGAAAAGGGAATGACTCAGAGTGACTCTAAATCAACAGGAAGTAATTTGCTCTTTTCATGAAACTGAATTACTGGATACTCACTTGGATATAAAGTAACGGAATGGAGATTCATGACCAAGATAAGTCGTTAGCTGCCACTGACAGTGCTAGACGTCCAATCCTTTTGAAGTGGGAGGTCTGACAGGAAAAGAAATTGTTTGACCTGTTAGCTAAGCATTTCCTCTCTCCCTCCCGCCGTTCAGTTCTACATGGGGATGTGCGTGGTGTACGTGCTGCTGGCGCTCTTGTGGCTCATCCTGTCGGCGTGCTACTGGAGGGACCTGCTCAGGATCCAGTTCTGGATCGGAGGCGTCATCTTCCTGGGGATGCTGGAGAAGGCCGTTTACTACGGCGAGTTTCAGAGCATTCGATACCACGGATTTTCGGGTAGGCGTACCTCACTACAGGCTACTCACGATGTACAAATTAGTAGAGGTTGAGATTTGGGATTTTGAAAGGCCAATACCGATTGAAAAAATTCAGCCGATTATAGCAATTTGGTAAGCTGAAATTTGAAGAAATATATACAGTATATTCAGTAGTTTAAATTTATTTCATAGATAAGCGGCTCGGAAAATGAATGAACTTACTTTTGTATCACTGGCCATAAATCAGCCCAATATATCGGTTCTCCAACATATCTTTATAGGGAAAATGACTAACTTACAAAAAAAAAAAAAAATCCACATATCGGTCATGGAGTGACCTTTATAAGATAATCATCCAAACAGTGAACATAAGTTATCATATTGGTGAATATCGGCTGGACTTGGGGGAAAAAATCCAAATATCAGCCGATATATCGGTCAACCAATATATCGGTCGACGTTTAAAAAAAAAAAAAAAAAAAAATCATCACCCAAACAGTAAACATAAGTTATTTAAGTTAACTGTTATGTCAGTTTTGTATTGGCTGGTATTTGCCGATCTTGGAAAAAAATAGCCACATATCGGCCCGATATATCGGCCAGCCTATATATATAGGTTGACCTTTTTAAGAAAGATAATCGCCCAAACAGTGAACATAACAGTTATGCGATTGCATCGGTTATGTATCGGCTGATATCTGTGGATATTAAAATAAAATAAAAAATCCCAATATCGGTCATGGATTGAACATTATAAGATAGTCATCCAAACATTGAACATAAATTATTGAATTACTGATATCTGCTGATTTAAAAAAAAAAAAAAAAAAAAAAAAAAAAAAAATCCAAATATCGGGCCGATATATGTGTTATGCTATTATATCGGTTATGTATTGGCTGATATCTGCCAATATATCGGCCTTTTTAAGAAAAATAATCAGCCAAACAGTGAACATAAATGATCCTAATATATTGCATGATATCGGCTGATCTTATAAAAAATATCGGCCCGATATATTGGTCAGCCAATATATCGGTCGACCTTTTATAAAAAAAAATAAATAAACAAATAAAAAAACCATCATAACCCAAACAGTTGACCTAAGTTATGCTATTATATCGGTTAAGTATTGGCTGATAATTGCCCATTTTGGGGGGCGTGGAATCAACATATCGGACAGATTAATCGGCAAGTCGGTATAACAGTTGATTTTTATAAGAAAAATAATCGCCCAAACAGTGAACATAACAGTTATTATATCAGTTAAATATCGACTGATACCCGCAGATTTCAGTTAAAAAACAAAAAAAAATCCATATATCGGTCATGGATTGACCTTTATAAGATAATCATCCATACAGTGAACATAAATTATCCTATTACTGATATTGGTTGACGTTTGGGGGGAATCCAATAATGAGCCCGATATATCGGTCAGACAATATATCGGTCGACCTTTTATTTAAAAAAAAAAAAAAAACTATCATCATACAAAAACCAATAACAGTTATGCTTCTATATCGGTTATGTATTGGCTGATACCTGCCGATCTTGGAGGGTGGAATCCAGATATCGGCCCGATATATCGGCTTTTATAAGAAAGATAATCAGCCAAACAGTGAACATAAATGATCATCTAACATATTGGATGATATGGGCTGATCTTGAAAAAATTTTAATATATATATATCGGCCCGATCTATCCAGGGTACCCGAGAGTTATTAAAAGTATTAAAAAGGCATTGAATTTAGTTTTCCATTATTAAAAGTATTAAATTAGCTGTCGTAAGTCTGGAATTTTTTCACCGTGGTTTTAATTTTCAAGAACATCTCAGCGCAACCTAAATCATATCCGTGACGAAGTTTTTTGTTTTTTTTTAATCCATAACGAAGATGACGCGTAGAATTTTTACGATGCACTGCATCTCGTGCGTGCGCGCCGTTAGCATGAACATCACAACAGCAGGCAATCGCACAGTACCAGGCCCGGAGTGGCTAATCGGGAGAACCGGGACAGTTCCCGGTGGGCCGGCCCGACCTTTGGGCCGGTCGTAATACACATTTTTAACGAAGCTTTCAGTTGAACTATTTACTAACGGCATCAAGCAAACCCCGCTTTGCATGATCAATTGCGGCCCTTCTAGCATTCCGTACTTTGAAATTCGATACCCCGCAACAGGCTCCCTCGCAGTCTCCAATGCCGCCAGCTCTGCCTCTGGGAAAGAGTATCATGCTATCATCCTGTTGACTTGATTCTGGAAAAACTTAATTTTGGGTTTTAATGGCTGAAATGGGGCACGTTGAGGCAGCATGACGAGCGTGAACCCGTCTGACTGTTGGCGCGACCCATTATCGTTGTTTTTTAGCATGTTTGGATAAAAGTACAGCGATAAACCGTAAATGAACATGCAGAATGAAATATTTTTCATGAGAGCACCACTAAAACTTCCGCCATGGAGGCTCCGGGCACTATTTTTGGGCACAAAGACGGAGCATTGGGGTGAAATCCACGTTCTCAGGCAAAACATAAGTTGGGCATTTTAACCCAAAACATTGCACTCTGAGGTGGACTGATGAGCGTGAACTATCCTGAAATACACATGTGTCTGAACTAGAGCTGAAACGAATACTCGAGTAACTCGAGTTTAAAAATTGATCTGAGTAATTTTATTCACCCCGAGTAATCGTTTATTTTGACAGCTCTAAGCATCACGTTTTGCTCGGACTACTTTTAATGCGGGACAACGCGCTGATATCACGTGCGTAGAGGAAGAAGCAAAAAAAAAAAAAAAAAAACTGCAGTCGACAGCCGCTACAAGCAACGCCGACGTTGCTAAATACGAGCCCGCACGATGTTACGTTGGTAGCAGGTAGCGTCTGATGAGTCTCATAGAGATCACATGTATGTTGAACTAGATGGATATTGACAGACTCGGCCGCGTCTGGGCAGCGTTAGTAAACAGCCGCCATCTTAAAGCAGTAGAGCGCTAAGCGCTAATAAATAAGATTAACGTTACTGTCTCTAGTTCACGTAACATTAGCCCTGCGGAGCACCACTAAAACTTCCACTATGGAGGCTCCAGGCACTATTTTTGGGCACAAAGACAGAGGATTGGGGTGAAATCCACGTTCTGAGGCAAAACAGGTGGATTGATGAGTGTGAACTACCCTGAAATACACAGGTGTCTGAACTGTATAAGTGCATTGGGAGACGGCCGTGAGTTCAATTATTCTTTCAATCAATCATTCAATCTTTCACATTTAATTGCGGTAATTTTATGTCATGAATAATATGAAAACTAAGAGTGTGACAATATCTCGATACAGCGATATATCGCAATATTTTGCAACATGATGGGTTATCGATATGCTCCCGCCAAGAATCGATACTTTTATTTAACATATTGGCTATACAATGGAGTATGGATGCTGTAAACTGCTCAATGTTTGTTGAGCAATTCCTTGGCGGTCCACTAGGGACGCTCGGGAGTGGCGGTGAGGGTAAAGTGCGCACAAGTTGTCTAGAGGAACTCCAAGTGGGTTGAAAAAATAAAAAAGCTCCGTGAGAACGGTGGAGGAAAAAATGAGAAAAATATTGCTACAAATCACACATGGGGACACACTTTAGATTTTACACCAACAAGAAAGGAAGTAAGGTGAACAAGGACTTTGCTGTATGCAAGAATTGTCTAAGAAAAATAAGTTTCACTGGGAGCTGGTGACGTAGTGGACACTGGAGTTTGTGAGCTTCGCTTTCATCACTTGAGGTAAGAAAGTTTTGCAATGTAATTTACTTTTTAATTTACATGTATTATTTTAATGACATTTGGTGTTGAATGATATAAAATAAACCAGGACCCTAAACTGGATGAAAATGAATATCGAACAAGCCCACATGAATTTACCGATTTATTTGAGAACCAATTTCCATCTAGTTTACTACACAAACTGTTATTACTGTCATTTTGATACAATAAGCTATACAAATGGTTTGAATAGGTTCCAAGATATATAAAGTGATGTGCATGATAATTAATGTAGCCTACATATTAAAAATAGGTAATTATTGAATTTTTAATTTCTATACATTCAATTCATATTTTTTTTAATTCAATACTTCCAACACAAAAAAAAATCAGGATTTCAACTCAAACGCTATGAAGTAGCTAATATTTTTTGTTTTATTTTGTTGTTTTTAAGGTGAGGAAGACTGTGACTGAGCAAGTCTGACATCTTAAATGCTGAAGCAGATAGCGGAAGTGCTCAAACCAAGCAACAAAGTTCATAAACGAAGAAAAGACCCACCAATTTTATCATTGCCCCACTCCAAGCTCAACTGCTGACACCTACGGCACTTTTTATTTATTTATTTTTTTAAAGATTTAAAACTTTAAAGAAATTAAGGGTGCCATTCATCATGATCTCTCCAAGCGACATCAGTGGTCGTGGTTGGTTTCCTCTATATGTGCAGGGGCACAATTTGCAGTAGATTTTTATTTAACAGCAATGTTGCACAGAAAAGGTGTCACTGTTTAATAAATGACTTTTTTTTTTTTCGTTTCAACAGTTGTATCGTAGAATGTCATGTATCCAATTTCTGACCAATATATCGATAATTGCTGTATCGTGATACAATCGTTATCGTGAGCCTTGTATCGCGAATCGTATCGTATCGTGAGGTGCCCTGAGGTTCCCACTCCTAATGAAAACACTCATAAGTAATGATATATTACATTATTTTTTTATTTATTGAAACCTATATACAGTGCGCCCCCAAAATTTTGAATATCAGGTAAAAGTTGTTTTATTTTGGTAGATTAAACCAACAAAATTGAGTATGTCAATTTGCATGTACCACAAACCCAAAAAAAATGATGAAAAGCTTCAGTTTTGTACACACTTGCCACATGTGTAATTCAAAACACCTGCAAAAGGTTCCTCATTCTTTGAAAAGTCAGTCTAATATAAGATAAAATTATAGCTAGTACCTCAAAAATAAAATGGTAACTTCACACAAAACCCTTTTTATAAGTTATTTGGGGAAAATTCATATTTGATTCATCTTTACAAGTGTAAAGGAAAACTCTTTTCTTGTTTCTAATGAGGCTTAAATTTGATGAACTCCTGTGCTAATAGGTGTACAGTGGTACCTCTACATACGATCACTTCGACACACGAACTTTTCGACATCCGACGTAAAATTTGAGCCGCCATTTGTTTCTACATCCGACGAGTTGCTCGAAATACGACGACATGACAGCACTGCAAACGAACGCACGGTGGATTTTCTTGTGTGAGAAATCAACACAGTTTTCAAAAAAAGTTGATACAGTTGGAGAAACAAGGAAAAAAGTGATGCTTACCTTTGAAATGAAGATGCAAGTTATAGAAAAATATGAGCTTGGGGTGCGCGTCCCTGAACTGGCTCAACAATACAGCTCCATGGTCCTCTTCCGACCACCGTTCGCCACTATTTATAAGTTAAGGTGACAATTATTATTGTGGTAACATTGCCAAGGAAATCGCCAGCTTCGTCACGTTTTTATCATTTATTTAAGAACTTATCCAACACAAAACGCCCATTGTCTTAAGCAGTTGACTGCTCTCAAGAAAACGAAAGTATTATCTCTACCGCACCGACCTATCTCACTGAGACGTCAGCTTCGCGGTGCGTTCAGGGACAGTAAAAAGTGTCCGCCATATTAGAATCCGATTCGTTACATTATTTACAGGAATAATTATTAATTCTTCTTATTATTATTATATTATTCTGAATTATTTATTTATATCTTATTTGTTTTTCTATGTTTAATTGTCATTTGTAACAGTGCCAGCAGTATTTATTAAGAATTTAGTGTATGTTTTTAGGCTTTGGAACGAATTAATGGAATTATAATGTATTCCTATGGGAAAATCCTGCTCGACATACGACCATTTCGACTTACAAACAAGGTCCTGGAACGAATTAAATTCGTATGTAGAGGTACCACTGTATTTAGAAATTGAAATATATAATTTATGCATTTTAAAAAAGTTTACCATTGACAGCATGCAATTAGTCACGATTTTAAAAAATGAATCGCTTGACGGCACGATTATTATTACAATATTTTAATAAGGTAGGTCATGACATAAAGAGGGCCGGTCTGTGGCACAAAACTTTTTGTTTTAATTGTATCTTCAATAAATGTGCATTCTTTTGTCAAACGCACTTAGTAATTGAGGTTAAATTTGATGTTCAGTGCTTTGTTTTTTTAATATGATTAAATATTATCAAAATAATGGGTGCGAGAAAAGTATAAATTTTCAGTTTAAATGGCATTAACCCTTTAACACCTAAGCCTATTGTGGCCGAATTTGCATGCATTTGATGTTGCCTTTATATTTCAAAGAAAAAATTGTTCACAATGGCCAAGTTGGGTCCCTTTTTTAAGGACACCTTGAACTTCATGTCCAAACTGTTGCTTTCTTCACTGACCAATTATAATCCACATTTTGGACCCAAAAAGACAAAAAAATCCCAAAATATGTTTTCAAAATTTGTAATGTTGATGTCCCATTGACAACCAAACATGCTCGACCAAACGTTTTGAAGCTTGATAATATTTATTCTACTTGTTAGGATAAACATTCAATAGAAAAAAATAAGATTGAATAGTTTTATGTCTGACAATTCAACACAAACAGCAAGTATGTTCATAGGCGCTTTTGGCCTTTACACATACTATGGTCAAAACGGGTTATATACAGTGCAAAATAGTGAGAAAAAAAAAAAAATCATCTAACACAAAAAGGGTTTGGAGGATATCTCTTTGTGAAGTTAGGTATTATACCCATCACCTTATCTAAAGTATTTACGTACATGCAACCAAGCTTCTCGAACACTCATCTTTATAAAATTTTCTTGAAGAAAAATGTATATAACATTGAAAAAAAGTATTTAAAAAAATATTGACAAGTAGTTCAGTTCAATTCAAATTTTTCTGGCATACGACTCAATAAAGTTTTTTTTTTTTTTTTTTTGCGAACTCAATAAAGCTTCTGCATGAACAGGTCACGGAGCTGCGTCACACAGCCTACTCCGTCCTGTTTGCGCGCTGCTGTCAGCCTGTCACTTCTACTCGTAGAAACGCCGACTCATCCCAGGAAAACAACGGCAAATACGGCTCATCTTCTTCCTCGAGTTAATGAAATAATGCATTAGCTTGCGCTAAATTTAGTTTTAGATTCATTCTGCACGTTTCAAAGTCGCTCGCTCAAACTGGCCGTTGTTTGCTTCAGCATGCCTCCTTTTCCTTAGTTGGCGCCTCGCTCGGAAATGCATTTAATTTTTTTTTTCAACAAATGTCCACATTCGGTTCGTCCTTCTTGACATCACAACGACTCTTGGGATATGTAGTCTTTTGTGCTTCTTTTGGTTTTGAAAAAGGACAAGAAATGATGGAAATATGGAGATAGATACATGGTCCATGCAGCGTTTTAATGCATATTTATTAGTGCAATAAAACTATAAAACTCAAATGACAATATCTCCCGTTTTTCTTGGTCGATTGACTTCAAATAAAAACTGGTGTGGACATCAACTTCCGTACTTTCAAATGAGACCAACCAGCGGCACGTGGGTGACGTAATTACAGCGTGACGAAGCTTCAAAGACGACATGGGTAAACGCGTCGCTGCCGACACGTTCGGTGTTAAAGGGTTAAAAAAAAAGGTCTAAAAAGTCTTGAATTTAGATTTATCAATCCTGGGGGGGGGCCCTGCTATCGGTCAATATATCGGTCGACCTTTTATAAAAAATAAAAAAAAAAAGATCATAACCCAAACAGTTAACATAACATTTATGTTATTATGTGTATTGGCTGATATTTGACGAGTTTGGGGGAGGGGGGAAATCCACGTATCGGCCCGTTTTTTGGGCCGGCTGATATATATAGTTTGACCTTTATAAGAAAGATAATAGTCTAAACGGTGAACATAAGCATTATGCTATTAAATCAGTCATATATCGACTGATAACTGCCAATCTTACAAAGAAAAAAAAAATCCACATATCGGTCATGGATTGAAAATAATAAAATAATCATCCAAAGAGTGAACATAAATTATCCTATTATATTGACTAATAACGGCTGATCTTGGGAAGAAAAAAAAAATCCACATATTGGCCCAATATATCGGTCAGCTGATATGTAGTATATTTGCCGATCTTGGGGGGGGAAAAAACTCCACATATCGGCCCGATATTACAGATGGCCGATATATCTGTTGACCTTTATTAGAAAACTAATCATCCAAACAGTGAACATTACAGTTGTCCTATTATATTGGCTCATATCTGCCGATCTTGAAAATCCATCCATATATCGGCCCGATATTGGTCAGTCAACATATCGGTGGACCTTTATAAGAGAGATCATCACCCAAACAGTGAGCATAACAGTTATGCTATTATATTGGTTTATGTATCTGCTGATATCGGCCAATCTTGGAGAGAAAAAAGACACATATTGGCCAATTATCAGTTGACCTTTTCATAAGAAAGAAAGATAACACAAACAGTGAACATAAGTTATCCTAATACATTATATTGGCTATATATTGGCTGATGGCCGATTCTGAAAAAAACCCGTATCAGCCGAGCTTTAGTATTGACCTTTTGTCGCGTTTTAGCCATTTATGCTGTTTTTTGCCGACTATGTTGGCAGTGTTAGCGCTTCCTTTCCTCAGCTGTTGTGCTTTCGGTCTCTTATTTTGTGTTAGCCGTATTATATGCTAATTGTGTATTGATGCCTCTCACTTTTCTTTGATTTGTGGCCCCTTATTGTGTGTTAGCTGCTTGCGCTAACTGTGGATTACTGATACTCACTTGGCTTGGAAATGTGGTTTTTTACCCGCTTACGCTAACAATTTGATGCTTACTTTGTAGGCAGCGTTAGTGCTTCCTTCCCTCAGCTTGTCGCACCTGTAGTTCTTTTTGCATGTTAGCCATATACGCTAACCGTGTTTCGCTACCGCTCACTTTGCTTTGATTTTATGACCTTTTATTGCGTGTTAGCAGCTTAGGCGCTAACTGTGGATTACTGCCGCTCACGTGTCTTTGAAATGTGGTCTCTTGTTGTGTGTTAGCTGTTTACACTAACCGTCTTACACATGCTGTGTAGGCAGCGTTAGCTCATGTTAGCCGCTTGTGGTAAATGTGACTGGCGGCAGCTCACTTGGCTTTGAATTGTGGCCTCTTGTTGCGTGATAGCCGCTTAAGCTAACCGTTCTACGCTTGCTAGGTAGGCATCATTAGCGCTTTTTTTTACCACAGCTTGTTGCATTTGTGGTCTCATTTCTGACCTCTTTTTGCGTGTTAGCCACTTGCGCTAACCGTGACTGACGGCCATTTACTTGGCTTTGAATTGTAGCCTTTATTGGTGTTAGCCGTTTACGCTTGCCATTTTACGCTTTCCGTGTAGGCTTATTATGTATGTAAACTTAATATGTAGGAGGGGTGCATCTTGGCCAGAGAAAGAACACATTCAATTGCCAGTTGTCCTCCCTCCAGTCCAGGGGGCGGCGGTGTTCGCCGAGCTTCTGTCGGCCGTGAAGAGGACGCTGGCGCGGGTGCTGGTCATCATCGCCAGTCTGGGATACGGCATCGTCAAGTGAGTGCTTCGAGCCCGGCCCGCCTCCCGCGTGTTTGGTCACGACGCAAATATGTCCGTCAGGCCACGGCTGGGAGCGCTGCTCCACCGCGTGGTTGCCGTCGGTCTGCTCTACCTGTTGTTCTCCACCATTGAAGGCGTCCTGCGAGTCAACGGCGTAAGTTAGCGCGTGTTAGCTAGCTAGGCGCGCATTCTGACAAGACGTCTGCTTTCAGGACAGAAGCAGTGACGCCGGAAGTTTGTTTTTGTGCGACGTGGTGTTAGCCTTCACCGACTCCTGTGTCATCTGCTGGATATCCTTTGTTGCTTCGCAGCCACTGGGGGGAGCCAAAAGCGCCAATTTCCAGATATGTCTTCAAAATAAAAAGTTACTGTACTTATAATTGAATGAACAAATAGATCGAAATTGAACAATAGAAACCTATAAGTAAAATTGTAGATTATAAGATTGTAATATATTACTATACTGTATAAATATAATATTGCAGCAATGGCATAATTAGTGACTCATTTAAAAATTGATATAATGTGTTTTGTTTTTTTTAAATAGATATAATAAAGAAATACTAATGTTGAAGTCAAGAAGAATTCAAACAAATATATGAAAAATCTAAATGTTGAAATAAATCATCCAAATTTTAATTCATGAATTAAGATACTGAAATACCGTAATTTCCCGAATATAACGCGCACTTTTTTCCCCCAAAATCAACTTGTAAAATCAGGGTGCACATTATAAACGGGTACATGGATGGAGACAGAAATATATATATATATATATATATATATATATATATATATATATATATAAACCGATTTTTTTTATTGACACGGTTGTGTTGAAGAAACGTATGCGGCGACACGTTGCCGACCATTACGGTATGTGACGTCACCATTTTGTTTCAGTAATACTTCGCTCTGATCAGCCGAACGATTTAATCTGTGTTAAATTCTGATTTTTTCACTCTTCATAAAGCACAGAATTTAGTTTCTTGAACTCATTTGAGTCAACATTTATTGCAGCTCCGCAACTCGGACCATAACAAACGTAAGCACACAGACTTCCTGTGTCCGTCAACTATATCTGTCCCTCGGGAAACTCAAACCCAAATAACAATAGTTCCTATTGTTACTGTCGTGTCGACAGCGATGAGCTCTCACGGATTTCCGACTTAAACGTTCTCACTTTCATTTTACCTGATCAATCCATGGAAGAAACATTTATTCATCATGATGAAACGAGCAAGTTATACAGCAGCCTTTAAAAGAAAAGTCACATCTGTTTTGTTTTCTCCTAGATTCTGGTAAGATGGAGAAGTTGTCAAATCATATTACTACCGTAAATATTGTCAGTTTATGGTAATGTTTTGAACAACCAATGTGCTATGCTTGTGCTGTGTTTCACCAGTCAGTAAAATGACATTTCTGTAACTGTACACGAGTTCTGTTTTCTTGTATTCTTCTGTTTATTGGTGCTAAAATTAGGGTGCGCGTTATAAACGGGTACAATAATTTTCCCTAGATTTTACAAGTAAATTTGGGGTGCGCATTATACACGGGTGCGCCTTATATTCGGGAAATTACGGTAGTAGCTTTTAATGACTCTTAATTCAAGAAATAAATTATGTGTGTATATATATATATATATATACATATATATATATTTCAACTTAATAATGGAAATAATGTTAAAATATTTTTAAAATAGAAATTAATCTGTTAATATCCAATTAAATGCTGAAATAAATCATCCAAATTTTAATTCGTAAATTAAAAGAAATGTAGAAATAAATACTAAAGTGATAGCTTTTAATTTTAGATATTTACTTCATAAAAATGGATATAATGTTGAAGTAAATTAAAAAAAAAAAAAAAAAGTAATCTATTAATATCCAGTTAAATGTTGAAATAAATCATCCAAAAAATGTATATATATATTTTTTTCCAACTTAATAATGGAAGTAATGTTATTTTTAAAATAGAAATTAATCTGTTAATATCCAATTAAATGCTGAAATAAATCATCCAAAAAAAATTATATATATATATATATTTTTTTTCAACTTAATAATGGAAATAATGTTATTTTTAAAATAGAAATTAATCTGTTAATATCCAATTAAATGCTGAAATAAATCATCCAAATTTTAATTCATAAATCAAAACAAATATAGAAATAAATACTAAAATGATAGCTTTTAATTTTAGATATTTACTTCATAAAAATGGATATAATGTTGAAGAAAATTTAAAAAAAAAGTAATCTATTAATATCCAGTTAAATGTTGAAATAAATCATCCAAAAAAATTATATATATATATATTTTTTTTTTCAACTTAATAATGGAAATAATGTTATTTTTAAAATAGAAATTAATCTGTTAATATCCAATTAAATGCTGAAATAAATCATCCAAATTTTAATTCATAAATCAAAACAAATATAGAAATAAATACTAAAATGATAGCTTTTAATTTGAGATATTTACTTCATAAAAATGGATATAATGTTGAAGTAAATTAAAAAAAAAAAAAAAAAAGTAATCTATTAATATCCAATTAAATGTTGAACTAAATCATCCAAATTTTAGTTCATAATTTAAGACAAATATAGAAATGAATACTAAAATGATAGCTTTTAATTTGAGATACTTTTATTTCATAAAAATGGGGATTCTTCTTTTTTTTTTTTTTTTAATTAAAATGAACATTAAAATGCAATGTTGAAATAAATATATAAATCTAAATAAAATACTTAAAATCAATAATAAATAAAGAAATAATAATACATTTAAATTTCTAGAAAAAATTTGAGCGAAACTAACTTTTAACGACTCAGTTATTGATTTCATTACATTTAAAACAAAAATTTAAATCTAAATGAATAATAAAAAAAATATAATCAAAATAGTTGTTGAAATATTGTTTTATTACTAATGTTATTGATTAAATTTGTATTATGTATTCTAAAATGATTTTATGGGTGAAACATGGTCATATAACAAGGGTCTAACATATCGGAGAAAATGCGACAGTTACAAAAAAAAAAAAAAAAACAGTTAAGCGATAGTTATGAGGTAGATATCCGTGACTTTTTTGCAGAAGCCATTTTTTCATTTTGACGTAATTTTAAAAGTTTCAAATATGCGAGAGAATTTTTTTTTTTTTTCTTACGAAACGAAATATATGACATCAATTAATAATTCTAAGCTAAAAATGGCACATTTTGAATAATAAAATATAATTACCTTGGTTTTATGGTTGGGTTGAAACAAAAGCGGTTGCGCGACGTCTGTAAACTGTGGTTTTCAGGGTAAAACGGACAAATTAAAAATAGTTTGGGGGCTTAATACACCATGAATCTTCTATTGCAGCATATAGACATATTGTTCTATCAAACACAGTTGTTTTGGCTTAAAATACAGCCGTTTCTTTCACAGAGGGGTGCAAGAGCAGAAACTGCTTTTTTACCCATTTTAACAATTACAGGCCTCTCTAATCTTTTCAAGTAGGAGAACTTGCACAATTGGTGGTTGACTAAATACTTATTTGCCCCACTGTATTTTTCCATTTAAATGATGTAGATTTAGAAACGATTGGTGAAATAAGTCAATGCTGAAATGAAGAACATATCGAACACATTGATTGGACCGGATTGGATGTCTATCGCCGTCACTGGCACTGAAGCCCGAGCGCTCAATCCCAACCAAATTGAACATCCTTGACTTGCCGCCACATCTTCGTGAGTCTGGCTCAGACCATGAAGCTTCTCCGCCTCCGCCGCAACCTGGTCAAGCTCTCGCTCTACAGGCACTTCACCAACACGCTCATCTTGGCCGTCATCGGTGCGTACCTTCAATCGTCCCCGCTCTGAACGGATCGGATGTCAACTGACTTGCGCGTGTGTTTGTAGCGTCTGTCATTTTCATCGTTTGGACTACAAAGACTTTCAAGATGGCCAAATGTCAATCTGTAAGTGTTGGATTTGTTTTTACTTACCAAAAAACAAAATAGCTGATTTTCAGTGCGTGTGTTTGGAGGACTGGCGCGAGCTTTGGATCGATGACGCTTTCTGGCGTTTCCTGTTCTCCGCCATCCTGTTGGTCATCATGTTCCTATGGCGACCGTCGGCCAATAATCAGAGGTGGGCCCTTGTTTCTTTGGCATTTTGTTTATTTTTGGGTAAAAAAAGAATAAGATCCCCTTTCATTACCAACAGGATAACCATACAATTTCAAATGTTCAAAAGGCTGCATGTTTTTGTCATTCACGTCATTCGCAAATAAAAATAATATGGCGGAAAACACTCAGGTGATTTGAAGTTCGGCTCTGAGACCCCCAATTTGGCCAAATTTCAAAATTGTCAGATATGCGATGTGATACATCATTGGAAAGTTTGAAATCTCAATTTTCTGGGGGAAAAACATTTTGAACTGGAAGGCATTTTTATTTTTTTTTAAATAAAGTTTCTTAAACAGCAAACTAGGGCTGCAGCTAGACATGTGCCGGTTACCGCTTTCACGGTTTACCGTGGTGTGAAAACGTCGCGGTTTCAAAACCACTAAAATTTTCCGTCATACCTTAGTACGGTATTCGCTATTTTTCATGTGCCAAAATGCAGCCGAAGTGGCTTGGTGCTGCAGCGCTCACCCTTCCCGTTTGTTGCCGTGAGTGTCAGTGACGCTATTCAACAGCCAGCAAACCCAAAAACACACCCTCCAAACAGAAGGCGTACTTTTCTTCAATTTATTGAGCTCTCAAATCGTGGTGAAATATACAAATGAATACATTTAAAACGTTATACAATTGTATTTTTCCACATGTGAGTAGGTTCAACAGGATAGCAGTAGCACCATGAAAAAGGTCGCCAAAAACAAAACATACATTTTCCTTTCAAATTCAATATACAAACTATCTAAAACTTACAAAGACGAATGTTAGCCTCGCTGAGTGAGAAACAAGCTTGAATGAAGGGGGGAGAAAAAAAAAAGGATCGCGTCAAAGATCGCTAATTGCGAAAGGAGGTCTCACTCCTCACTTTTTGTTTTAGATGAAACCTTGAAACCTCAACAGTATTTACATTTTAACTAACTTATAAAACTAACTTATACATTTTTAACTAACTTATTAACTTATGAATTCTTTGTTCTTTTAAACACAAAGGCCTGACATCATGTAGAAGAGAGTTGACACAGTGGCTGAAAATGGCGAAACTTCAGCTTCTCCCCCTCAAAAAAAGTCATACAGTATATATTTTTAATTTTATTTCGAAGTGTTCTTACTTTTTTATAGCAATTATTTTGTTCTTGCTCTATTATTGAGCAACTTGAGCTCTGGCTGTGGGTATAGTCTAGGTTCTATTTATTTTAATTTTATATAAAATATTTGTTATTTTTTGTTAATTTATTTATTTTCACATTAATTTATTTTCACGTTATATTCATGTTCCAATTTGCAAATATGTTCTGAAAAAAAAACCTGTTCAATGGAAAAAAAGTTTTTTTGTTTTTTTTTTTAAACCCATACATCTCAAAATTTTGGAGCTATAATTGCAATACCGTGATACCGCGGTATTTTTGCTCACGGTTATCGTACCGTCAAAATCTCATACCGGCACATGCCTAGCTGCAGCTATAAAATATTTTAGTAATCGAGTAATCGACTGAAAATTCTATCGATTAATCGAGTAATCGGATAAAACAAATATATTTTTAGGTGAAGAGCAATTATAAATTTACATGAGAAAACAAGACATTTCATCTAAACTTGAACCATTTTCAGTCAATCAATGTCTTTATTTTCGATGTATATTGTTTTAAAACAGCCAACAATTGCATCTCAGATGTAACTAGAATTAAAAAAAAGACAAATTCACTGCTTTCACTCAAAAAACCTTTACATCTTATTAAAAAATGTATATATTTATTCCTAAAAATGCCATTACGCTTGATAACACACATCACTTAAAAGTTAGGATTTTTTCCCCACCTGTTTCAATTGAATTTCTATTTGTGTCAAGCCATTTTTGAGTTCTAGTTAAGTTTTACGCTACTCTAAACTGTAAGTCCTGATAGGATTTTGTGTTTTTGCAGTGTCCAAGATAAATGTATGATACAGGCTGTATTGGAGCACATTAGGGACCAGTGCTACTTGGTGTTTTATCCAGCAATGACTACTAAGCTAAAATTGATAGTTAGCATTATTGAGTTTTTATTTTACACCCTTATCACTCCACAAAGCTATGTTATGTTAAAGCCTGTATGTAAGACACGTTAGCCACGCATCGAAAGTGGTCATAATTAATAGAAACCTAGCCCTCCGCAGGGCTAACGTTACGTGAGCTAGTGACTCAGACTGTAACGTTAATCTTATTTTTTAGCGTTTAGCGCTCTTTATTAGCGCTTAGCGCTCTACTGCTTTAAGATGGCCGCTGTTTATTAACGCTGCCCAGACGCGGCCGAGTCTATCACATTGCATCTAGTTCAACATACATGTGATCTCTATGAGACTCCTCAGATGCTACCTGCTACCAACTTAACATCTTGCGGGCTAGTTTTTAGCAACATCGGCGTAGTTTGGAGCGGCTGTCGGCTGCGGAAATGTTTTTTATATTTTTTTATTGCTTCTTCCTCTACGCACGTGACGTCAGCGCGTTGTCCCGCATTAAAAGTAGTCCGAGCGAAACGTGATGCTTAGAGCTGTCAAAATAAACGATTACTCGAGGTGAATAAAATTACTCGGATCAGTTTTTAAACTCGAGTTACTCGAGTTGCTCGAGTATTCGTTTCAGCTCTACAGCAAACCCTATCTGGAGGTGAGAGCACGCGAGAGCAGAATTACAGACGCCATGACTTTAACGAGATATTATTGTGCACTTACCTTGTTTCGATTCAAAAACACCATGCAGCATGTATCACCGAGTGTCAAGACCAGACATGTCCAAATCCGGCCCGGGGACCAAATGCGGCCCGTGGTCAAATTTCATCCGGCCCCCAGCCTCTGTCATAAAATCAATAACATCTGGCCCGCACACAATTGGTCAGCAGTACTGCAACCAGCATATGAAATAGCTTACACACGAAATGCTGCTCCTCATTTACCCACTAAAAGGCAGCAGCACTTACTAACCGACCTCTATTATAAGCATTCATTAATGCTTATGACGTTGTAATGTAATAATTATGACTGTCAAATGACAGTGTTATGGCCAAGAAAATGTTACCAAATACCATAACTAGCAATTAATGAAACAACTGGAACAGTAACTGAAGTAATAATTAGCACAGAACATGATTGTTATTTACATCTGTAGCGCCGCAATGCATGCTAGGAGGAATGTTGGATGACAACAGTGTTGAAAGCAGGTGGCAGCAGAGGTTGACTGTCTCCCCCAAGGGAGCACCGATGGCCAGATGAAGCTTTTAGAAACAATAAGGCTTTGCACCCAATTGGTTCAAAGCTTAATGGTGGTTCATTTGTCTCATGACAGTCTTATGATGCCATTGTCAAATGAAGTGTTACCAGTTAATATCTTTTGGAGTAAATATCCCATAATACAATGAGGACAACTGCAGCTTATAGTCCACTGCGGCTTATCTATGACCAAATGCCGTTTTCGTGTCGAATTTGGTGGGTGGCGGCTTGTAGTCAGGTGCGCATTATAGTCCAGAAATGACGGTAGTTTAAAGCTGCTGGTACAGAATGGGGACTGGAATTTTTTATTTACTGTTATTTTTGTATATTTGTCAACTGTTATATGTTAACTTGATACTGATATAGTAGTTTGGTTTAGCCTGAGAGGATTTTTGAACAATTTTGGAACTAATGTACAAAACATTAAAAAAAAAAAAAAAAAAGCAGGGGGCTGCATCAATAATCGTTTTATAATCGAATCGGAGCCTCTGAATATGGTGAAACACAGCACAAGCATAGCAGTCAGTAAAATGACATTTCTGTATCTGTACACGAGCTCTGTTTTCTTATATTCTTCTATTTATTGGTGCTAAAATTAGGGTGCGCGTTATAAACGGGTTCAATAATTTCCCCTAGATTTTACAAGTAAATTTGGCGTGCGCATTATACACGGGTGCGCCTTATATTCGGGAAATTACGGTATATTTTTTTGAAATAATGAGAATGTTCACTTTTTTTTTTTCGTATTTATTTATGGGGAAGCGTCACTAAGGTTGAACGGAGGCTCCTTTGTCAATTTTCCCACCGATGTGTTGCAGGTACGCGTTCCGGCCTCTGGTGGATGAAGAGGACAGCGACGAAGAGGAAGAGGAGGAGGAGCTGATGGTGAACGAAGCTTTCGGTCAGACGTCTAGCTCGTCTCGTCGCTTACCGCCGAGCAAAACATAATGCAACTGTGCTGCTGTTTTTTTTCCCCATCAGAAGGCATGAAGATGAGAGGCGTCAAGAACGAAAGCAACGGCAGCGCCGCCGCCGCCAGAGCCAGCAAAGTGGTGAGTCCATGTTAACTACAAGCTGGACGTTTTTTTTTCTGAGAAATTCAGATTATTTGCTGGCTTTTTTTCCTTTTTCAATCAACATCAACAAAATAAATGAATAATAATAAATAGGTTCAAAACAAAATATAATAATTTTTTTGTTTCAATCAATATAAATAAACGAATAATCAAAATAATAAAAAATACGTTTTTATCTTTAATCTTGAAGCTTAATAAATTTTTCATCCATTTAAAAAAAATGTGAAAAATTTAATAAATGTAAATATGTTGACAAGTATCTAAAATACCTAAAATATATCGGTATAAAAAATTTAATTTAAATTTATATTTAAAAAAAAATCTTTTTGGCTTGTTTTTTTTTAGATATTCAGATGTGGTCACTTTATTTTTGCAGGATGAAGATCTGAAATGGGTGGAGGAGAACATCCCGTCGTCAATGGCTGACATGTAAGTGCCGAACACGGCGCCGCGGTATCCGTTGCTTGACGCTCACGTGAACTTTTTCCCACAGCGCCCTGCCGCCTCTGCTCGACTCGGAGGAGGTGAGTTGGCGCCGTATTTCGCAAACTTATGTTACGACATTTTTTAAAAATTTTTATATATATGTATATGTATGTTTTCTACGGAGTCCCCCGGGTGCCATGGTAGAAAAAATAAAAAAATCATAGCTAATCTGTCCCCACAGATTACTAAACTGTACCCACAGTTTACTAATCTGTACCCACAGATTACTAAACTGTACCCACAGATTACTAAACTGTACCCACAGGTAGAAAAAATAAAAAAATCATAGCTAATCTGTACCCACAGTTTACTAAACTGTACCCACAGATTACTAAACTGTACCCACAGTTTACTAATCTGTACCCACAGATTACTAAACTGTACCCACAGGTAGAAAAAATAAAAAAATCATAGCTAATCTGTACCCACAGATTACTAATCTGTCCCCACAGATTACTAAACTGTACCCACAGTTTACTAATCTGTACCCACAGTTTACTAAACTGTACCCACACTTTACTAAACTGTACCCACAGATTACTAAACTGTACCCACACTTTACTAATCTGTGGGTACAGTTTAGTAATCTGTACCCACAGTTTAGTAATCTGTACCCACAGATTACTAAACTGTACCCACAGATTACTAATCTGTACCCACAGTTTAGCAATGACCCAGAAACAGTAGTCACCAATGTTTGGCGGGGAATCCGAGTCCAAACGCCGAGGGACCAACCGAGCAACCATCTGCACCATTTGCCCTTGGCGAACAAAGGGGTTTTAAAAGGTAACTATTGCACATTTTCTTTGGTAGCCGTCTACATTTTCAGGTGTCATCAATCAATATGGCATGTTGTGTGTTAGTAGCCGCTAATGCGGCTACTAAAAATAGCTAACTGACAAATGAACACTACTTGAATTAAGCACGCACGGACATGACAGCAGCACAGAAAATGTGCAAACACAACATGCCATATTGATTGATGGCACCTGAAAGACGCCTACCAAAGAAAACGTGCAATAGTTACCTTTTAAAACCCCTTTGTTCGCCGAGGGCAAATGGTGCAGATGGTTGCTCGGCCGGTCCCTCGGCGTTTGGACTCGGAGTCCCCGCCAAACATTGGTGACTACTATTTCCGGGTCATTGCTAAACTGTGGGTACAGATTAGTAAACTGTGGGTACAGTTTAGTAATCTGTGGGTACAGATTAGTAAACTGTGGGTACAGATTACTAAACTGTACCCACAGATTAGTAAACTGTGGGTACAGATTAGCTATGATTTTTTATTTTTTCTATCCTGGCACCCGGGGGGCTCCGTAGTTTTCTTTGTATTTGAAAGCATTTCTTTTTTTTAGAAACTGGTTTGAAGAAAATTTTAAACATTTTTCTATATTTTCTTTTGTTTTGATTTAATTTTATTTTATTTTTGCAAGCATTATTTCTTTTTTTCAAAGGTTTAATTAAAAAAAAAAAGTTTATTTTAGATAATTTTCTGTATTTACTTTTATCTTGTGACTGTTTATTTTTAATTTTAGATGTTTTATTTTTCATTCACTTTGTATTTCAGCTGCTTTTAAATTAATAAAAAATACGTTTTTTTTTTAAATATTTCCTTTTTAATCATTTGTTCTATTTTTGCAAACAGCATTTGTTTAAATTTTTTTCAAACGTTTTAATTTATAACAATATTTAAAATATTTAAAATCCATATATATATATATATATATTTTTTTTTTATTACTTATACATGATATAGTATATGTATACTTATATGCTTTATTTTTGAAAGCTTTTCTTTGTTTTTTAATTTTAGAAACTGGTTTAAAGAAAATGTTAATGATTTTTCTATATTTTCTTTGTTTTGATTTAATTTTTAATTTAATGACTTAATTAAGAAATTAAAAAATATATATATGGAAATTTAATTTGGAAAAAAATGTCCTCCTTTTTCATTATTTGTTCTATTTTTGCAAACATTATCTTTAATTTTGTCAAAGGCTTTGATCAAAAAAATAATAATTTTCTGTATTTTCTTGTGACTGTTTTTTTAATTTTAAATATATTTTTCATTCACTTTGTATTTTATTTGCTTTTAAGAAAAAATTAGTACAATAAGTAATATATATTTTTTAAGCTTTTCCTTTTTAATTATTTGTACTAGTTTTGCGAACAGTATGTTTATTTTTGTTTTCAAACGTTTTAATTTATAAAATACATTTAAGATATTATTTAAAACCTATATATTTTTAATGATTTTTTTTTAACTTTGATTTCATTTAAAATATTTTGCTTTTAATTAAATTTCTGTAAAAATTAATTTCAGTAACTATTATCATTTTACTATGCATTTTATTTTTCATTCACTTTGTATTTTATTTGCTTTTAAATTAAGAAAAAATAAGTACAATAAGTAAATAATATTTTTAAAATATTTCCTTTTTAATTATTTGTACTAGTTTTGCGAACAGTATGTTTATTTTTGTTTTCAAACGTTTTAATTTATAAAATACATTTCAAATATTATTTAAAACCTATATATTTTTAATGATTTTTTTTTACTTTGATTTCATTTAAAATTAATTTCAGTAACTATTATCATTTTACTATGCATTTTATTTTTCATTCACTTTGTATTTTATTTGCTCTTAAATTAAGAAAAAATAAGTACAATAAGTAAATAATATTTTTTAAATATTTCCTTTTTAATTATTTGTACTAGTTTTGCGAACAGTATGTTTATTTTTGTTTTGAAACGTTTTAATTTATAAAATACATTTAAAATATTATTTAAAACCTATATATTTTTAATGATTTTTTTTTACTTTGATTTCATTTAAAATATTTTGCTTTTAATTAAATTTCTGTAAAAATTAATTTCAGTAACTATTATCATTTTACTATGCATTTTATTTTTCATTCACTTTGTATTTTATTTGCTTTTAAATTAAGAAAAAATAAGTACAATAAGTAAATAATATTTTTTAAATATTTCCTTTTTAATTATTTGTGCTATTTTTTCAAACATTTTAATTTATAACAATATTGTAAAATATAATTTAAAATATATATAAACATATATATAAATGATTTTATTCTTTACTTGGAGTTAATTTAAAGTATTTTGTTTTTAATTAAGTTTCTGTAAAAATTAATTTCAGTAACTATTATCATTTTATTATTTTTCTTTATATTATTTTGCAATTTATAATTTAGGATTTTCCATGATTTTGAAAAAAAAAACATTTTTTTTTACTTTGATTTTTATTTATTATTATTTACGTATTTTCTTTTTTTGTATTACTCAAACAATAAATATTATCATTTATATTGAATATAATTAATATTCAAAAAATATAATGAAACGCTTGATAGTGGAATTAAAAAATATATGCCTATATTTCATTGTCTTACCTTTTGCATACCACTAGAGGGAGCAGGCGTACCGCTACAATTTATATGATAGTGACAGTTGTTTCTGTGTCAGGAAATCATGACGACCAAGTTTGAGATGTCCAAGATGGAGTGACCTTCAGTGACCTCCTTTATGAGCTTTGTAAGCCTCAGTCGCTCTGCATTTTTCTTCTTCTTCGACCTTTTTTTTTTTTTTTTCCAACAGTCACGTGACTAAAATGACTTTGGAAAATAGTCCTTTCTTCTGCCATTGACGGCGATAGATGTTCGTAATGTCGCTACGGGTGTTTGAAATCCTCGGATCATTTGTAATTAAATTTCTGTCGTCCTCGGTGAAAAGTTGAGGATGACAGAAATCGGAGGAGTTTACGGTTTTTATTATTTTTTATATATGAATAGTTATTTAAAAAATAAAAATGTTTACCGGGTTTTGCGTATTGTGTTTTTTGTAAATTAAAACAATAAAAAAATATCATTGAAATAGCATATTTACTCTGCTTTTCCTTTTTTTTTTCTTTCTTGAATTAAAATTCATGCTTATATTTTTTTTTTATATGTATATGCGTATACTCCAATATTTGTCAAATGTAAATTCAGGCATCACAGGGTTAACTCTTTCACTTGTTTGCCATTAAATATATACCGTAAATAGAATCATAATTATAACAAATAAATAAAAATGAAAATGAGAAAATAATAATTAAGATGAATTTAAAAAAATAAAAATCAATCAAATAAATAATAACAAATTGAAATAAATGAAAAATATAAATCAATATATAAAAATAAAATATTTGTTTAAAAATGACAAATAAACCAAAAATTAAATAAAAAAAAATAGTTAAAAACAATAAAACTAAATAAATGAATTAAAAAAATAATTAAAATAAATAAGTGAAATATGACAAATAAAAAAAGGAGGAAATATAAAATTAGTAATTATAAATAAATAATTAAAAGAAAAAATGACAATAAATAAAATCATTAATAAAAATAAATATACCAAAAAGTAATGAAATAGTTTAAATTAATATAAAAATGTAAACAAATTAAAAATAATTTAAAATGATACCAAAAAACTATGAATAAAAAAATTAAAAATGAATGAAATATAAATCAATGAAATGAATAAATAAAAATAAAAACATTGAAATAGAAAATTATATGGAAAATATAAAATTAATAAATAATATATTTTTTAAATGACAATAAAATAAAAATAAACCAAAATATATTTAAAAAAATAATAAAATAGTTAAAGAAACTAAAACATATAAATAAATGAATTAAAAATAATTAAAATATATAAATTAAAGATTAAAAAATATAAATAAATGAAATATAAAATTCATAAACAAAATAATTTAAATAAAAAATGACAGTAAATAAAATCATACAAATAAATATACCAAAAAATAATCATATAGTTGAAATTAAAAAAAGAAAGAAAAGTAAATAAAAAAATATAATCCAAAAAATAACTTAAGATAAATAAAAAAATAATAAATGAATGAAAAATAAAATGAAAAATACAAATAAGGTTAAATAAAAAATTATGAAAAAAAATATATATAATTAAATAGCTAAAATACAGTATAAATGAACAATGAAAAAAAAAACAATAGCATGAATGAAAAATAAATAAAAATGAAAAAAATAAACATGTAAATAAAAGTAAAACTATGTGAATAAAAGTAAATGAAAATAAATCCTCAAACCAAAAAATAAACAATTAGGGGGAAAAAGTTTAAATAAACTAATATAAGTTTATTGAAAATTAAAATTAGAATAATTAAAAAATATAACACAAATAAAAAAGTGAAAAAAATGATCATTTTAGAATAAGCAAAGGGGGGGAAAACATGTTTGTCACTAGTAGACGTCCAATCCATTTGAAGAAGGAGAAGCTCCTCCCACTCCAAATGAGCTTGGCGTCCATCACAGTCTGTGAGTGACAACCAATACATTCATCGACCATCCAAATTGAAGTGGATCAGCAGATTAATTGTCGATTAGTGGTTTCGCGGCACGTCCAAATCTGCCGTTACGTAAAAGGATGAGATTATCGATACGACCGCCGAAATAAGCGCCACGCCACACACCACACTCCACTTGTTAGATTTTCATCTTTATTGTACTATTTGTTTTTTCATTTTTCATATTTTTTCATGGTTTTTTGCTAGCAGACGTGAAAACTGGACCAACAAAAACATCGTCGTCGTTGTCGCGAGAGTGTAAATGACTGCGGGGGAAGGAACAAACATTGACAAAATGTGCTTTTACAAAAAGGAGACAAAAGAATCGACGGAAGCGTGTTGCATTCACTTGGGCAGAAAAAAAAAACGGAATTTTCAATTTTATTTTATTTTTATTTTTTTTGTCTTTTTTTCCCCTGAATATTCTTTTTGTTTTATAAGTATCTTTTTCTGAACTTAGTCTGATGTTTTTTAACTCAAAATAAATACAATTTTTTAAAGTTTTCTTGGTCATTTTTTCCCTCACTTGTAATTTATTATTTTTTTAATTTAGGGCCACATAGATATCAATAGAAATATGAGAATAATGTTGAAATATTAGAAGGCTAAAGTCATATTTTTATGAGGGAAAAAAAAAAAATATATATTTTCTTGCAATTTTAAAAAAATGTTTTTTTCTGTGTATTATATCTAGAAATCGGGAGAATATTTGAAATAATAAAAGTAAAATATCCAGGATTTTTTTTTTTTTTAAGAATTTTTCTGAGAATTTTTTTCAGTGTGGTTTTGTTAAATTTTTTTAATGCTTTTTTTTTTATTTTTATTTTTTATTTTTTTGTCAGACAACTGAAATCAGGAAAAATATTGAGAATTATTTTTAAAATTCATGGAAATTTTCAAGTTTATAGTGACAAAAAACTGGAAAAGAAATATTCAGGAAATCTTAAAAAATAAAATAAAAATTTTTAAAAACCTGAAAATGAATGACTCCGAAAAAAAAGGTTTCTTTTTTTCGCCCAGTAAATGCAATACGCTTCTGTAGCATTCGTTTTTTTTTTTGTTTGTTTTTTTTTTTTTAATTAACTCGGTGCCATTGACAAAGATAGACGTCCAGTCATCCTTTTGCAAATGAGTTTTATCAGTAGTAGACGTCCAATCCGTTGGAAGCGGAAAGGATTGGACGTCTGTTGCTGTCAATGGCAGCCAATGAGTGAATGAGTTGATTTTGGCACTCCTGGTCCTGCATAATGAACTCATTAGCTGCCATTGACAGTGATATATTAACCAGTTTTGGGTCACTTCTTATTGATTTTAGGGGCCATTCACAGGTCTTTTCCTGTTCATTTTGGCTCCCTATTATTTTTGAGGGGTGGAGTTGATTTTGGGTCACTTCCAGTTGATTTCGGAGCATTTACAGGTCACTTCCTGTATTTGGGCAGCAGGGCCGAGAACAAAAAATGGTATTTGCCGTGTGGCATTTTTTTTTCTTTTGGCATGTGGCATTTTTTTTGGTCATTTTTTTGTGGCAAAGTGGATTTTGCAAATCTACAGTATGTGGAAGAAATTTGCCACATGGCAAAAACAAATGCCATATGGCAAAACCACTTTTCAAAGAGACAGCAAGTACCAAAAGTGGTAATTGCCAAAATGGGATTTTTGCCATGTGGCATTTTTTTTTTTTTTTTGCCACGCCATGTAGCAAAATTGATTTTCCCACGTGGCATTTTTTTGCCATGTGACAAAATAGATTTTGCCTTGTGTTTTTTTTTTTTTTTTTTTTTTTGCCATGCATTTTTTGTGCCATGTGGAATAATGGATTTTGTCTTGTGGCATTTTTTTTTTTTTTTGCCATGTGGCTAAATGGGTCATATAGAAATTCTGGGCCACTTCTCTTTGATTTTGAGGCAAAAATGCCATTTTTTTGCCAGGTGGCAAAATGGATTTTGCAAAATCCATTTTGCCACATTGCAAAAAGAATGTCACAAGGCAAAATCCATTTTGCCACATGGCAAAAAAAAATGCCACAAGATGGCAAATACCACTTTTCATTCTCTGCCCTGCTGGAGAAGTGACAGCGAGTAACAAAAGTGGTATTTGCCATGTGGCAAAATTGATTTTGCCATGTGGCATTTTTTTTTCCATTTGGCAAAATGGATTTTGCCATATGGCTTTCTTTTTGTTTTGTTTTTTTTCCATGTGGCTAAATGGGTCATATAGAAATATGCGTGTATAGGTCACTTCCTGTTGATTTGGGGTCGATTCCAGTTGCTTTTGTTGGTTTTGTGGCATTACTAGGTTGCCTTCTGTTGATTTGGGCGTATTTACAGGTCATTTCCTGTGTTTGGGAGCGTTCTGGGCCACTTCTCTTTGATTTTGAGGCAAAAATGCCATTTTTTTGCCAGGTGGCAAAATGGATTTTGCAAAATCCATTTTGCCACATTGCAAAAAGAATGTCACAAGGCAAAATCCATTTTGCCACATGGCAAAAAAAATGCCACTTGGCAAAAAAAAAAAAAAAATGCCACATGGCAAATACCACTTTTCATTCTCTGCCCTGCTGGAGAAGTGACAGTGAGTAACAAAAGTGGTATTTGCCATGTGGCAAAATGGGATTTTTGCCATGTAGTAAAAATTGATTTTGCCATGTGGCATTTTTTTTCCATTTGGCAAAATGGATTTTGCCATGTGGCTTTTTTTTTGTTTTGTTTTTTTGCCATGTGGCAAAATGGATTTTGCCACGTGGCTTTTTTTTTTTTTGCCATGTGGAAAAATGGATTTTCCCATATGGCATTTTTTTGGTATGTGGCTAAATGGATTTTGCCATGTGGCTTTTTTTGCCATGTAGAAAAATGGATTTTCCCATACAGCATTTTTTTTTGCCACGTGGCTAAATGGGTAATATACAAATATATATAATCTATATAGGTCACTTCCTGTTGATTTGGGGTCACTTCCAGTTGGTCTTGTGGCATTATTAGGTTGCCTTCTGTTGATTTGGGGGTATTTACAGGTCATTTCCTGTGTTTGGGAGCATTCTGGGCCGCTTCTCTTTGATTTTGAGACAAAAATGCCACAAGGCGAAATCCATTTTGCCACATGGCAAAAAAAATGTTACAAGGCAAAATCCATTTTGCCACATGGCCCAGGTCACATTTTCGGGGTTACTTCTTTAAATTGGGGGTGTTTCAGGTTTACTTTCTCTTGATATACAGTCACTTCCTGTTGATGTCGAGACATTTTTGGGTCACTTCCTGTTGATTTTATAAAGAAAAAATATATTAACATTTTCATAAGTGTTGTATGCCCCATTGGAAATATGTTGGGAAGCTTTTTATGTTGACTTAATTGATGAAACCGATAACTTTTGAATGCCTTAATTTTGTCAATTGTTTTTCTGTTTTTGAATGATGTGAATTGGACAACATTTTTTTTTTCCATTGAAAATGAATGGGGAATTTTTTTTGCTGTTCAAAAAAAAAAATGGACGTCCAGCGCTGTCAATGGCAGCCAACGAGTTAATTGTTTATTTTTGTTGTTTTTTTTTTTTTTAGTCTTTTACATCATCATGTCCACGACAGAACAGTCTAAACACTCAACACGCAGCTGGAGACATCGCAGTGTTGTGGGGGGGTCGGGGGGATAAGGAGGGCAGTCTTCGGGGCTGTCTATTTACTGGAGCAGTCTATGTACTGGAGTCCAAACTATTCTTGGATGGATTGGGGCGGGGGGAAGGGGTGGGGCTACAAAGCATAACGGCTTTCGATAGAAAACTAACACTCTCGTTTGTTTGTTTTTTTTTAATCCACCAATCAGGGCTCGGCACGGACAGGAAGTTGGACGTTGTTTTCTAACTTGACATTTCTGCAAAATAAAATGTCACACACAAGCAGAGGAAATCAAACGACGGGACGGGACGTGAATTATTGCTTTCCGAGTAGTTCGCATCTTTTCCTCTTAACACCTGATTGGGGGCGGGGCCAGGGCGGGTGGGGGGTGCAAGGAAGGATTTGGGAGGGAGGGATTGTGGGTGTGTGTGGTGGGGTGGGCGGGGCTCAGAGCTCCTTGCTCAGCGAAGTTCTAATCCTCTTTGTGCGGCCTCACGCGCTTCCCGCCTTTTTGTCTGGTGAATGATAACAGAAGAAAAGGTGGTCAAAACAAACAATAACAACAGGCAGACAAGTGTTAATAAGCAAAATTATTTAGGCTTTTAGGCTGTTTTTTCAAGTATGTGGAGAACTTTTATGGGGTTTTCTTGTGGGGGGTGTTTTTGGATAAGAACTCAGCTCAGACAAAAAAAATAATAGAAATTTAAACAGAAAAATTACAATAGTGATTTGTAATTTTTTTTTTTTTTTTTAATAATTTTGTCATTGCTAGTTTGTTTTCTGTTTTGTTTTTTAATTTATTTTGTTTGGTAAATTTTTTGTGTAGGAATTGAGATTAGAAAAAAATCCAGTCAACAACAAAAATGACAGAAAATTAAAATAACTTTCTAAGGCAAGTATTCAATATTCAATAGTTGTTTCATTTTTTATATTTTTATTTGAACATATTACTTTTACTTAAAACTCATTCGTCATATAATTTTAAAAAATTATAAATAAAACTTAAAAAATTAATGTTTTTTTAAATTAAAAATTAATACTGAAAACTCATCACAAAATAAAATGTAAATAAAACAATATAACAAAGTAAAAATGTTTTTTGAAATTAAAAAATAATTTGAAAAAAATAAAATATGTAAGATATATAATCAAAGAAATAATAAAATATATTTTAAATAAAAAAATTATTCAAAATATAAATAATAATGTAATAATAAACATACATGTATGCAATAAAAATGATCAAATATATGATGTTTTTAATTAAAATTTTATTTAAAAAAATAGATTATTTATCAAATTTAAAAACATTTAAATTGAATAAAAATAATTTTTTAAAAAAGAATAATAATAATATAATTATAGGAAATAATAATAACATAATTAAACTGGAAGGTAAAGTAGTATTTTCTTGTACATTTTGTTCTATTTTAATTTTTTTTTTCAATTTTATTTTTTTTAATTGAAATGTCAGAAATTTTATTTTTTCAAATAAAATTTTATAATGTTAAATTTAATTTAAAAATCCTAGTTTCCTCCCATTGAGCGCGATCGACATCTAATTTTTATTTCAATTATTTTAATTTTTACAACTTTTTTTTTTTTTTTTTTTTATGACGGCATTCGCTGCCAATGACGGCGCTAGATGTCCATTCCATTTTGACTGGGTTTTTTTTTTCTCCTTAACTGATTGGCTGCATTTGACAGCGATAGACGTCCAATCCCTCTTGATTGAAAGTTTTTCAATTTTATTTGAATAAACTCCACGTCTACCACAGACTTCCAATTTGCTCAAACTGTCCGACAGGAAGTGACCTGTAAATGCACCAAAATCAACAGGAAGTTACCAAAAAATCTGCAACAAATGCCCCGAAATGTGCCAAAATTAACTCATTGGCTGCCATAATTCATTTGGACTGGAAGGAGGTTAATGAACATGGGTCACTTCCTGTTCTTTTTTTGGACATTTCTAGACAGGAAGAGACCCATAAATTCCCCCAAATTAACCTATTGGCTGCCATTGACTTCAATAGCTGTCCAATTGTCTGTGATAAAAGAAAAAAATCAACTAATCTATAAGTAGACAAAAGGAACTCAATACAACTTTCTGTTTATTTTGGGCATTTCCAGGTCACTTCCTGTTCATTTTGAGACACTTCCTAGTCATTTTTGGACATTTCATGGGTCACTTCCTGTTGATGTTGGGTGACAGAACAGGAAGTGACCTGTAAATGCCCCAAAATTAAGCCATTGGCTGCCATTGACGGCACTAGCTGTCCAATTTATATTGACAAGGAGGGTTGAAAGAACATGGGTCACTTCCTGTTCATTATAGGGGAATGTACAGGTCACTTCCTGTTGATTTTGAGTATTTTTAGGACATTCCCAGGTCACTTCCTGTTCAAGAACCCAAAAACGGCAGGAAGCGATTCGTAAATGTCCCCAAAAATCAAAAGTAAGTGACCCAAAATCAACAGCAAACGACCGTAAATGTCCCCAAATGAAGAGGAAGTGACCCAAAATCAACAGGAAGTGGCCCAAAATCATTAGGATGTGACCCGGAACTGCGCTAAAATTAGCCTCCCGGTCAAAATGGAAGGGAATTGGACGTCTCGCCCCGTCAATTAAAATGTCAACTTTAGCCCACTCAGGCTAGCTGTCCATGCTAAGCTAATCTAGCATCCATCCAGAGCTCCACGCCGCACCTCACGCTCTAATTGGTCAGCGGCGGCGGACACTACGCTTCGGACGATGGCCGCTGCCGCGTCCCTTAGCTCTCTCTTCCTCACCACCTCCACCTCATCATCTTCCTCCTCTTGCTCCTCCCCCCACAACTCATCGCTAACGCTCGTTAGCGGCGAGCCGTTGGCGTCTCCTCGCAAGCGGTGACGCTCGTCCCGCCGCCACGGCGGTAACTCACCGCTGTTCACGGGCGGCGCCGCGGCGTTGATGACCTTGGCGTTGGTCTCTTCCTTGGCTCCGCCCACCTCCTTGCTCTTCTTCAGCGGGCTGTTCTCCTCCTCCCGGTCCGGTCGCTCGTCGTGGGCGTCGTCCTCGGCCGTCCCGTTCTCGCAGCCGTTCTCGCCGTTGGCGACGGGCGTCTTCTCGGCTTCCTGCCGCGCCTCGCCGTCGTCGGCGACGCTTTCGCTAGCTTCGCCGGCGTCTCCCGCTTCGGTCGGTTTGTTAGCTTCGCCGTCGCCTTCGCCGTCTCCACCGGCGTCGCCGTCGCCGCCTTCTTCGGCGGGCGTCGCTTCTTCTTCCTTGGCGGCGTCGCCCATGTCCACGCTGGTGGACTTGCCTTTGCGGAGGATGAAGTTTTTGAGGGAGACGGCACGGCCGAAGTGGGAGCGCTTGGCTTTGGCCGACTTGGCGTCTTTTCCGTCCTCCGTCGCGCCGTCTTCGCCTGAAACGGGCGAAATTTGAAAAAAAAAAACAATCAGGAGCACGCTATCATAGGTGAAACGCTGCCCTCTACTGGTTAATTTGTAACTTACAGGCACTCGTATACCTCATTAGGCCCGATCTAAATGAACGAATAAAGAATATTTTGTTTCCTTTTCATATTGGTCACGTCCTGTTGATTTAAAGTCACTTCCTGTTGATTTGGGTGCATTTTGGTGTCACTTCCTGTTGACATATTCACTTCCTGTTGATACAAAGTCTCTTCATGTTGATTTCAGGGTCACCTCTTGTTGATATTGGGTCACTTCCTATTGATACCGGATTACTTCCTGTTTCCATATTCATATTCACTTCCTGTTGATACAAAGTCACTTCCTGTTGATTTCAGGGTCACTTCTTGTTTATATGGGGTCACTTTCTGTTGACATTGGGTCACTTCCTATTGATTTAAAGTCACTTCCTGTTGATTTGGGGGCATTTTGGTGTCACTTCATGTTGATATCAGATTACCTCCTGTTGACATAATTCACTTCCTGTTGATACAAAGTCACTTCCTGTTTATTTCAGGGTCACCTCCTGTTGATATCGGGTCACTTCCGTTTGATACCGGATTACTTCCTGTTGCCATATTCACTTCCTGTTGATACAAAGTCTCTTTCGGTTGATTTGAGACATTTTGGAGTCACTTCCTGTTGATATCGGGTCACTTCCTGTTGATTTGGGGGCATTTTGGTGTCACATCCTGTTGATATTGGATTACTTCCTGTTCATTTGGAGGGGCAAGTTGGGGTCACGTCCTGTTTACATTGGGTCACCTCCTGTTGCTTTGGGGGCATTTCGGGGTCACTCTCTGTTGGTGTCAAGTCACTTCCTGTTGATTTGGGGACATTTGTCACTTCCTGTTAAAATCGGGTCACTTCCTGTTGATTTTGAGGAATATCAGGGTCACTTTTGTTGATATCGAGTCACTTCCTGTTGATTTGGGGGCAAATTGGGGTCACTTCCTGTTTACGTTGGGTCACTTCCAGTTGATTTATGGACGTATTTTGGACACTTCCCCTTGGCATCGGGTCATTTCCTGTCGATGTACGGGCAATTCAGGATCGCTTCTGTTGATATCAATTCACTTCCTGTAGATATCGGGTCACTACCTATTGATTTGTGGGCAATTTGGGGTCACTTCCTGTTGCTTTGGGGACATTTTGGGGTCAATTGCTGTTGATGTACGGGCATTTCATGATCACTTTTGTTGACATCGAGTCACTTCTTATAGATATTGGGTCACTTGCTATTGATTTAGTTTCACGTCCTGTTTACATTGGGCCACTTCCTGTTGCTTTGGGGGCATTTCGGGGACAGTTCCTTTTGATATGGGGTCACTTCCTGTTCATATGGAGGCATTTTGGTGTCACTTCCATTAGCTATTTGGTCACTTCCAGTTGGATATCAGTCACTTCCTGTTGATGTACGGGCATTCCAGGATCACTTTTGTTGATATCTGGTCACTTCCTGTTGATTTGGGGGTAATTTGGGGTCACGTCTTGTTTATATCGGGTCATTTCTAGTTGCTTTGGGGGTATTTTCGGGGTCACTTCCTGTTGATTTGGGGGCAATTTGGGGTCACGTCCTGTTTTGCATTGGGTCACTTCCTGTTGATTAGGGGGCATTTTTGGTCATTTCCTGTTTACATTGGGTAACTTCTTAGTGATTTGGGGAAATTTTCGGTCACTTACTGTTTACATTCGGTTACTTCCTGTTGCTTTGTGTCACTTCCTGTTGATACCTGTTCACTTTGTGTTGATTTTGGACATTACGGGGTTATTTCCCGTAGATATCGGGTCCCTTCTTGTTGATTTGGGGGCATTTCAGGGTCACTTCATGTTCATAGGGCACTTCATGATTTTGGGGCATTCCCATACTGGATACTTCCTGCCGGTCTCGGGTCACTTCCTGTTGATTTGTGGGCAAATCAGGGTCACTTCTTGTTGATAGCAGGTCACTTCACAATGATTTGGTGGCATTTCAGGGTCACTGTTGATAATGGGTCACTTCCTGTTGGTCTGGTGGGCGTTTTAGAGTCACTTCCTGTTAATATTGGGTCACTTCCTGTTGGTTTCATAGCATTTCATGGTCACTTCCAGTCTTTACTTATTTATTAAGCTAGTTATGACTTAATTTTATTGTCAATGTATTGTCTTTAATGTTGCCCCTACCAACATGGCTACCCTGAGACCATGTTGGTAGGGCTACTTTTGGACAAATGTTACGCTAAAAGTCGCAAAAAGTGACTGACCTGAGGCGGTTCCGGCGTTTGCGTCATCTTCCCCGCCAGGTTGGCACTCGGTGTTTGCCCGCTTGGACTTGGGGATGACTCGCTTCTTAAAGGAGGTCCAGATCTCGTTGGCGTGTTGCGTGACGGTGCCCCCCGCCGCTGCCGCCTTGTCCTCCTCGCTCCCCTCCGCCTTCTCTCCTTCGCCGCCCTCTTCCTCGCCGTCGGGCGCCTCCTGCTCTTTCTCTCCGCTCTTGGTCTTCCCGCTGATGCCCACCACGGACGGATCCCTCTTGAGTCCCTGGAAGGTCCAGGAACGCTTGAGCTTCCACCTCTTTTGTCCCGACTCCTTGGAGTCCAACGTGGACGAGTCTCCGCCTCCTTCTCCGTCGGCGCCCTCTTCGCCGACGCTCCTCTTGTGCGTTTTCTGGGCCATGAGCTTCTTGAAAGAGTGCCAGCGCTTCATGTGCTTGGTGGCGGACGAGGAGGACGCCTTCTGCTCCGCCTCCGCTTCGGTTTCCGCTTCGGCTCCGCCCTCCGCGCCGCCGTCCGCCTCCTCGGTGCTGAGCGCTTGAGGATCCTCCAGGCGATCCAGAGACCTGGAGCGAACCGGTTTGGGAGCTTCCGAGCCGTCTTTCTTCTCCGCGCTCCGGTGCGAGAAGATCTTAGCCACCGGCTTCCGGATCAGATCCCGGACCGAGGACTTGGACTCTTTGCTCTTTTTCTCCTCGTCCTTCTCGCCGTTTTCCAGCGCTTTCTCCGCCGCTTCGGCTTCCGGCTCCGCCGCCTCGTTCTCCGCGTCTTTCTCCGTCCCCTCGGCGGCGCCGTCCTCTTTCTTTTTCCTCCCGGACATCACCTTCCCCAGACCGCTCTTGTTCAGGAAGGAGTCCAGGAAGGAGGTCTTGTGCTCGTGGTTCTCGGCGCTCTGAGGGGGCGCCGAGTCGCCGCCGGCCGCTCCGGCCTCCTCGGCGTTCTCCGCCGTCTCTTCGGTAGGGACGGCCTCGCTGTTGACGGCCGCGCCGTCTTTTTCCGCAGGTTGCTCCGCCTCCGTCCGCTCGCTCTCCGGACTCTTGCCGTCTTCTTGGACGGCGGGCGCCGCGTCGGCTTCCGTTGCCGCCATTTCCCTACGCGGACACAAAGTGCGAGCCCGCCCCGGAAAAGTGTCTTTTCTTCTTTCCTCGCCCGGCCTTCTGCCCGCTCCTCTTCCTGGCGCTCGCTCGCGATTGGTTCCTCCCGTCAGGTGGCGCTCTCAGCTCATGGAAGTCAGGGTGGAGAAGAATAGCGGAGAGGGAAGGTACTCAGCATCCTAATATTCCTCCCGACTCCTGCGGAGGGAGGACAAAGGGTTAGCGTGGAGTTACAGGGACGGACAACCACTAGCAACAGGAAGTTACCCGAAATGAATAGGAAGTGTCATGTAAATGCCCCAAATTTAGCATAAAGTGACCCAGATTTGCCAAAATGAAAAGGAAGTGACATGGAAATGCTCCAAAGTCAACATGAAGTGACCCAGAAATGCCCGAAATCGACAACAAGTGACACAAAATCACCAGGAATTAATATGGAAATGCCACAAAATCAACAGGAAGTTATATGGACATGCCCTGAAATTCATCATGAAGTGACCCAGAAATGCCAAGAATCAATAGGAAGTGATCCAGAAAAGCACAAAATGAACATTAGGTAAACAAAAATGAACAGAAAGTGACATGAAAATGCCCCAGATTGATAAAAAGTGACCTAAAATCAACAGGAAGTGACCCGGAAATGCCCAAAATCAAAATGAAGTGACACAAAAACAACAGGAAGTGGCATGGAAATGTCCCAAATTCAACATGAAGTGACCCAGAAATGCCCAAAATCAACAGGAAGTGACCCAAAATCAATAGGAAGTGACCGATAATAGCCCAAAATTTACAGGAAGTGACCCATAAAAGCCCCAAATGAACAGTAAGTAAACAAAAATGAATAGGAAGTGACATGGAAATACCCCAAATTGACAAGTAGTGACCCTAAATCAACAGGAAGTGACCCAGAAATGCCTAAAATCAACAGGAAGTGACCCAGAAATGCCCAAAATTATCCGGAAGGGACCCCAAATCAACAGAAAGTGACCCAAAAATTCCCAAAATCAAGAGGAAGTGACCCAAATTCAACAGGAAGTGACCCAAAATCAATAGGAAGGGACCGATAATAGCCCAAAATTAACAGGAAGTGACCCATAAAAGCCTCAAATGAACAGTAAGTAAACAAAAATGAATAGCAAGTGACATGGAAATACCCCAAATTGACAAGAAGTGACCCAAAATCAACAGGAAGTGACCCAGAGATGCCTAAAATCAACAGGAAGTGACCCATAAATGCCCAAAATCATCCGGATGGGACCCCAAATCAATAGAAAGTGACCCAAAAATGCCCAAAATCAAGAGGAAGTGACCCAAATTCAACAGGATATGACCCAAAATCAATGGGAAGTGACCCAGAAATGCCTAAAATCAACAGCAAGTGACCCAGAAAATACCCAAAATCATCCGGAAGGGACCCCAAATCAACAAAAAGTGATCCAAAATCAATAGAAAGTGACCCATATAAGCTCCAAATGAACAGTATTTAAACAAAAATGAAAAGGAAGTGTCATTGAACCCAATTGACAAGAAGTGTCCCAAAATCAACAGGAAGTGACACATAAATGCCAAAAATCATCCGGAAGGGACCACAAATCAACAGGAAGTGACCCAAAAATGCCCAAAACCATCAGGAAGTGAACAAAAATCAACAGGAAGTGAACAAAAATCAACAGGAAGTGACCAGAAAATGGCCAAAATCAACAGCAAGTGACCTAAAATCAACAGGAAGTGACCCAGTAATGCCAAAAATCAACAGGATCCAAAATCAATAGGAAGTGACCCAGAAATGCCTAAAATCCACAGGAAGTGACCCATAAATGCCCAAAATCATCCGGAAGGGACCCCAAATCACCCGGAAGTGACCCAAAAATGCCCAAAATCAACAGGAAGTGACCCAAAATCAATAGGAAGGGACCCATAAAAGCCCAAAATTAACAGGAAGTGACCCATAAAAGCCCCAAATGAACAGTAAGTAAACAAAAATGAGTAGGAAGTGACATAGAAATACCCCAAATTGACAAGAAGTGACCCAAAATCAACAGGAAGTGACCCGGAAATGCCGAAAATCAACAGAAAGTGAACAAAAATCAACAGGAAGTGACCCAAAATCAACAGGAAGTGACAAGAAAATGGCCAAAATCAACAGCAAGTGACCTAAAATCAACAGGAAGTGACACAGTAATGCCAAAAATCAACAGGAAGTGACCCAATCTCACCAGGAAGTGACCCAGAAATGCCCAAAATCAACAGGAAGTGACCCAATAGCAACAGGAAGTGACCCAGTGATGCCGAAAAAAAGACAGGAAGTGACCCAACATCAACAGGAAGTGACCCAGAAATGCCTGAAATCCACAGGAAGTGACCCAAAAATGCCCAAAATCAACAGGAAGTGAACAAAAATCAACAGGAAGTGTACCCAAAATCAACAGGAAGTGACTAGTAAATGGCCAAAATCAACAGGAAATGACCCAATATCACCAGGAAGTGACCCAATATCACCAGGAAGTGACCCAAAAATGCTCAAAATCAACAGGAAGTGACCCTGTAATGCCAAAAAAAAAAACAACAGGAAGTGACCCAGTAATGCCAAAAAAAACAGGAAGTGACCCAATATCAACAGGAAGTGACCCAGAAATGCCCAAAATCAACAGAAAGTGAACAAAAATCAACAGGAACTGCCCCAGAATTGCCCCAGATCAACAGGAACTGAACCAAAACCAACAGGAAGTGACATGGAAATGACCCAAAATCAATAGGAAGTGACCCAGATCTGCCCAAAATCAACAGGAAATCTATGTCTAAATCGCTGGAATATATGTATATTTTTAATGACTCCCCCAATCCATTTGATGCGTATTTTTAAAAAATAATTATAAGTTTAAGGGGTTGAACAGGAATGACTAGCTGTGAATGCTCATTTTTCAGTGCCATTGATTTTTTTATCAATTTGGCCTGGCATGGGCTAATAAACATTCCTAACATTTCTAAATCATCCTTTCACGTCCTGTCCCTCGATTTGACTTTGCCACAAGACTTGTCTTTTTGTGTTCAGCTGAGATGGGGAGCAGATGAAGAGTACAAAATGGAGGGAACCAGCGTGCGCGAGGACGAGCACCAAGCGGCGCTCGTCTTTTTTTTTTTTTGCCCGTCGTCTGTCTGGCTGCCTTTTTTTTTCTTTCTTTGCGCCTTCGCGGGGATTTGTCCTCCCTCCCCCTCTTCGTCACTGGCTTATTTTCTCCTCCGTCTTTGTCTCCACCTCGTCATCTTGCCGCCGATGATCGTGCGCACGAGCTTCTCCGCTGTAATAGCGGCATCATTATCATCATAATAGCTGGAATGTGTTGCGTTTCTTTTCTAATTGATGCACCTCAGGGGAGGTTGAGAGCGTGTTTTTGCGCGACCGGAGGTTAGAGTGCCCTCCATTTGCCAGTTTTTGCACGCACGAGCTGTCGTTTGACCGCATTTTTGTTTGCAATCGTAATCTCTTTATGTAGCTTGAAAACATCAGAAAATATCTTAAATGTGAGAAATTGTTCTGGATGAGAGGTTTTTGCATTTGAAAGCACGGAAAAAACAAAGAAAATCATTTGAAAGCAAAAAAATAGGGGAATTGTTATAATGACAGCAAAATTATCCAGATACATAAAAAATTTGAAAAAAATTAGAAGGAAATATTGGCGAAAAAATGATGTAAGATAAATACCAAAAAACTGAAAAATATGCCCAAAAATATATTTTTTTAAAGCATGGCTTCAGAATTCAATTCCAAATTTCATGCCTTGAAAAACATGATTGAGTGGCTGATTTTTTTTGTTTTTTGTTTTCAGTTTCCATTTGGAAGGATTTCGGCCTCAAATGGCCACTTCAAACCAAAATGGCTGACTCCCTGTGTGTTTTTTGTGATAGGTCCTTAGACTTTTTTGTGGGTTTGCTCATGGTACACACGCCTACCAAATTTCATAGTCCCAGGCAAAACAGGATTTGGAGGCTGATTTTTTTGTTTTTTTAAATTCCCATTTGGAAGGATTTTAGCCTCAAATGGCCACTTCAAACCAAAATGGCGGATTTCCCATGTGCTTTCGGGAATGGCTTCTTGAGACTTTTTTGTGGGTCCGCTCATGATAAACTTGCCTACCAAATGTCATTCTTCCAAACCAAACAGAGTTTGGGGGCTGATTTTTTTGTTTTTTCAATTTCCATTTGGAAGGATTTCAGCCTCAAACGGCTACTTCAAACCAAAAATGGGGGATTCCCTGTGTGTTTTTTGTGATAGGTCTTTGAGACTTTTTTTTGTGGGTCCGCTCATGATCGACATGTTTACTAAATTTCATGCTTCCAAGTCAAACAGGATTTGGGGGCTCATTTTTTTTTGGTTCAATTTCCATCCGGAAGGATTTCAGCCTCAAGTGGCCAATTCAAACCAAAATGGCTGACTCACTGTGAGTTTTCAGGCCTGGCTTTTTGAGACTTTTTTGTGGGTCTGCTCATGATAGACACACCTACCAAATTTCATGGTCCACACGAAACAGGATTTTAGAGGCTGACTTTTTTTGTTTTTTCAATTCACACTTAGAAGGATTTCAGTCTCAAATGGCCACTTAGAAACCAAAATGGCTGACTCCCTGTGTGTTTTTTGTGATAGGTCCTTGAGACTTCATTGTGGGTTTGCTCGTGGTACACACGCCTATCAAATTTCATAGTTCCACGCAAGACAGGATTTGGAGGCTGATTTTTTTGTTTTTTCCAATTTCCATTTGGAAGAATTTTAGCCTCAAATGGCCACTTCAAACCAAAATGGCGGATTTCCCGTGTGCTTTCGGGCATGGCTTCTTGAGACTTTTTTGTGGGTCTGCTCATGATAGACTTGCCTACCAAATGTCATTCTTCCAAACCAAACAGGATTTGGGGGCTAAATTTTTCTTTTTTCAATTTCCATTTGGAAGGATTTCAGCCTCAAACGGCTACTTCAAACCAAAAATGGCTGACTCCCTGTGTGTTTTTTGTGATAGGTCCTTGAGAGTTTTTTTGTGGGTCCGCTCATGATCGACATGTTTACTAAATTTCATGCTTCCAAGTCAAACAGGATTTGGGGGCTAATTTTTTTTTTGGGTCAGTTTCCATCCGGAAGGATTTCAGCCTCAAATGGCCAATTCAAACCAAAATGGCTGACTCACTGTGTTTTCAGGCCTGGCTTCTTGAGACTTTTTTGTGGGTCTGCTCATAATAAACACGCCTACCAAATTTCATGGTCCCACACGAAACAGGATTTTAGGGGCTGACTTTTTTTGTTTTTACAATTTACACTTAGAAGGATTTCAGTCTCAAATGGCCACTTGGAAACCAAAATGGCTGACTCCCTGTGTGTTTTTTGTGATAGGTCCCTGAGACTTTTTGTGGGTTTGCTCAGGATACACATGTCTACCAAATTTTATCCTTCCAAGTGAAACAATTTGGGGGCTGATTTTTATTTCAATTTACATCTGGAAGGATTTCACCCTCAAATGGCCACTTCAAACCAAAATGGCTGAATCCCTGTGTGTTTTTTGTGGTCGATCCTTGAGAGTTTTTTTGTGGGTCTCCTCATCATATACACGCCTACCAAATTTCATGCTTCCAAGTCAAACAGGATTTGGGGGCTTTTTTTTTTTTTTTCAATTTCCATTCAGAAGGATTTCAGCCTCAAATGGCCAATTCAAACCAAAATGGGTGACTTACATTGTGCTTTCAGGCATGGCTTCTTGAGACTTTTTTGTGGGTTTTCTCATGATAGATGTTCACCAAATTTCATGCTTCCAAGTAAAACAGGATTTGGGGGCTGATTTTTTATTTTTTTTATTTCCACTTGTAAGGATTTCAGCCTAAAACGGCCACTTCAAACCAAAACGGCTGACTCCCTGTGTTTTTTTTTTGTTTGTTTTTTTTTTGTGATGGGTCCTTGAGACTTTTTTGTGGGTCCGCTCATGATAGACACGCCTACCAAATTTCATGCTTCCAAGTCAAACAGGATTTGCAGGCAAATTTTTTTTGTTCAATTTCCATCTGGAGGGATTTCAGCCTCAAATGGCCAATTCAAACCAAAATGGCCGACTCACTGTGTGTTTTCTGGAATGGCTTCTTCAGACTTTTTTGTGGGTTTGCTCATGAGAGACATGTTCAAAAAATTTCATGCTTCCAAATCAAACAAGATTTGGGGGCTAAATTTTTCTTTTTTCAATTATGAATTAGATTTCAGCCTCAAATGTCCACTTCAAACCAAAATTGCTGACTTCTCATGTGTTTTCAAGCATGGTTTCCAGAGACTTTTTTGTGGGTCTGGTCATAATAGACATGCATACCAAATTTCATGCTTCCAAATCAAACAGGATTTGGGGGCTAAATTTTTCTTTTTTCAATTATGAATTACATTTCAGCCTCAAATGTCCACTTCAAACCAAAATGGCTGACTTCTCGTGTGTTTTCAAGCATGGCTTCCTGAGACTTTTTTGTGGGTCTGCTCATGATGGACATGCCTACCAAATTTCATAGTGCCACACGAAACAGGATTTGGGGGCTGATTTTTTTGTTTTTGGGTCAATTTCCATCAGGAGGGATTTCAGCCTCAAATGACCAATTCAAACCAAAATGGCCAACTCACTGTGTGTTTTCGGGCATGGCTTCTTGAGACTTTTTTGTGGGTTTGCTCATGAGAGACATGTTCACAAAATTTCATGCTTCCAAATCAAACAGGATTTTTTCAATTATGAATTCGATTTCAGCCTCAAATGTCCACTTCAAACCTAAATGGCTGACTCCCTGTGTGTTTTATGTGAGAGGTCCTTGAGACTTTTTTGTTGGTCTGCTCACGATGGACATGCCTACCAAATTTCATAGTCCCACGCGAAACAGGATTTGGGGGCAAATTTTTTTGTTTTTTGGTCAATTTCCATCTAGTGGGATTTCAGCCTCAAATGTCCACCTCAAACCAAAATGGCTGACTCCCTGTGTATTTTTTGTGATTGGTCCTTGAGAGATTTATGTGGGTCTGCTTATGATCGACACGTTTACCAAATTTTATGCTTCCTAGCTAAATATTTGGGGGCTATTTTGTTTTTTTCAATTCCCAATTGGGAGGTTTTCAGCCTCAAATGGCCAATTCAAACCAAAATGTCCGACTCACTGTGTGTTTTCAAGCATGGCTTTTTTTCAACATTTTTGTAGGTCTGCTCATGATAGACATGTTCACCAAATTTCATGCTTCCAAGTCAAGATATCTGGTCTAGATTTTTGTTTTTTGAATTCCCATTTGGATGGATTTCAGCCGTGTGGGCTATTTTTTGCAAATTGTGACCTAATTTTCTTCAGGCATTACACCTACATCAGACGCTGCTAAGCTACGCTAACCGGAAGCAGAAGACGACCGGCAGTCAGCCGCCACCTGCAGGTTAAAGTTCAAGTTGAACAATTTTTGCTCCGACCGTTGTCATCGTTGACGTTTAGCATGAGAGTCACGCGTCCTTGTGTAGTTGTTGTTGTTGTTGTCGTGGAGCGGCTTAGCTTAGCGTGGCCCGCCCTCGCAGGACGCGGGGCCTTTTTAGCGCGCCGGCTTTAGCGCGCCGCTAATCCCGCTTCAGGAGAGCAGCCAATTTAAAGGGGATTGACGTCCCCGACTGTTTTTGGATCTCCGTTGCTACCCCGGCGCTCCAGTTAGCCTGCGTCGCGCTCGCGTTAGCAGCGAGAATAAGTCTGCGATGACCCAGTTGATTGCTTCATTTAGCCACGCTAATAAGAACTCAGCGGATGACGGGCGCCGGGCGGTTGTTAGGATGTGGTTTGCGTTCAAAACGCGGCGGGTTTAAAGCACGTTTCGCGTCGGTTGTCCCGTAGTGAACCCGGCGGGCCGCCACCTTGACCTGTGAACTCTGTCCATGAGTGTGTTGCTAGCTAAAGCGGCTTAGCACTGAAGATGTGGATGAGCTGAGTAGGTCCAAACTCTCTCTCTCTCTATCTCTCATTGAAGTTGTGTTAAGTCCATCAACAGGATCAGCGCAAACGGCACGCCAGGACAACAACAACACGGTAAACGTGCAGGAATGTGCTTACATTGCGCGACCGAGGACCAAAAGATAGCTATTTCGATTGTCGAGGAAACGTTTAACGCTTTATAGACAGACAATTGATTTAAACTATGAATGCTCATCTTTCAGCGCAATTGATGACACTTCCTGTACATTTGAGGCATTAACAGGTCACTTCCTGTTTATTTTGGGACAGTTTTGGGTCACTTCCTTTACTTAGTCCAATCATTTTGACGGGGGGTGCAAATGTCATTGACGTCGCCCGTCCCAGTCAAAACAGATTGGATGTATAGCTCCGTCAATGGCAGACAATGAGTTAAATACTACGATTTTTAAAAACAAAAAATCAACTTCAGAAGGATATTGGACGCCATAACCAGAGTTGATTTCTCTTGAAAATGCCACAAAATCAACAGGAAGTGATCAAAATAATTAGAAAGTGACCCAAAAATGCCCCAAATCAATAGGAAGTCATCAAAATAATTAGAAAGTGGCCAGAAATGACCCAAAAAAACAACAGGAAGTGACCCAAAAATGAACCCAAATCAAAAAGAACTGCCCAAAATATACAAAGTGACCCTTAAATTACTAAATCACTCAAAAGTCACCAAAATACACTCCCCCAAGTAACAAGAACTGACCCAATAATGCCCCAACTCAAAAGGAAGTCATCAAAATAATTAGAAAGTGGCCGGAAATGACCCAAAAAATAACAGGAAGTGACCCAAAAATGCTCCAAAATCAAGAAGAACTGACCAAAATATACAAAGTGACCCTTAAATTACTAAATCACTCAAAAGTCAGCAAAATACACTCCCCCAAATAACAAGAACTGACCCAAAAATGCCCCAACTCAATAGGAAATCATCAAAATAATTAGAAAGCACCCGGAAATGACCCAAAAAAATAACAGGAAGTGACCCAAAAATGCCCCCAAATCAACAAGAACTGGCCAAAATATACAAAGTGACCCTTAAATTACTAAATCACTCAAAAGTCAGCAAAATACACTCCCCCAAATAACAAGAACTGACCCAAATATGCCCCAAATGAATAGGAAGTAATCAAAATAATTAGAAAGTGGCCAGAAATGACCCAAAAAAAAACAACAGGAAGTGACCAGAAAATGAACCCAAATCAAAAAGAAATGACCAAAATATACAAAGTGACCCTTAAATTACTAAATCACTCAAAAGTCACCAAAATACACTCCCCCAAATAACAAGAACTGACCCAAAAATGCCCCAACTCAATAGGAAGTCATCAAAATAATTAGAAAGCACCTGGAGATGACCCAAAAAAATAACAGGAAGTGACCCAAAAATGCTCCAAATCAACAGGTAGTAAATAAAAGGAGTAGAAAGTGACCAGCAATGATGAAAAAATAACAGGAAGTGACCCAAAAATGACCCAAATCAACAAGAACTGACCAAAATATACAAAGTGACCCTTAAATTACTAAATCACTCAAAATTCACCAAAATACACTCCCCCAAATAACAAGAACTGACCCCAGAATGCCCCAACCCAATAGGAAGTCATCAAAATAATTAGAAAGTGGCCGGAAATGACCCAAAAATGTAACAGGAAGTGACCCAAAAATGCTCCAAATCAACAGGTAGTAAATAAAAGGAATAGAAAGTGACCAGCAATGATGCAAACATAACAGGAAGTGACCCAAAAATGACCCAAATCAAAAGGAAGTGATCAGAATAATTAGAAAGCACCCGGAAATAACCCCAAAAAAAATAAAAGGAAGTGACCCAAAATGCCCCAAATCAACAGGAAGTGATCAAAAAGAAAGTGGCCAGCAATGACCTAAAAATAACAGGAAGTGACCCAAAATGCTCCAAATCAAAAGGAAGTGATCAGAATAATTAGAAAGCACCCCGGAAATGACCCCAAAAAAATAACAGGAAGTTGCCCAAAAATGACCTAAATCAATAGGAAATAATCAAAATAATTAGAACGTAACCAAAATATAACCCCAAAATTACAGGGAGTGACCCAAAAATGCTGTGCAAATCAATAGGAAGTGATCAAAATTTAGGAAATGCCTTGGAAATGACTCTAAAAATCACAGGAAGTGACCCAATACTGACCAAATCAAGATGAAGTAATACAACTAATGCTAAAGTGGCCAGGTATTACCCAAAAATAACAGGAAGTGACCCAAATATGCCCCAAAATCAATAGGAAGTGATTAAAAAAAACTACAATGCGCCCCAGATATGACCCCAAAAATAATAAGAAGTAATCAAAAGGATAATAAAGTGACCAGCAATTACCCAAAAATAACAGGAAGTGACCCAAAAATGCCCCATAATGAATAGCAAGTAATAGTAAATAATTAGAAAGTGACCAGCAATGACCCCCCCAAAAAAACTGGAAGTAACCCAGAGATGACCAATAATCACCAGGAACAGACCAAAATAAACAAAGTGACCCTTAAATTACTAGATCACTAGAAAGTAACCAAAATACACCCCCTCAAATATCAAAAAGTGACCCAAAAAATGCCCCAAATCAAAAGGAAGTGATCCGAATAATTAGGAAGCACCCGAAATGACCCCCCCCCCCCAAAAAAAAAAACAGGAAGTGACCCGATCTAACCAAAATACACACAAAATCATCCGTAATTGATCAAAAATCAGCAGGGAGTGACCCCAAACTTTCCCAGAATCAACAGGAAGTGGCCCATATTTTCACAGGAAGTGAAGCGAAATCAGCAGGAACTGACCAAAACAAACAAAGTTGCTCTTGAATTATCCAAAATCAACAAGAAGTTTTGTTCACTTCATGTTCATTTTGGACATTTCTGGGTCACTGTTGTTTAAATAATCAAAAATCAACAGAAAGTGACCCAATATTAACAGGAAGTGACCCATAATCACCAGTCCGCCATTTAAATCATCTAAAGCCAACCGGAGGTGACCACGAAAAATTTCCCAAAATCGACACCTGATTTAACAGGAAGTGACCCAAAATCAAAAGAAGCTTACCAAAATAAAGTCGCCCTTAAATCATCCAAAACCAACAGGAAGTTAGCCCCCCCCCCCAAAAAAAAAAGTCACCAGTAAGTGACCCAATTTTAAGTCACCAGTAAGTGACCCAATTTTAACAGGAAATGACCCAAATAAAAATAAAAGTCACCCTGAAATCATCCAAAACCAAAAGAAAGTCACCCCCCAAAAATTCCCCAAAATCGACAGGAAGTGACCTGATTTAATAGGAAGTGAACCAAATTCAACAGAAAGTGACCAAATCAAAACAAACTGCCCTTTAATTATCCCCCAAAAAAGGAAAAGAATAACTGCAAGTGACCCAAAAAATCCCCCCAAATCAGCTGTTAAAACTTACCAAAATAAAGTCGCCCTTGAATCACCCAAAACCAACAGGAAGTCACTCCCCAAAAATTCCCCAAAATCGACAGGAAGTGACCTGATTTAACAGGAAGTGACCCAAAATCAACAGAAAGTGACCCGGAAATGCTTTTCCGCAGGAAGAGACTCAATTTTAACAGGAAGTGACCCAAGATCGATAAGAACTGACACAAATTAACAAAGCTGCCGTTTAAATCATCTGAAGCCAACAGGATGTGAACCCCCAAAAAATCCCCAAATCTTTAGGAAGTGACCCAAAATCAACAGGAACTGACCAACTCAAAACAAACTGCCCTTTAATTATACAAAAAAAGGGAAAAAAATAACTGCAAGTGACCCAAAAATGCCCCAAAATCAGCTGTAAAAACTTATCAAAATAAAGTTGCCCTTAAATCATCTACAACAGGGGTGGCCATTACGTCGATCGCGATCGACCAGTCGATCGCAACGCTAGTGTGGGTAGCTCGCAGCATCCAAAAAAAAAAAAAATTATTTTTATTATTTTTTTTTTTTAAATGTACATAGTTAATTATGTTTTGTGAGCAAACATAATTTACCGTCCATTTTTTATTTATAGTTTTTTAAACGTACAGTTATTTGTGTTTTGTGAGCAACATAACGTCATATGTTGCTCTTAAGGTAGATCGCGGGAGGTTGTCTCATTTAAAAGTAGATCTTGGAGCAAAAAACTTTGAGCACCCCTGATCTACAACCAACAGGAAGTCACCCCCAAAAACAGGAACTTACCAAAATAAGGTTGCCTTTAAATCATCCAAAACCAACTGGAAGTCTCCTGGTTTTAACAGGAACTGACCAAAATAAAGTCGCCCTTGAATTATCCAAAATCAACAGGAGGTGACCCCCCCCCCCCCCCCCCCCCAAAAAAAATCCTCAAATCAACAGGAAGTGACCCAATTTTAACAGAAAGTGACTGAGAACCAGTAGGAACTGATCAGAATAAACAAAGTTGGCCTTTAATTATCAAAATTCAACAGGAAGTGACCCAGTCGTAATAGGGAGTGCCCGAAAATCAACAAGAAGTGACCAAAACAAAGTCGCCCTTGAATCATCCAAAACCAACAAGAAGTGACCCCCCCCCTCAAAAATCCCCCCAAATCAACAGGAAGTGACCCAATTTTAACAGGAAGTGACCTAAAACCACCAAGAACGCACCAAAACAAACAATCTTTATTTATCCAACATCAACATGAACTCGCAAAAATAAAGTTGCCCTTAAATCGTCCAAAACCCAACAGGAAGTGACCTCCAAAAAATCCCCAAATCAACAGGAAATGCCCCAAAATCAACTGGAACTGACCAAAATAAACAGGAACTTAACAGGTAATGACCCCAGGAATTCCCCAAATCGACAGGAAGTGACCCAAAATCAACAGGAACCTACCAAAATAATGTCACCCTTAAATCATCCACAACCAACAGGAAGTCAACCCCCAAAATGTTCCCCAAAATCAACAGGAAGTGACCCAGAAATGCCCATCAACGGGAAGTGACCCGAATTCAACGAGAACTAACCAAAACAAACAAAGCCGCCCTTTAAATCATCCAAAACCAACAGGACGTAACCCCTCAAAATTCTCCAAATCAACAGGAAGTCATCCAAAAATGCCGCAAAATCAATAGAAATGTAACATCTAATGACCCAAGAAATTCCCCAACCCCCCCCCCCCCCCCAATACACAAAGCCGCCCTTTAAATTATCCAAAACCAACAGGAAGTCATCCCAAAAGATTCCCACAAATCCAAAAATGCCGCAAAATCAATAGAAACTTAACAGGTAATGACCCCAGGTATTCCCCAATTCTCTCCCAAATCAACAGGAAGTGACCCAAAATCAACAGGAACTTACCAAAATAAAGTCCCCCTTAAATCATCCAAAGCCAACAGGAAGTCACTCCCAAAAATCCTCCAAAATCAACAGGAAGTGAGCCGGATTTAACAGGAAGTGAGCCAAAATCAACAGGAACTGACCAAAACAGAGTGGCTCTTGAACTATCCAATATCAACAGGAACTTAACAAAATAAAGTCGCCCTTAAATCATCCAAAACCAACAGGAAGTGACCTAAAAAAAAATCCCAAATTCAACAGGAAGTGACCCAATTTTAACAGGAAGTGACCCAGTTTCAACAGGAACTGACCAAATAAATAAAGCTGCCCTTTAAATCATCCAAAACCAACAGGAAGCAACCCCTCCAAAAATCCCCCCAAATCAACAGGAAGTGACCCAAGTTAAACAGGAAGTGACCCAAAATTTACAGGAACTGACCAAAATAAACAAAGCTGCCCTTTAAATGATCCAAAATCAACAGGAAGTGACCCCCCCAAAAAAAATCTCCAAATCAACTATCAAATCAATTTTAACTGGAAGTGAACCGAAATCAATAGGAACTGACCAAACAAAGTTACCCATTAAATCATCCACAACCAACAGGAAGTGACCCCAAAAAATCCCCAAATCAACAGGAACTTACCAAAATGCGGTCGCCCTTAAATCACCCAAAACCAACAGGAAGTGAGGCCAAAAAAATTCCTCCAAAATCAGCAGGAAGTGACTTAATTTTGACAGGAAGTGACCAAAAATCAACAGGAACTGACCAAAATAAACAAAGCTGCCCTTTAAATGATCCAAAACCAACAGAAAGTAACCCCCCAAGAATCCCCCAAATCAAGAGGAAGTGAACCAAGTTTAACAGGAAGTGACCCAAAATCAACAGGAACTGTCCAAAACAGAGTCACCCTTGAATTATCCAAAATTAACAGGAACTTACCAAAATAAAGTCACCCTTAAATCATCCAAAACCAACAGGAAGTGACTCCGAAAAAATTACCAAATCAACAGGAACTGACCGAAATAAAGTCACCACTGAATTATCCAAAATCAACAGGAAGTGACCCAGTTTTAACTGGAAGTGACCCAGAATCAACAGAAACTGGCCAAAATGAACAAAGTTGTCCTTAAATCATCCAAAACTACCTGGGAATGACCCCCCAAAATCAACAGGAAGTGGCCTAAAATAGACAGGAACTCACCAAAACAGACTCCCCCTTGAAAAATCCCCCAAAATCAACAGGAAGTGACCCAATTTTAACAGGAAGTGACCATGAAACAACAGGAACTGACCAAAACAAAGTCACCCTGAAATCCTCCAAAACCAACAGGAAGCGAGCCCTCCAAAAATCCCCCAAAATCAACAGGAAGTGGCCCAATTCAACAGGAAGTGACCCAAAAGTTACAGGAACTTGACCAAAACAGTCACCTTTGAATTATCCAAAATCAACAGGAAGTGACCCCGAAAATTTTTTCCAAATAAACAGAAAATGACCCAATTTTAACGAGAAGTGATCCAGAATCAATAGAAACTGGCCAAAATTAACAAAGTTGTCCTTAAATCATCCAAAACTAACAGGAAATGACACCCCCCCCAAAAAAAATCCTCCAAAATCAACAGGAAGTGGCCTAACATAAATAGGAACTCATCAAAACAGACTCGCCCTTGAAAAATCCCCCCAAATCAACAGGAAGTGACCCAATTTTAACAGGAAGTGACCATAAATCAACAGGAACTTGACCAAAACAGTCACTCTTGAATTATCCAAAATCAACAGGAAGTGACCCCGAAAAAAATCTCCAAATCAACAGGAAATGACCCAATTTTAACTGGAAGTGAACCGAAATCAAAAGGAACTGACCAAACAAAGACGCCCATTAAAGCATCCAAAACCAACAGGAAGTGACCCCAAAAAAACTCCCCAAATCAACAGGAACTTACCAAAATAAAGTCTCCTTAAATCATCCGGAACCAACAGGAACTGACCTCTAAATAAATTCCCCCGAAATCAATAGGAAGCGACCCAATTTTAACAGGAAGTGACCCCAAATCAACAGGAACTGAACCAAAATAAACAAAGCCGCCCATTAAATCATCCAAAACCAACAGGAAGTGAACCCCAAAAATTCCCCAGGTCAAGAGGGAGTGACCCAATTTGAACTGGAAGTGACCCAAAATCAACAGGAACTGACCAAAACAAACAAAGTTGCCCTAGACATATCCAAAAATCAATAGGAAGTGACCCAATTTTAACAGGAAGTCACTCGAAATCAACAGGAACAGACCAGAACAAACAAAGTTGCCCTTTAAATCATCCAAAACCGTAACCCCCAAAAATTCCCCAAATCAACAGGAAGTGAGCCAAAATCAACAGGTGAACCAAAATATACAAAACCGCCCGTTAAATCATCCAAAACTAACAGGAAGTGAGCCCCAAAAATTCCCCAGTGACCCAATTTTAACCGGAAGTGACCCAAAATCAACAGGAACTGACCAAAACAAACAAAGTTGCCCTTGAGATACCCAAAAATAAATAGGGAGTGACCAAATTTTAACAGGAAGTGACCCAAAATTAACAGGAACTGAACCAAACTAAACAAAGCCGCCTGTTAAATCATCCAAAACCAACAGGAAGTGAGCACCAAAAATTCTCCAGGTCAACAGGAAGTGACCCAATCTTAACTGGAAGTGACCCAAATCAACAGGAACTGGCCAAAACAAACAAAGCAGCCCTTTAAATCATCCAAAACCAACAGGAAGTGACCCAATTTTAACCGGAAGTGACCCAAAATCAACAGGAACTGACCAAAACAAAGTTGCCCTTGAGATATCCAAAAATAAATAGGAAGTGCCCCAATTTTAACAGGAAGTGAGCCAAAATCAACAGGAATCGAACCAAACTAAACAAAGCCGCCCGTTAAATCATCCAAAACCAACAGGAAGTGAGCACCAAAAATTCCCCAGGTCAACAGGAAGTGACCCAAAATCAACAGGAACAGATCAAAACGAACAAAATTGCCCTTGACATATCCAAAAATCAATAGGAAGTGAACCAATTTTGACAGGAAGTGACCCAAAATCAACAGGAACGGAACCGAAATAAACAAAGCCGCCTGTTAAATCATCCAAAACCAACAGGAAGTGAGCCCCAAAAATTCCCCAGGTCAGCAGGAGATGACCCATTTTTAACAGGAAGTGACCCAAAATCAACAGGAACTGACCAAAACAAACAAAGTTGCCCTTGAGATACCCAAAAATAAATAGGGAGTGACCAAATTTTAACAGGAAGTGACCCAAAATCAACAGGAACTGAACCAAACTAAACAAAACCGCCTGTTAAATCATCCAAAACCAACAGGAAGTGAGCCCCAAAAATTCTCCAGGTCAACAGGAAGTGACCCAATCTTAACTGGAAGTGACCCAAATCAACAGGAACTGACCAAAACAAACAAAGCAGCCCTTTAAATCATCCAAAACCAACAGGAAGTGACCCAATTTTAACTGGAAGTGACCCAAAATCAACAGGAACTGACCAAAACAAAGTTGCCCTTGAGATATCCAAAAATAAATAGGAAGTGCCCCAATTTTAACAGGAAGTGAGCCAAAATCAACAGGAATCGAACCAAACTAAACAAAGCCGCCCGTTAAATCATCCAAAACCAACAGGAAGTGAGCACCAAAAATTCCCCAGGTCAACAGGAAGTGACCCAAAATCAACAGGAACAGATCAAAACAAACAAAATTGCCCTTGACATATCCAAAAATCAATAGGAAGTGAACCAATTTTGACAGGAAGTGACCCAAAATCAACAGGAACGGAACCGAAATAAACAAAGCCGCCTGTTAAATCATCCAAAACCAACAGGAAGTGAGCCCCAAAAATTCCCCAGGTCAGCAGGAGATGACCCAATTTTAACAGGAAGTGACCCAAAATCAACAGGAACTGACCAAAACAAACAAAGTTGCCCTTGACTTATGGTAAATGCCCCAAAATTCCCCAAAATCAATCGGAACTGACCAAAATAAACAGAAAACCATCCATACACGATCAAAAGTCAACAGGAAGTGACTAAAAAAAAAAAGCCAAATCAACAGGAAGTGCTCTAAATCGTTCGAACTGACCCTGAAAAATAACGAAGTGACCCAAAATCCATACCAAACCACAAAAACCAGACTGATTTGCAATGTATCTCGTACATGGCCAAAATGGAGCTAGCTTGCCACGCTAATTTCGAACAGCGCTTGACGTCCAATCCGCTGCGACGGAACGTCAGAAAATCCCCATCGACGAGCATGAGCAAGAATCCCAAAGAGCACATTTGAACAGAGAGCCCCCTTCACGATCTGGCCGTGACAGGACAGGACAGGACAGGACAGGGCGTCCTTTCTCCGCCGTCCGTCATGTGCCCCCTCCCGTCTTTCTCTTTCCCTCCTCGGGCTTTTTCAAAACGCTCGCCAAGAAACACTAAAGTATTGTTCTTTCGCTCGTTCTTCTCCAACGTGTGTGGAGATACGCAACAACGCTTTTCACAGTTGACCCGTTATTTTGGCACCGAGAAAATAATTCCAATAATAATAATTGAGACCTGGTGCATTCTGGGTAGGCCACAAAATATAAACATGAACTAAAAAAGTGTGGCCTACATAACCCAGAATGCACCAGGTCTCAATGAACATGATTATTATTTTCTTTATAAAGTCTGAATTAGCATTTTTAAATTTTTCTCTATTATCCATTATTTTTTAAATATTTAATAATTGAGACAAGGTGCATTCTGGGTGATGTAGGCCAAAAAATATAAACATTTACTATACAAGTGTAGGCCTACATGCATCTCAAGGTGCATTCTGGGTGATGTAGGCCTACACTTGTATAGTGAATGTTTACGTATATTTATGCACCTTGTCTCAATTATTAACTCATGTCAACTTGCTCTTAACTCAAATTTTGTTCTCATCTCAAAAAAAAAAATCAAAACTTCAAGCTCTGCCCCTCTCAAAACTCAAACCTCCTAAAACTCACAAATCAAGGCACTCCTGACCCAAACTCTGCTTTGATTTCAAGGTGCTCAAATGATGCTTGTCTTCCAAAAACTCACATCACCTTGCTCATAACGCAAATTTTATTCTCATCTCAAAACAATAAAATGTCAAGACTTCAAGCTCCGCCCCTCAAAACTCAAACCTCCGAAAACGCACAAGTCAAAGCACCCGCAACGCAAACTCTGCTCTGATTTCAAGGTGCTAAACTGACGCTCATGTCTTCAAACACTCAACTTGCTTGTAACTCAAATTTTGTTCTCATCTAAAAAAAAATACCAAGACTTCAAGCTCCGCCCCTCTCAAAACAAACCTCCTAAAACTCACAAGTCAAAGCACTCGCAACGCAAACTCTGCTCTGATTTCAAGGTGCTAAACTGACGCACGTCTTCAAACACTCACGCCAACTTGCTCGTAACTTAAATTTTGTTCTCATCTCAAAAAAAAAAATACCAAGACTTCAAGCTCCACCCCTCTCAAACCTCCTAACACTCACAAGTCAAAGCACTCGCAACGCAAACTCAGCTCTGATTTCAAGGTGCTATACTGACGCTCATGTCTTCAAACACTCAACTTGCTTGTAACTCAAATTTTGTTCTCATCTCAAAAAAAAAAAATCAACTTCAAGCTGCACCCCGCTCAAAACTCAAACCTCCTAAAACTCACAAGTCAAAGCACCCGTAACGCAAATTCTGCTCTGATTTCAAGGTGCTCAACGAACACTCGCGTGTTCAAGTACTCACACCAATTTGCTCATAACTCAAATTTTGGTCTCATCACAAAAAATAAAATATCACGGCTTCAATCTCCTCCCCTCTCGAAACTCAAACCTCCCAAAATTCACAACTCAAGGCACTCGCAACTCAAACTGCTTTGGTTTCAAGGTGCTCAAATGTCCTCAGAAACTCCCGCCAACTTGCTAATAACTCAAATTTTGTTCATCCCAAAAAAGACTCCTAGCCCCTCCCCTCTCGAAACTCAAACCTCCTAAAACTCACAAGTCAAGGTAGTCGCGACCCAAATTCTGCTCTGATTTCAAGACGCTCAACTGACACTTGTCTTCCAGAAACTCATGATCAACTTGCTCATAACTCAAATTTTGTTCTCATCTCAAGCGCCCCGCCCCACATAATCAGACTTCAAGCCCCCCCCCCCCCTCGAAACTCAAAGCTCCCAAAAAATTCACAAGTCAAGGAACTCACAACCCAAACTCTGCTCTGATTTTAAGATGCTCAACTGATGCTAGCGTCTTACAAAACTTATATAAATTCAAATTTTGTTCTCATCTAAAAAATAAAAAAAAAATCAAGACTTTAAGCTCCACCTCTCTCAAGCCTCCTAAAACTCACAAGTCAAGGCACTCACAACCCAAACTCTGCTCTGATTTCAAGGCACTCAACTGAAACTCAAGTCTTCCAAAAACTCACGTCAACTTGCTCGTAACTCAAATTTTGTTCTCATCTCAAGCCCCTCCCTCAAAAAATCAGATTCAAGCTCCTCCCCTCTCAAAACTCAAACCTCCTATACCTCACAAGTCAAGGCACTCACAACCCAAACTCTGCTCTGATTTCAAGGTGCTCCACTACTGCTCGTGTCTCCAAAAAGTCAAACAATTTGCTCAAAACTCAAATCTTCCTTCTCATCTCAAGCCCCCCCCGCTCCAAAAAAATTTTAGATTTCAAGCTCATCCCCTCTCGAAACTCAAACCTTCTCAAACTCACAAGTCAAGGCACTTGCGACCCAAACTCTGCTCTGATTTCAAGGTGCTCAACCGATGCTCGTGTCTTAAAAACATATCAAGGCACTCATAACTCAAATTTTGTTCTCATCTAAAAAATAAAATCATGACTTCAAGCTCCTCCCCTCTCAAAAATCAAACCTCCTAAAAACTCACAAGTCAAGGCACTCACAATCCAAACTCTGCTCTGACTTCAAGGTGCTCAACCAATGCTCATGTCTTTCAAACACTCCTGTCAACTTTTGTTCTCATCTCAAGCCCCACCCCCCACCCCAAAAAAAATTCAGACTTCATCTTCCTCTCCTCTCAAAACTCAAACCTCCTAAAACTCACAAATCAAGGCACTCTCAATCCAAACTCTGCTCTGATTTCAAGGTGATCAAAAAAATTCATGTCAACTTCCTCACAACTCAGATTTTGTTCTCATCTCAAAGAAAAATATCAAGACTTCAAGCTCCTCCCCTCTTGAAACTTAAACTTCCTAAAACTCACAAGTCAAGGCACTCGCAACCCAAACTCTGCGCTGATTTCAAGGTGCTCGAACGATGCTTGTCTTCCAAAAACTTAGATCACCTTGCTCGTAACTCAAATTTCACTCTCATCTCAAAACAATAAAATGTCAAGACTTCAAGCTCCGCCCCTCTCAAAACTCAAACCTCCTAAAACTCTCAAATCAAGGCACTCACGACCCAAACTCTGCTCTGATTTCAAGGTGCTCAAATGATGCTTGTGTCATCCTAAAACTCACATCACCTTGCTCATTACTCAAATTTTATTCTCATCTCAAAACAATAAAATTTCAAGACTTCAAGCTCCACCCCTCTCATAACTCAAACCTCCTAAAACTCACAAGTCAAGGCACTCACATCCCAAACTCTGCTCTGACTTCAAAGTCCTCAACCAATGCTCATGTCTTCCAAACACTCGTATCAGCTTGCTCATAACTCAAATTTTATTCTCATCTAAAAAAAAAAAAAAACATTGACTTCAAGCTCCGTCCCTCTAGAAACTCAAACCAAAAACTCACAAGTCAAGGCACTCACAACCCAAGGTGCTCAACTCATGCTCGTGTCTTCAAGTACTCACGCCAATTTGCTCATAACTCAAATTTCATTCTCATCTCAATAAAATGTCAAGACTTCAAGCTCCGCCCCTCTCGAAACTCAAACCTCCTAAAACTCGCAAGTCAAGGCACTCACATCCCAAACTCTGCTCTGATTTCAAAGTGCTCAACTAATGCTTGTCTTCCAAAAACTCACATCACCTTGCTCATAACTCAAATTTTATTCTCATCTCAAAACAATAAAATGTCAAGACCTCAAGCTCCTCCCCTCTTGAAACTCAAACCTCCTAAAACTCACAAATCAAGGCACTCACGACCCAAACACTGCTCAGATTTCAAGGTGCTCAACTCAAGCTCGTGTCTTCAAGTACTCACGCCAATTTGCTCATAACTCAAATTTCATTCTCATCTCAAAACAATAAAATGTCAAGACTTCAAGCTCCGCCCCTCTCGAAACTCAAACCTCCTAAAACTCTCAAATCAAGGCACTTGCGACCCAAACTCTGCTCAGATTTCAAGGTGTTCAAATGATGCTTGTGTCTTCCAAAAACTCACATCACCTTGCTCATAACTCAAATTTTATTCTCATCTCAAAACAATAACATTTCAGACTTCAAGCTCCGCCCCTCTCATCACTCAAACCTCCTAAAACTCGCAAGTCAAGGCACTCACATCCCAAACCCTGCTCTGACTTCAAAGTCCTCAACCAATGCTCATGTCTTCCAAACACTCGTATCAGATTGCTCATAACTCAAATTTTATTCTCATCTAAAAAAAAATCGACTTCAAGCTCCTCCCCTCTAGAAACTTAGACCTCCTAAAACTCACAAGTCAAGACGCTCGTGACCCAAACTCTGCTCTGATTTCAAGGTGCTCAACTGATGCACGTATCAATGCACTCATAACTCAAATTTTGTTCTCATATTTAAAAAAAAAAATATCAAGACTTCAAGCTCTCCTCTTAAAACTCAAACACCCCCCACCCCCCCAAAAAAAACGTCTCAAATTCTGCTCTCATTTGAATTTGCTCGTATCTCGAAACCCTTTTAAATCGAGGCAAACGTTTTCTTTCATCTGCCGGTATTGGATGACTTCCACGCTTGTTATTTCTTCTCCAGTCGTCCTCAGACGCCATGTTAGAAGTTTGCTGCGCCCCCAAAATGGAGGAGACGACACAGTTTGTATGCGTGCATGCGCGGGAAGGGAGGGCTTAAAAAGAGAGAGAAGGGGGGGGGGGCTTATTAGAAATGCAAATTGCTTTCTCTCCCTCCTTCAGTGGCACTGCATGGAGCACCTGCTTTCTCGTGCGTGCGTGCACCCCCTTTTCGTCCCCCTTCTGACACTCGGGGAAATTGCGCGTGCACGTGCGCACACATTGAAGCCAAGGGAGGAAATAACTGGCCTTAAATTTGGATTGTGGATGAATTGAGCTTGACCTCAAAATGGGATAAATGCTCTTTTTATAGCCTTTTAACGCAATGGCACTCAAACATGAACATTCAATGTCGGGGCTTGTCATTGAAGTGAATTGGGCAATGTCAATGGCAAGCCAATCAGTAGAAGTAATAGTCACTTTTTTATTTATTTATTTTAAATGTTAAACGTTATTTTTGTTATTATTAAAAGTAAAAAAAAAACATAATTTGTTATTTTATAATATTTTTTAAATATTTATAATTTCATATTTTGATTTTGATTTTTTTTATTTTATAATAATTATAATTATTAGTATTTTCGAATAAAGTGGAAAACGCAAATTTTCTTATACATGTATTAATTTAATTACATGTATTTAAAAAAAAAACTTCAGTTAAAAAAGGAAAAACTGCAAATATATTGATTGGTAATTTTTAATTAAAACAAAACAAAAAAAGACTGGAAAAAAGTGAACGGTTAATATTATTATTTATATATTTTAATTCCATTTTATTTTCAATAGTTTAAATTAAAAAGGAAAAAAACTGCAAATGTTATATTTAAAATGTTTTTTTTTTGTATTAAAGCAAAAGTGGGAAAAATGACAAAAAAGTGAAGAATTGTTCATGTTCTCTTATTATTTATGTATTTTCCATTTTATTTTAAAAAGTTTCAATTTAAAAATGATAATATGTTCCCTATTTTATTCAAAGTGTTGTTGTTTTTTTTAATTAAAACACAAAAAAGGGAATTTTAAAAAATGTTCAATAATCATCAATTATTGATGTTATTTTTATCATAAACTATAATCATTTTTTTAAGCTTCAATTAAAAAAGAAAAAGCTTGCAAATATTCTATTTAATTTTTTTTTTTTTTAATAAAACAAAAAAATGAGTGGGGAAAAAAATGACAAAAATAGTGAGGAACAGTTAATATTCCCTTGTTATTTATGTATTTTAATTCCATTTTAAATAGTTTGAATTAAAAAATACTTATATTCTCTATTTTATTAAAATGTTTATTATTTTTTTAAAACACGAAAAATGAATTTTAAAAAAATGTTCAATAATCATCAATTATTGATGTTATTTTTATCATAAAATATGACTAAAAAATCTGTATTTTTAAAAAGCTTCTGTTAAAAAGGAAAAAACGGCAATTTTTCTTTTTACATTTTTGTTGTTGTTGTTAAAACAAAAAAACGAGTGGAAAAAATGACAAAAAAAGGTGAGGAACAGTTGATATTCTCTTATTATTTATGTATTTTAATTCCATTTTATTTTAAATAGTTTCAATTAAAAAAATGCTAATATTCTCCCTATTTTATTTAAAATGTTGTTTTTTTTTTAAAACAAGAATTTTAAAAAATTTTCAACAATCATCAATATTGATGTTATTCTTATCATAAAATAAATCAATTTTTAAAAAGCTTCTGTTAACAAGGAAAAAACTGCAAATATTATTTGTATTTAAAAATATATTTTTTTATTATTAAAACAAAAAAACAAGAGTGGAAAAAGATGACAAAAAAGTGAAAAACAGTTATAATTCTCTTATTATTATTTCCATTTTATTTTAAATAGTTTCAATTGAAAAAGGAAGAAAAATTGCTAATCTCTCTATATTTTATTTAAAATATTTTTTAAATTAAAACAAAAAAGGGAATTAAAAAAATGTTCAACAATCATCAATTATTGATGTTATTTTTATCATTAAATATAATTATCAATAAATCAATTAAACAGTTTCTTTTAAAAAGAAAAGTAAATATTCTATTCATTTAAAAAATATATATATATTAAAACACAAAAAAACAAGAGTGGGAAAAACTGACAAAGTGAAGAACAGTTAATATTCTGTAATTATGTATTTCAATTCCATTTTAAAGAGTTTAAAAAAGAAAAAAAATGCTAATATCTATATATTTTTTTATGTTTATTATTTTTTTGAATTAAAACACAAAAATAGGGAATTTAAAAAATGTTCAATAATTATCATGTTGATGTTATTTTATTCTAAAATAATAAATAAATATTATTATTTATCTTCCACTAGAGTGTTATAAGAGTGACCAGTGTATTCCAATTGTTATTTTAATTGTTTTTAATTTTACATAAAAAGATTTTATCACACCAAAATCCCAAAAATTAAGATGAAAAAAAAAACTTGCGTGTCAAGTTGAGAGAGTTCATTTGAATACATTAAAACAAAACAAAACAAAAAACAACAACATGTATGGTGCAAATTAATGACAACAGATATGTATGATACAACAAATAGTCATCAACCACTTATGTAGTTAATGTAATATATTTTGAGGCTTACGTCACCCAGAATGCACCAGGTCTCAATTATTAAAAATAATGTTTAAAAAAAAAAAAATACAATAATGATTTATAGTAAAGAAAAAAAAATAGTATAAGCCTACATGACCCAGAATGCGCCAGGTCTCATGGAGGCCAAAAAAACCCAAAAATTACTCACTTACCTACTTCATTTTAATGTAATTGCATTGACTTTGATTGGAATGTTGCCCCTACCAACATGGCTGCCTATAGGCCATTTTTGGAGAGATGATGCTTCTACTTTGAATTGAAATGAGTTCAACACTGGGAGACTTCCAATCCATTTGAAGAGAAAGGGTGACAAGAGCATGGAAGACCTTTCATCGCCCCTACCAAAGTGGCCAAAGGGCGGCCATGCTGGTAGGGGCAACATTCCTATCAAAGTCAATTACATTAAAATCAAGCCATAGCAAACTTATTTCTCAACCCATTTTTAAAAGCTTATTCAAATTATAGGTCAAACACAGTGTTATTTACTCAATGGCTGCCATTGACGGCCATAGACATCCAAACCAATTGGAGTGGGATGCTCGTCAGCAACGAGTGTCCCTCCAAGCTCAAATAGAGTGGACTTCAACGAGCGCTAAACTCACGGAAGAAGCCTGCTATTGTTAGCGATAGACGTCCAATCCATTTGAAGCGGGATGCTCGGCGGCGAAAGAGCATCCATCCGAATGAACGTCTAACCCTTCCACTTCAAACGGATTGGCCATCCACTAGTGATCAACTTATTTCAATTCACAGTAAAAGCGGGAAAAGAGCTTTCATCGCCCCTACCAAAATGGCCTCAGGGCAGCCATGTTGGTCGTGGCGATGTTTCTATCAGCGAATGAGCAAACATCCCTCCTACTTCAAATGGATTGGCCGTCCACTAGTAGTTAAAAAAAATTCAATTGACGGTAAAAGTATGAAAAGAGCTTTCATCGCCTCTACCAAAATGGCCTCAGGGCAGCCATGTTGGTAGGGGCGACTTCCCCAGCAGCGTATGAACAAACCCACTTCAAATGGATTGGACGTCCACTAGTAATAAGCTCATTTCAATTCACAGTAAAAGCGTGAAAACAACAACCATTTCATTGCCCCCACCAAAATAACCTCAGGGCGGCCATGTTGGTTGGGGCAACATTCCCATTAAAGTCAATGCGTTCCCATTAAAATCAAGTCATAACGAGCTTATTTCTCAAACGAACCTTTGTTTTTTTTTGTTTTGTTTTTTTAACTCAATGTCTGCCTCTGACGGGTATAGACATCCAATCTGTTTGAAGCGGGATGGGTGGCAGCAAATGAGCGTCCCTGAAAATGAACATGTATTCATTTGCTGCCAACCCTCCCACTTCAGGAATGGACGTCTAGTGATATACACATTGAAATTCACAGTTTAAAAGCTTTCCATCGCCTCTACCAAAATGGCATCAGGGCGGCCATGTTGGTAGGGGCGACGTTCCCATCAGCAAATGAACAAACCCTCTTCAAACTGATTGGAAATCCACTGGTCATCAACTCATTTCGATTTACAGTAAAAGCATGAAAACAAAAACAATGTCATCGCCCCTACCAAATTAACATCAAGGCGGCCATGTTGGTAGGGGCAACCTTCCCATTAAAGTCAATGCATTGCCATTAAAATCAAGTCATCATGAGCTTATTTCTCAAACGGACATTTGTTTTTGTTATTTTTTAACTCATTGTCTGCCACTGACGGGTATAGACGTCCAATTTGTATGAAGTGGGAAGCCTGGCAGTTGATTTTTGGGACGTTTACCGCCAACTCCCTACTGAAGTGTACATAACTCGCTTATTTCTCAACCCATTTTTCAAAAGATTCTTTAATTGGACGTCTAGTGCCGTCAAGTGCGGTGACTCGTTGCAAAGCCTCCACTTGACTTGGGGCCAAATTTGAGATACGAGCGCCGCCAGATGGAGACTCTTGCGTCATGATTCCTAGCGGAAAATAGGATTGCTTATAGTTTGAAAAGAAGAGCCGTGGATGATTGGTGGGCGGGGTCGATGGGGGTGCTAAATAGGCGGGAAGTGGATTTTTTTGTTGGGGGGGTATGCAGAAGGGGGGGGGGGGTGCTCCCATGCAGTCCATTTCTCATTCAACAAAACAAGTGAAGCGCCAAATTCCCAACAAGCAGCCTCCTTGTCTGCTGCGCGCGTGCATGTGCAGCATCCAAGCCCCCGCGCCCCCCACCACCGTGTCCATCATTTTTCACACGTCCAAAATGGCTGAGACGCCCCCGCCGGCCGAATGGCGCGCTCCCTTTCTGTCTGTCTGCGTGCGCGCTCCCGCTCGCTGTCATCTCGTCTTGTTTTTAATGGTCGAGGCGCGCAAACTAGTGCGCGCGCTTGCGATGTAAACCAAAACATGCACGGGGCGGTAGGAAATAACATGGCAAAATCACGTTTTGGGGGTGATGTGATGGCGAGCGCGCGTGTTTGTCTGCTTTGTCGCCAAGGAAGAAGAACCTGTAGCCCTCACCTGCCGCTCCGGCGGGAGGGAAAGATGAACGGATGAAAATAAAAAAGAAACTCACCTGCTTCCGTGCGCGTAAATCCGTTCGCAGCTCGCCCCGCTAATAATCAGCTTGTTGTGCGTTGCGCTCAAAAGACGCCAACGGCGCCAAATCCTCACAGACGTCCTCCTCTCTCTCTCTCCTCTCTCTCTCTCTCTCTCTCTCTCTCTCTCTTTTTTCCCCTCCCCCTCCCCTCCCAAATGGTCTCCCAGCAGGACATGGGCAAGTCTCACGCACGCGCGCGCACGGGATCACTCCCCTGCGGTTGCCCTTAGCAACGGTGAAGACCCTCTTGGCCCCACCCCTCTATCATTTGAACGTTATCTCCATATGGAGGATGACGAGGAGGAGGGTATAATCTCCTTCGATGCGCGCGCTAAAAATAAACAAGAAGAAGCCGAATTTGTCTGGAGAAAATAAAGCCCCCCCACACACCCCTGTTGACGCCATTGTTTGTGCGTGTGCATGAGAGAACAATGAGGCTGACTAAGAAAAGGGGGGTCGCCATCCTTTCAAATGGGAGGCGAAGAATCTCCCATAATTCCTCTCTGGTGTCTTCACGGCGTTCAACTGAGCGCGTCTTTCACGGATGCCGTTGATCACTGTAGACGTCCAATCTGTTTGAATTGGGAGGGTTGGCAGCGGATGAATGAAGCCACCTTTCCAGTTCAAGTGGATTGGACGTCTACTAGTGGTAAACTCATTTCAAGTCAAAGGCAGATGCATGAAAAGAGCGTTCATCGCCCCTACCTACATGGCTTCAGGGCGGCCATGTTGGTAGGGGCCATGTTCATTCTCTGACACCCTCCCACTTCAAACTGTTTTGACGTCTACAAGTGATGAACTCATTTCAATTGACAGTAACAGCATGAAAAGAGCTTTCATTGCCCCTACCAACATGGCCGCCCTGAAGCCAAGTTGGTGGGGGCGACGTTCCAATGAACAAATGAACAAATGTCCCTCCCACTTCTTACCTCAGATGGATTGACAACCGCTAGTAGTAAACTCATTTCAATTGACAGTAAAACCATGAAAAGAGCTTTCATTGCCCTTACTAAAATGGCCTCAGGGCGGCCATGATGGTAGGGGCGATGTTCCCATCAAAGTCAATGCATTGCCAACCAAATGAAGTAATTTCTATCTTATTTCTCAATTGAGCCTTTGTCTTTTTTTTTTTTTTTTTGTCTGCCATTAATGACGATAGATGTCCAAACTGGCCTCAGGGCAGCCATGTTGGTAGGGGCAATGTTCCCATCAACAAATGAACGATTTGCTGGCACCCTCCCTATTCAAACGGATTGGACATCTACTAGTGATGAACTGATTTCATTTGACAGCAAACGCATGAAAAGAGCTTTCATCGCCCCTACCAAAATGGCCTCAGGGTGGCCATGTTGGTAGGGGCAAAGTTCCCATCAAAGTCAATGCATAGCAATTCAAATGAACTATCATATTTCTGAACTGAAACTTTGTTTGTTTGTTTGTCTGTCTGCCATTAACGACCATAGACCTCCAAAATGGCCTCAAGGCGGCCATGTTGGTAGGGGCGACATTCCCATCAATGTATGAACAAGCGTCCCTCCCACTCCTTACTTCAGATGGATTGGACGTCTGCTGGTAATAAACTCATTTCGATTTACAGTAAAAGCATTAAAAGCGCTTTCATTGCCCCTACCATAATGGCCTCAGGGCGGCCATGTTGGTAAGGGCGATGTTCCCATCAACAAACGAACAAACGTCCCTCCCACTTCAGATGGATCGAACGTCTACTAGTAATAAACTCATTTCAAGTCAAAGGAAGACGCATGAAAAGAGCGTTCATCGCCCCTACCAACATGGCTTCAGGGCGGCCATGTTGGTAGGGGCCATGTTCACTCTCTGACACCCTCCCACTTCAAACTGTTTTGACGTCTACAAGTGATGAACTCATTTCAATTCACAGTAACAGCATGAAAACAGCTTTCATTGCCCCTACCAACATGGCCGCCCTGAAGCCAAGTTGGTGGGGGCGACGTTCCCATCAACAAACGAACAAACGTCCCTCCCACTTCAGATGGATCGAACGTCTACTAGTAATAAACTCATTTCAAGTCAAAGGCAGACGCATGAAAAGAGCGTTCATCGCCCCTACCAACATGGCTTCAGGGCGGCCATGTTGGTAGGGGCCATGTTCATTCTCTGACACCCTCCCACTTCAAACTGTTTTGACGTCTACAAGTGATGAACTCATTTCAATTGACAATAACAGCATGAAAAGAGCTTTCATTGCCCCTACCAACATGGCCGCCCTGAAGCCAAGTTGGTGGGGGCGACGTTTCAATGAACAAATGAACAAACGTCCCTCCCACTTCTTACTTCAGATGGATTGACAACCGCTAGTAGTAAACTCATTTCAATTGACAGTAAAACCATGAAAAGAGCTTTCCATGGCCGCCCTGAGGCCATGTTGGTAGGGGCGATGTTCCCATCAATGAATGGAAAAACATCCCTCCCACTTCAAATGGATTGGACATTTACTCGTGATAAACTCATTTCATTTGAAAGCTTTCATTGCCCCCATCAACATGACCTGACTGGCAGCCATTTTAGTAGGGGCAAAATTTCCATCAAACTCAATGCATTGCCATTAAAATGCAGTCATAACTTGCTTATTTCTCAACCAAACGTTTGTTTTTGTTTTTGTTTTTTAAAGTCATTGTCTTCTATTGATGGCCATAGACGCCAGCCCTCCCACCTAAAAAAGATTGGACGTCTACTAATGATAAACTCATTTCAAGTCAAAGGCAGGTGCATGAAGAGCGTTCAATGCCCCTACCAAAATGGCGTCACGGCAGCCATGTTCCCATAAACTTTCATCTGCTGACACCCTCCCACTTCTAACGGATTGGACGTCAGTTTTTGATAAACTCATTTGAAGTCAACACAGAAGCATGAAAGCAACACGGCCTCAGGGTGGCCATGTTGGTAGGCGCGACGTTCCCATCAATGAATGAATAAACATCCCTCCCACTTCCCACTTCAGATGGATTGGACGTCCCTTGCCCCTACCAATATGGCCTCAGGTTGGCCATGTTGGTAGGGGCGACGTTCCTATGGACAAATGAACAAATGTCCCTCCCACTTTAAATGTATTGGACTTAATAACCTCATTTCAAATGACAGTAAAAGCACGAGAAGAGCTTTTCACCCATACCAAAATGACCTGACGGGCGGCCATATTGGTAAGGGCATAATTCCCATCAAAGTCAATGCATTGCCAGTAAAATGCAGTCATAAGGTGCTTATTTCTCAACTGAACCTTTGTTTTTGTATGTATTTTCAACTTATTGTCTGCCTTTGACCGTGCTAGATGTCCAATCCGTTTGAAGTGGGAGGGATGGCAGTGAATGAACTAGTGTTCCTGTTGGTTTTGGGACATTTATTGGTAACTTCCTGGTAATTATTAGGCATTTTAGCTCACTTCCATTTCATTTTGGGTGACTTCCTGGTATTTTCTAGGCATTTCAGGTCACTTCCTTTGGATTTTGGGCCACTTCCTGTTATTTTTTAAGGCATTTTAAGTCGCTTCTATTTTATTTTAAGTTACAGTACTTCCTGTAAATTTAAAGTCACATCCTGTTAATTTTGAGGCATTACAGCTAACTTCCATTTGATTTTGGCTCACTTCCTGTTAGTTTGGGGGCATTTCAGGTCACATCTTTCTGATTTGGGTCACTTCCTGTTAATTTAAAGTCACATCCTGTTAATTTCAAGTTATTACAGCTCACTTCCTTTTAATTTAGGGTCACTTCGTGTTGATTTCCAGGCATTTCAGCTCATTTTGGGTCACTTCCTGTTAATTTTGAGCCATTTCAGCTCACTTCAATTCAATTTTGGATCATTTCCTTTTATTTTAGGTTCACTGTCTGTTCATTTTGAGGCATTTTAGGTCACTCGCATTTCATTTCTGGTCACTTCCTTTTAATTTAGGGCCACTTTCTGTTAGTTTTGAGGTATTACAGCTCACTTCCATGGGATTTTGTTAATTTTTGGGGCATTTCAGTTCACTACTGCCCAATTCGGGTCACTTCCTGCTAAGTTTGAGGCATTTCAGGTCACTTCCATTTGATTTTGGGTCACCTATTTTTAATTTTTAGGCATTTTAGGTCATTTCTTTTTGACTTTGGGTCACTTCCTTTTAATGTACGGTCACTTCCTGTTCATTTAGAGGCATTAGAGCTCACTTCCATTTTATTTGGGGTCACTTCCTGTTAATTTTTTGTCACATCATGTTAATTTCAAATTATTGCTGCTCACTTCCATTTGATTTTGAGTGACCTCTTTTTAATTTAGGGTCACTTCCCGTTGATTTTGAGGCATTACAGCTCACTTCCTTTTGATTTTGGGTCACCTCCTCTTAAATTAGGGTCACTTCCTGTTCATTTTTTGGCATTAGAGCTCACTGCTGTTTTATTTTGTGTCATTTCCTGTTAATTTTGAGGCATTTCAGCATATTTTGGTTCACTTCTTGTTAGTTTTGAGGCATTTCAGCTCACTTACATTTAATTTTGAGTCGCTTCTTCTTAATTTGGGGTCACTTCCTGTTAATTTCGATGCATTTTAGGTCACTTCCTTATGTTTTCAGACATCCCACTTCAAATAGATTGGACGTCTCCTAGCGACAAACCCATTTCAATTCACGGCAGACGCCACATAATCATCATCAAAGGCACTGAAAGCGTTCGTATATATGAATTCATGCAAAATGGAGGAAAGCACAAGAGCCAGAACATGAGGGGGCGTGTTGTTGACCTTCTGAAGATGATGTGACCTGACATCAACCTTCCTCCTCATCATCCTCATCTTTCCTTACGGTGAGGATGAAGAACAAACCAGTGATGTTCATCCAGTCAAAGTGGATCAGCCGGCTAGCACCGTGCAATGGCAGCCGTTGAGTTAAGAGGCTCCAAAAAGACCAATTTTAGGTCAACGGGGTCTTGAAACCATTCCTCGACTATCAAAATAGTTGTCTATTGACTTTATAGTTAATTATTGGTCGGTTAGTCGATTCAACATGGCACCCTTAACACACACACACAGAATAGTTAATCTCCACTTAATGTATTAGCGGTACTATGCCTTTTCCAGACACGTGCACCAAGCACACGCTAATCTCGCCTAATAACACTAACGCCTTTTATATCAGCAGTCTGAAAATGTTCAGTACATATTTGAGCCGACGCAGATCGTGAAAAGCATCAGCATACGATAGCTAAAGGCTGCTAATTAGCACGAGTACGATAGCATCGAATTCACCATAAGATCGCGCTAGCAACGAATGTTCAGGACATGCCTCTTTTCTTTTTTTTCTTTTTTTTTAACTTTTAACTCATTGACTGCCACGCCTTGAACAAGTCATGTGACTTCCTTGTTGATATTTATGGTACTTAGGTGTCGCTTTTTGTTGATTTTGGGTCACTTTCTGTACATTTAGCATGTTTTTTCTGTTGATTCTAGGACATTTGCAGGTCACGTCCAGTTTATTTGTCACTTCCTGTTGATTTCGGGGCACTTCCTGTTAATTTGGGGGTATTAACAGGTCACTTCCTGTTAATTTCCATTCACTTTGTGTTGAATTTTGGGGCATGTCCAGGGTACTTCCTGTTGATTTTGGCTCACTTCTTGTCGATTTGAGGGAATTTCCAGGTCACTTCCTGTTGATTTGGGGGCATTACCAGGTCACTTCCTGTTGATTTCCATCCCATTCACTTTCTGTTGAATTTGGGGGCATTTCCAGGTTGCCATCGCTTTGATTTCAGTTGGTTTTAAGGCTATTATGGGTCACTTTCTGTTGTTTTTTGGGGGGGACATACTTTGGAAATCAATTAGAGTGATTGGAGTTATTTCATATTTAAAACATCTTGAAGAAACTAGAAACTGCAATTTCTGGAGAAATTACTCTGGGTCTTTGCTGTGTGGAGAAACAAATCTTAGCCCCACCCAGGTTGGTTTGGGGACATTTCAGGGACAATGTCAGGTCACTTCCTGTTGATTTTGGAACATATGGGGGGCGTGTCCTGGTCATATCAGGTCATTTTGGGACATTTGGGGGACGTGTTCTGGTCATATCAGGTCATTTTGGGGGCGTGTCCTAGTCATATCAGGTCATTTTAGGGACATTTGTGGGCGTGTCCTGGTCATGTCAGGTCATTAGGGGACATTTGGGGGCGTGTCCTGGTCATATCAGGTCATATAGGGACATTTGGGGAGCGTGTCCTGGTCATATCAGGTCATGTGGGGACATTTGGGGGACACGTGCTATCTATATCTGGTCATTTCCTTTTGATTTTGGGACGTAGGGTTTTTTTTGCCATTTAAAATGAATGGAAAAAGTTTGGACGTCCATGGCCGCGAATGGCATCGACTAGCATAGGCGTCAATGAAATTCAAGTACATTGGCATCAATATAATGGACAAACATGCCCGTCAATAGCATTAAACAACGTAAATGTCACTGGAAAGGAATGGGAAATTTGGACGTCCATGGCCGTCAATGGCAGTGCCCTCCATAAGCGTCAATGGAATCGGGGACGTTTCGGTGACACGTCTTATTAATATCTGTTCATTTCCTGTTGATTTGGGGACATTGTTTTTTTGCCATTGAAAATGAATGGGAAAAAATTTGGACTTCCATAGTTGTCAATGGCATCGACTTACGTAGGCGTCAATGAAATCCAAGTACATTAGCATCAATTTAATCAACAAACATGGCCATCAATGGCATTCAACAAAGTAAATGCCATTGGAAATGAATGGGAAATTTGGACGTCCATGGCTGTTAATGGCATCGACATCCATATGCGTCAATGGAATACATGTACATTGGCATCAATAGAATGGACAAACATGCCCGTCAATTCCATTAAACAAAGTAAATGCCATTTGAAATGGTTGGGAAATTTGGACGTCCATGGCCGTCAATGGCAGCACCCTCCATAAGCGTCAATGGAATAGGGGACGTTTTGGGGGGACGTGTTATTGATATCTGGTCATTTCCTGTTTATTTGGGGACATTTTTTTTTTTGCCATTGAAAATTAATGGGAAAACATTTGGACTTCCATGGCGGTCAATGGCATCAATGCAATGTAAATTTAATTGGAAATTCCATTGGAAGTAAATGGGAAATTTTCCCATTAGAAATGAATGGGAAAGTTTTGGGCAAATTTCCGGGGAATTGTAAATTTTTTTTTTTCCAAATTCTGTATACAACTTTTATGCCCCTGACCGTCCCGGAATTTTTGATGTCCAAATGGTCAAAAAATTGTGACATTTTGAAAAAAATTTGTTTTTTTTTATTTAGAAAAATCAGCGTTTACGAGCGAGCGGAAAATGTTTCGGGGTCGTCCGAAAAGTTCCGTGCGTCGCGTGAAAATTCCGGTCGTTTCGATATTCGAACAGTGCCAATCGGTGAAATGGTTCGGGCTGTGCTGCGCGGCCTAAGAAATCCCATTAAAAAAAAAAAAAAAACACCCAGAATAACACTATCTGGGTTTTTTTTTTTCAAAGACCCAGATAAAAATTTGGCTAAAGTTGCAGAACAACACTATCTGGCCCTTTCCCATAGGGAAAGACCCAGATTTAAAAAAAAACAACAACAACAAAAAAACTGAATAATACAATCTGGGTACTTAGAAAACACAGAATATTTGATTTTTTTTTTTCTTTTTAATGAAGCAGAATTTTTCACTGTCAAGGAAATAAGGCGGAGACAACATCAGGTGGGCGGGGGTCCGTTGACGTAGCTCAGGTGCAAGTTGATGGTAGCACCGTGATGGTACAGCGGCTCCGGGAAACTCCAGAGAAGACAAGCCAGCAGAGATAGCGCGGCGACCAGCAGGACGCTCTTGAAGGCCATGCGCACCGGCGCCAGGCAGCGTCTGCAAAATCACAAATGATACTTTGTTTCCTGATGAACTCCTTTTAAAGTCAACGCATTGACATTAAAACGAAGTCATAAGTAGCTTATTTTAACTGACAGTAAAAGCACAAAAAGAGCTTTCATCGCCCCTACCAACATGGCCTCAGGGCAGCCATATTGGTAGGGGCGATGTTCCCACAAACCTTCATTGACTGACACCATCCCAGTTCAAACGGTTTGGACGCCTACTTGTGATGAACTCATTTCAATTGACAATGAAAGCATGAAAAGAGCTTTAATCGCCCCTACCAAGATGGCCACCCTGAGGCCGTCTTGGTAGGGGCGATGTTCCCATCAGCGATTGAATGCTAACCCTCCCACTTCAAATGGATTGGACGTCTTTTAATAATAAACCCATTTCAAAGTCAGGGCAGAAGCATCAAAATCACTTTCATCGCCCCTACCAACATGGCCTTACGGCAGCCATGTTGGTAGGGGCAACGTTCCCATTAAAGTCAATGCATTGACATTAAAACGAAGTCATTAATGCTTCATTAAGTCATTAAAGCTTATTTCAATTGACAGTAAAAGCACAAAAAGAGCTTTCATCGCCCCTACCAACGTAGCCTCAGGGCGGCCATATTGGTAGGGGCAATTCAATTTTATTTGTATAGCCCCATATCACAACAAGGTTGTCTCAAAGGGCTTTGCAGAGGCAATATGATACACAATCAGAAACAGCAGATGAAATAAATAAAGATGAAATAAATAAAGGTCAAGTCCCGGGCATCCCCCATCCTTAAACCCTCATTGTCGGCAAGGAAAAGCTCCAAAAACTCTTTGGGAGAAAATGAGAAACCTTGGGGAGCACCACAGTCAGGAGAGATCCACTCCCAGGACGGATAGACAGGATGCACCAGGACTGCTAATGGGAATTAGCAGATGGAGTTACAGTTTGTAAAGATGCAATAGAGTAAGGGAACAAGAAAAGGTCCATCTAGCCAGATGAGACGGGGGGCAATGTTCCCACAAACGTTCATTCACTGACACCCTCCCACTTCAAACTGTTAGGACGCCTACTTGTGATGAACTCATTTCAATTGACAGTAAAAGTATGAAAAGAGCTTTCATCGCCCCTACCAACATGGCCACCCTGAGGCCATGTTGGTAGGGGCGACATTCCCATCAGCAAATGAAAGCCAACCCTACCACATCGAATGGATCGGACGTCCACAAGTGATAAACTCATTTCAAATTCATGGCAGAAGCATGAAAATCACTTTCATCGCCCTTACCAAAATGGCCTTAGGGCAGCCATGTTGGTAGGGGCAAAAATTCCCATCAAAGTCAATGCATTGCCATTCAAATGAAGTCATAACTAGCTTATTTTGCAACTGAACTATTGTTCTTGTTTGTTTTCTTTTTTTTTTTGTCTTTTAACTCGTCTGCAATTGACGGGGCCGGACGTCCAATAGGTTTGAAGTGGGAGGGTTGGCAGTGAATGAATGAATATTCATTCGCTGCCACCATCCCATTTCAAATGGATTGGATATCTACGAGTTATAAACTCATTTCAAGTCAAAGACAGATGCATGAAAAGAGTGTTCATCGCCCTACCAACATGGCCTCAGGACGGCCATGTTGGTAGGGGCCATGTTCATTCTCTGACACCCTCCCACTTCAAACTGTTTTGACGTCTACAAGTGATGAACTCATTTCAATTGACAGTAACAGCATGAAAAGAGCTTTCATTGCCCCTACCAACATGGCCGCCCTGAAGTCAAGTTGGTAGGGGCGACGTTCCAATGAACGAATGAACAAACGTCCCTCCCACTTTCCACTTCAGAGGGATTGGACGTCCTCCACTAATAAACCCACTTCAAGTGACAGTAAAAGTATGAAAAGAGCTTTCCATGCCCCTACCAACATGGCCTCAGGGCGGCCATGTTGGTAGGGGCGATGTTCCCATCAACGAATGGAAATACATCCCTCCCATTTCAAATGGATTGGACATTTACTCGTGATAAACTCATTTCATTTGAAAGCTTTCATTGCCCCCATCAACATGGCCTCATGGCAGCCATATTGGTAGGGGCAAAATTTCCATCAAACTCAATGCATTGCCATTAAAATTGCTTATTTCTCAACCAAACCTTTGTTTTTGTTTTTTAAAGTCATTGTCTTCTATTGATGGCCATAGACACCAGCCCTCCCACTTAAAAAAAGATTGGACGTCTCCTAATGATAAACTCATTTCAAGTCAAAGGCAGGTGCATGAAAAGAGCGTTCAATGCCCCTACCAAAATGGCGTCACGGCAGCCATGTTCCCATAAACTTTCATCTGCTGACACCCTCCCACTTTAAACGGATTGGACGTCAGTTTGTGATAAACTCATTTGAAGTCAACACAGAAGCATGGAACCAACACGGCCTCAGGGTGGCCATGTTGGTAGGCGCAACGTTCCCATCAATAAATGAATAAACATCCCTCCCTCCATCCCATTTCAATGGATTGGATTGAACCAAGCGAATGAACCTATGTTCCTGTTCATTTTGGAGCATTTACAGGTCACTTCCTGTACATTTTGGGGGGATTCCCGGGTGATTTCCTGTTAACTTGGAGGCATTTCAGGTCACTTCCTGTTCATTTTGGGTCACTTCCTGTTAACTTGGAGGCATTTCAGGTCATTTCTTTTTTATTTTGGGTCACTTCCTGTTAATTTTGGGTCCCTTCCTGTTAATTTTGAGGCATTTTAGGTTACTTCATTTGATTTCGGGTCACTTCCTGTAAATTTCGAGTCATTTCAGGTCACTTCTTGTACATTTTGAGGCAATTCATGTCGCTCACATTTGATTTTGGGTCACTTCCTGTCTATTTATGGTCACTTTCTGTTCATTTGAGGCATTTCAAGTCACTCCCATTTGATTTTGGGTCACTTCCTGTTAATTTCGAGGCATTTCAGCTCGCTTCCATTTGATTCTGGATCACTTCCTGTCTATTTAGGGTGACTTCCTGTTAATTTAAGGTCACTTTCTTTTAATTTGAGCCATTTCAAGTCCTTTACATTTGATATTGGGTCACTTCCTGTTAATTTGAGGTCACTTCCTGTTCATTTTAAGGCATTTCAGGTCACTTATATTTGATTTTTGGTCACTTCCTGTTAAAGTCGGGCTCACTTCCCGTTAATTTTTAGGCATTTCAAGTGACTTCCTGGTAATTAAGGGTCACTTTCTGTTAATTTGAGGGATTTGAAGTGGCTTATATGTGATTTTTGGTCACTTTTTGTAAATTTTGAGTCATTTCAGGCCACTTCCTGTTAATTTTGAGGCATTTCAGGTGACCTGCATTTCATTTTTGGTCACTTCCTGTTAATTTAGGGTCAAATCCTTTTTGTTTTAAGCATTTCAGGTCACTTCCATTTGATTCTTGGTCACTTCCTGTCTATTTTGGGTCACTTCCTGTAAATTTAGGGTCATTTTGTTTTAATTGTGAGGCATTTCACATCACTTCCATTTGATTTTGGGTCACCTCCTGTTAATTTTTGAGGACGTCCAGGTCAATTCCTGTTCTTTTTTGAGCAATTTCAGGTCACTTGCATTTGATTTTTGGTCACTTTTTGTTAATTACAGTCACGTCCTGTTAATTTGGAGGCATTTCAGGCCAATTCCTGTTAATTTTTGAGCAATTTCAAGTCACTTGCATTTGATTTTTGGTCACTTTTTGTTAATTACAGTCACTTCCTGTTAATTTGGAGGCATTTCAGGTCACTTCCTGTTAATTTTTGAGCAATTTCAAGTCACTTGCATTTGATTTTTGGTCACTTTTTGTTAATTTAGAGTCACTTCCTGTTAATTTGGAGGCATTTCAGGTCACTCTCTGTTAATTTAAGGTCAGTTCTTGTTCATTTTGAGGCATTTCCGGTATTTTCCTGTTAATTTTAAGGCATTTCAGGTCACTTCCTGTTAATTTAGGGTCACTTCCTTTTAATACGCAGTCGTTCCAGGTCACTTACATTTGATTGAGGGTCAGTTCCGGTAAATTTTGAGGCATTTCCGGTGACATATATTTCATTTTGGGTCACTTCCTGTTTATTTAGGGTCACTTCCCTTTAATTTTGAGGCATTTCAAGTCAATTTCATTTGATTTGAGGTCACTTCCTCTTTATTAAGATTCACATCCTGTCAATTTTGAGGCATTTCAGGTCACTTACATTTCATTTTGGGTCATTTCCTGCACTTTAGGTTCACTTCCTATTAATTTTAAGGCATTTCAGGTGCCTTCCTGTTAATTTTGAGTCATTTTAGATCACTTTAATTTGATTCAGGGTCACTTCCTGTACATTTAGAGTCATTTCAGATCACTTCCTGTTCATTTTGAGGCATTTCAGGTCACTTCCTGTTAATTTAGGGTCACTTCTTGTTCATTTTGAAGTATTTCAGGTATTTTCCTTTTATATTTGGGTCACTTCCTGTTAATATGCTGGCATTCCAGGTCACTTACATTTGATTGAGGGTCACTTTCTGTAACTTTTGAGGTATTTCAGGTGCACTATATTTCATTATGGGTAACTTTTTGTTAATTTTGAGGAATTTCAGATGACTTCAATTTCATTTTGGGTCACTCTGGGTAAATTTAGGGTCATTTTGTTTTAATTATGAGGCATTTCAGGTCACTTCCATTTGATTTTGGGTCACCTGTTAATTTTTGAGGAATTTCAGGTCACTTCCTGTTCATTTTGAGGCATTTCAGGTCAGTCGCATTTGATTTTTGGTCACTTTTTGTTAATTTAGAGTCACTTCCTGTTAATTTGGAGGCACTTCAGGTCACTTCCTGTTAATTTAGGGTCACTTCTTGTTTATTTTGAGGCATTTCCGGTATTTTTCTGTTAATTTTGAGGCATTTCAGGTCACTTACATTTGATTTGTGGTCACTTCTGGTTATTTTAGAGTACTTCCTGGTAATTGTGAGGCATTTCAGGTCACTTCCTGTTGATTTAGGGTCACTTCCTTTTAATATGCAGTCGTTCCAGGTCACTTACATTTGATTGAGGGTCAGTTCCATTAAAGTTTGAGGCATTTCCGGTGACTTATATTTCATTTTGGGCCACTTCCTCTTTATTTAGGGTCACTTCCCTTTAATTTTGAGGCATTTCAAGTCAATTTCATTTGATTTGAGGTCACTTCCTGTTTATTAAGATTCACATCCTGTCAATTTTGAGGCATTTCAGGTCACTTACATTTCATTTTGGGTCACTTCCTGTAAATTTAGGGTCATTTTCTTTTAATTTTGAGGCATTTCAAGTCACTTCTATTTGATTTTTGGTCACTTCCTGTCAATTTTGAGGCATTTCGGGTCACTTCCTGTAAATTTAGGGTCATTTTCTTTTCATTTTGAGGCATTTCAAGCCACTTCTATTTGATTTTGGCTAACTCGCTGTCAATTTTGGGTCACTTCCTGACTTCATTCGCTGCCATCACTCCCACTTCCAACGGATCAGACGTCTACTATTGATAAACTCATCTCAATTCACGGGAGAGTATGATTTGATGATTATAGGACAGTCCACATGGTTTGGACGTTGCTCGCTGTCAATGGTAGGAGCGTCACCTTTGACACGCTTTATCATAGATTTCTTTCTTGTCCTTTCGTGTTCTGTTGTCTTGAGTCTAAAACACAAAACACATGCATTTAGAAAAAAAATAAACTTTTTGAGGATGACATCATCTCTTTTTGAAGCCACGGACTAACCGGACGTCGCTTCTCGGAGGACTTGAGGTTGAGTTGACTAGCCGCGGGATCGGCGCGCTCATCGCCGCGGCAACTCGGGACGTGAACCGCGAGGTCTGCGAGATCGCCGGCCGCCAAACACTGAGTACGGACGGGAGACAAAACCAATCATATTTATAAGGACGGAACATCAGGAGCTCGAGAACACATTGACTTGTTAAACTATATTAACCTGAGCGTCCGTCTGCGCGGCTCGACGACGGGAAGGAACGGCGGGACTACGGCTCCGGACGTCCGACTCGGCGGGCGATAGGGCGTCTGAGAAGACTTCGGGTGGCGTGGCCGCGGGACGCTCGCCCCTCCCGCCGGCGTGACTCACCGCCACGGGGTCGCGCTCCCCGATGACGTCGGAGCACAGGGAAGCGGGGTAGCTCCGCCTCTCTCCTGCACCTGAGAGGAACAACTACCTTCATATTAGGGAGGATACAGCAAGAAATATATATTCAAATGAACGACGACAAATTGCAATAAATGTGGACGTGATCCAAAAAAGACACTTCCTGTTGGATTTTGGAAGGGACCCGAAATAAAGAGGATGTGACCCTAAATTGCCCCAAAATCGACAGCAAATGGCCTGAAATCAACAGGAAGTGACTCTAAACTGCCTGCAAATTAACAGGAAACAGGAAGTGACCTCATATCAACAGGAAACAAACCCAAAATGCCCTCAAATCAACAAGAAGTGAGCTGTATCAACAGGAAGCGACCTGATATGAACAAGGAAAGGCCCCCAAAATGCCCCCAAATCAACGGGAATTGATCTGATATCAGCAGGAAGTAACCTGATATAAAAAGGGAGTGACCCAAAAATGCCCCCAAATCAACAGGAAACAGGAAGTGACCTGATACCAACAGGAAGTCACCCGAAATGCCCCTAAATCAACATGAAGCTAATTGATATCAACAGGAGGTTACCCAAAGTACCGGAAGGGTAGGGTAGGGAGCGGGGTAGGGCAGTTTAGGGTAGGGTAGGGCGGTAGGGTAGGTTAGGGTAGGGTATGGAGGTAGGGTAGGTTAGGGTAGGGGAGGTTAGGGTAGGGTAGGGAGCGGGGTAGGGCAGTTTAGGGTACGATAGGGCGGTAGGGTAGGTTAGGGTCGGGTATGGAGGTAGGGTAGGGTAGGGTAGGGTAGGGTAGGGTAGGGTAGGGTAGGGTAGGGTAGGGTCAAGAGCGGGGTAGGGTAAGGTAGGAAGCAGGATAGGGAGCAGAGTATGGTAGGTTAGGGTAGGATATGGAGGTAGGGAGCGGGGTAGAGTAGGTTAGGGTAGGGAGCGTGGTAGAGTAGGGTAGGTTAGGTGAGAGAGGTAGGGTAGTTCAGGTTAGGGAGAAGGGTAGGGTAGGCTAGGCTAGGTGCGGGAGGTAGGTAGGGTAGGGAGCGGGGTAGGGTTGGTTAGGGTAGGGTGGAGTAGGGTAGGGAGCAGGGTAGGGTAGGGTAGGGTAGTTGGAAGTGAATCTGGTTGCTTCCCCACCAGGGCAGTAATAGGGTAGTTTAGGGTAGGGTAGGGTAGGGGGTTAGGTTGTGAATCTGAGCCCTCCCTCCCCCGGTAGGGATCTTCTCCCAATTCCGAGGGTGGGGGTAGGTGCCCTGTCCTTCTCCCAACAACCCCTATCCTCCTTGTTCTCGAATTGACGGGGGTGCGCCAGCCGGCGTCGCCTCCCGTAGAGGACTTGTGTCCATTGGTCCATTCTATATAATTATTTAGAATGTGACCAGTGAAAAAATAGTTGGAAAAAGACTCCTAAAAGAAGCCAAAAAAAGCTTCTGCGAATAATAAACAACACTTAAAATTTCTTAAAATGTACTAAAAGTACTTCGCTAGCGATAACCATGTGCCACGACAATGTTTCGGCCCTCAAGGCCTTCATCAGGTCGAAAATGGCACAATTAAAAAACAATAGGCTGCTCTGCACAATGTCCTATGTCGTCTCTTCAAGCTCTAAACTCAGACTGGGGTAGGATAGTTTAGGTTTGTAAATCTGAGCCCTCCCTCCCCCGGTAGGGATCTTCTCCTAATCCCGAGGGTGGAGGGGAGGTGCCCTGCCCTTCTCCCAATGGGGTAGGATAGTTTAGGGTAGGGAGTGGGGTAGGGTAGGTTAGGGTAGGATAGGGAGCAGGTAGGGTAGGGTAGGGTAGGGTAGGGTAGGGTAGGGTAGGGTAGGGTAGGGTAGGGTAGGGTAGGGTAAGGTAGGGTAGGGTAAGGTAGGGTAGGGTAAGGTAGTTGGAAGTGAATCTGGTTGCTTCCCCACCAGCGCAGTAGGATAAGTCACGTCCGACGTCCACCGAGGGGTCCCACTCCAGACCCAAATGCTCATTGGACGGCGAAGGAGGACGATGATGGTGACGGTGGTGGCGGCTTTCTGAGAGAACAAGATGGACAAGTATGACACTCGATCAAAGTCCACGTACCCATTTGTCGTTCACCTTTAGGGTCCAGCGGGAGTTCACGGTCCTCCTCGAACAAAGTCTCGGAGGGGCAGCCGGAATCCGTACGTGGAGTTAGCAGGAAGTCATCCTCAAAAACCTGCCCAGTAAGAAACACGTCCTAGCTTTTATTTTGTAAACCAGGCTTTTATTATGCTACAGGAAGTGACTCATTCGTTATGCTATTTACCAGTCGCATGCTGAGGAATCTTGTGCGCGCTCGACCGATGTCGCCGTAGACATGAGCGCATTGGCGCAGGAGCTCCAGCAGGCGGCGCTCCACGCGGTCTGCGTGGCAGGCTTCGCCGGCGCGTTGGATGAGGGCCTCGCCGCGCTCCAGCACGTCGTTCATGCGAGACGAGTTGACGCACATGCTCTGCTGGAACCACTGCACAAATTGGCGGAGAATTTAGGTTCAATTTCAGGTCACTTCCTGTTTATTTTGGAGCATCACCAGGTCACTTCCTGTTGATTTTGGGTCACTTTCGCTGGATTTTTGGTCATTTTTTTACTAACTTCCTGTTCACTTTTTTCACTTCCTATGTTTTTCAGGACATTTTGGGTAACTTCCTGTTAATTTAGGTTCAAGTCCAGGTCAATTCCGGTTTATTTTGGACCATTACCAGGTCACTTGATTATGGATAATTTCTGGGTAACTTCTTGTGTAATTTGGTCGATTTGGGGGCAATTCTGGGTCACTGATTTCTATTGATGTTTTTTAAAAAATCATAATCAGGTTATTTCCTGTTTGTTTTTGTCACTTGCTGTTGGTTGTGGGGCACTCCTGAATGACTTCCTGTTTTTTTTTTTTTTTTTTGTTTCTTTTTTTTGGTCGCGTCCTATTGATTTAGTCCATTACTGGGTAACTTCCTGTGCATTTTGGGTCACTTCCTGTTGATTTTGAATCATTTCAGTGTTACTTTCTCTTTATTTTGGTCACTCCCTGTTGATTTTGGGGCATTTTGGGTCATTTCCTGTATAGTTTTTGGGCATTTCCAGCTCACTTCCCGTTTATTTTGGATCATTTCAGGGTTCTGCATATTTTGGTGCGGTTGAAATTAACTCTGGTTATGGCCATAGATATCACATATAAAACTACAGTGGATGCAAGGAGCAGTGTTATAACATGCAGCCATCTTAAAGCAGTTGATTTCTCTGGCAGGTTGTTCAGCAGTTAATGGGTTGGCAAACGAACCCTGATTAAATTGGATTGGACGTCTATCGCCGTCAATGGCGGCCAAATCAGTTAAACGTTTATCTGGGTTGGCTGATGGTCGTGAAGGCACCTGCAGCTGTCGGAGTTTGTTGCACGTGCTCCCCGAGGCGTGTAGGACTTCGGTGAGATCGGCTTCCATTTCAGCCAACCAGATGGCCAGCTCCTCCGTCTCCTCCTTAAACTCCTCCCACTCGTAGAGTGAACCCTGCAGGAGGCCACGTTGCGTTTGAGAAGCCTGGGTCTGTCTGCAGCTTGTGACGAGGGGGCGCGTCTGGAAATGGGGGCGTCACTGGTCACCCTATTTGTAACCCTAACCTCAACCAACCCCCCAGCTAGCAATAGCTAGCAGTAGCTAGCTAACCCATACCCTGGCTAACCTTAATCTCAACCACGCCCCAGTCAGTTAGCTAGCAGTAGCAGTAGCCAGAGATACATAGCGATAGCTAGCTCGCCCAGGCTCTGGCTAACCCTATTCATGAGCCTAACCTCAACCACACACCTTCAACAATGCAAGCTACTGGTAGCTAGCGCAACATAGTAATAGCAAGCGGTAGCTACCAGAAAATAGCGAAAGCTAACTGTAGCTAGCTAACCGAGGTTCTGGCTACCCTTATTCAATACCCTGACCTCAACCACACCCCTATCAATGCAAACTAGTTGTAACTTGCGAAACATAACAATAACTAGTTCACCCAGGCTCAGGCTAACCCTATTCATGAGCCTAATCTCAAACACACACCCCTAACAATGTAAGCTTGTAGTAGCCAGCGCAACATAGCGTTAGCTAGCGGTATCTAGCTATAAAAAGCGATAGCTAACAGTAGCTAGTTAACCCAGGTTCTGGCTAGCCTTATTCAATACCCTAAGCTCAATCTAACCCCCCACCAATGCAAGCTAGTGGTATCTAGCACAACATACCAATAGCTACCAGAGGATAACGATAGCTAACTGTAGCTAGCTAACCCAGGTTCCGGCTAACCTTATTCTATACCCTAACCTCAACCAAACACACCCCCACCAAGGCAAGCTAGTGGTAGCCAGCGCAACATAGCGATAGCTAGCGGTAGCTAGCACACAATAGTGATAGCTAACTGTCACTAGTTAACCCAGGTTCTGGCTAACCTTATTCAATACCCTAACCTTAAACACACACCACCATCAATGCAAGCTAGTGGTATATAGCGCAACATAGCAAAAGCTACCAGACAATAGCGACACCTAACTGTAGCTAGCTAACCCAGGTTCTGGCTAACCTTATTCAATACCCTAACCTTAAACACACACCACCATCAATGCAAGCTAGTGGTATATAGCGCAACATAGCAAAAGCTAGCAGACAATAGCGACACCTAACTGTAGCTAGCTAACCCAGGTTCTGGGTAAGCTTATTCAATACCCTAACCTCAACCAAACACACCCCCACCAATGCAAGCTAGTGGTAGCCAGCACAACATAGCGATAGCTAGCGGCAGCTAGCACACAATAGTGATAGCTAACTGTAGCTAGCTAACCCAGGTTCTAGCTAACCTTATTCAATACCCTAACCTTAACCACACACCCCCACCATTGCAAGCTAGTGGTAGCCAGCGCAACATAGCGATAGCAAGCTAACCCATGCTCTGGCTAACCATATTCATGACTCTAACCTCAAACACGACCCCATCAAAGCACGCTAGCTGTGTAGTTTTCGTCAACGATGACTATAACATTAATACTTTGTCAACAAACAATTTTTTTCATGACGATGACGAGCTAAAAACATGTTTTGACCAAAACATAATGAGACAGATGCCAGTCTGTCACAATGTGTGACATTTTCTTATCATATGTGTAATTAGCATGCATCATAGCATTGTTTGAAAGCTTGCGGAAACTTGCGGAACACAGCGGAAACTTGTGGAAGCTAGCAGGAGCTTGCGGAAGCTAGCGCAGGCTAGTACTAGCTTGTGGAATCTAGCTGGGAGATGTTTAGGAACACGTTTTTGTCGCTTTGTTGTGATGTTTTGTGGAAGCTTACGAAAGCTAGCAGAAGCTTGTGGAACATAGCGGAAGCTGACGGAAGCTAGCGAAACAGAGCGAAAGCTCGCACAAGCTAGCGGAGGCTAGTACTAGCTTGTGGAATCTAACTGGGAGATGTTTAGGAACACGTTTTTGTCGCTTTGTTGTGATGTTTTGAGGAAGCTTATGAAAGCTAGCAGAAGCTTGTGGAACATAGCGGAAGCTAGCGGAAACTGGCGGAAGCTAGCGGAACAGAGCGAAAGCTCGCGCAGGCTAGCGGAAGCTCGAGCAAGCTAGCGGAGGCTAGCACTAGCTTGTAGAAGATAGCTAGTCAGCCAATGAGATAAGAACTAAAAGTAATAAACTGGGAGATGTTTAGGGACACGTTTTTGTCGCTTTGTTGTGATGTTTTGTGGAAGCTTACGAAAGCTAGCAGAAGCTTGTGGAACATAGCGGAAGCTGGTGGAAGCTAGCGGAACAGAGCGAAAGCTCGGGCAAGCTAGCGGAAGCTCGAGCAAGCTAGCAGAGGTTAGCACTAGCTTATAGAAGCTAGCTAGTAAGCCAATGAGACAAGAACTAAAAGTACTAAACTGGGAGATGTTTAGGAACACATTTTTTGTCGGAAGTGATCGATTCGTTGTGACGTATAGCCGGACGCGCCCCAGTCTCCTAAGCCGCAGAGCCACCCGATTGCTCGCGTTCGGGCTCCTCTGACCTCGAGTTTCCCGCCGACGGACTCCAGTTGGACGTTGAGGCGCTCCCATCGGAGTCGGCAGTCCCGGGCGGCTGCCTGGAGGCGGGACCGCATGACGCCCCGGAACAGCGGCGTCAGGGTCCGCGTCCTCTGGTTCAGCGCGTCCAGCTGAACCAGACGTGAAGCCGCCTCGCAACGTAGCCTCTGGGATGCGTGCAAAGAAAAATACCGACTCAAAATCTGACGTTTTAATGGCGATTTACGTTGTGCCGCCATTTTCTTTCTTCTCACCTGAAACCTCCTGACGTCATCCACGAAGGTCACCCGTGTCCAATCGCGGGAGGCCACGGCCCGCTCGGCCGATCGCAGCCAAGCGTCCAAGTGGGCGTGTTCCTCCATGAAGCCGTGCCAGAGCCGCCATCGTCTTTCCAACCTGCGGGTCCAAACGGCAAATGACAACGGCGCCGGTTCGTTTGGCACGCGTTAACAGGCGGACTCACGTGTCGCACCCCGGCGGGTCTCCGTCTCTGTTCCAGGCGTCCGTCGGCGGGGGCGTGTCTAATCCAGACATGTTGACGTCAGCTCGCCGTCTAGGGGAAAGACATGGTGGGAAGCTCAATGCTTTTGGGTTTCGTAGAACCCGGCCCCGGCGAACACAACTTCTTGTCCTGGACTTTGGAACGCAAGTTATCTACCGCCCCCTTCAGGACAGGCGCTCTGTTAAGACTCTACAGAGGTCTTCCTTCTTACTTTGTATGTCATGTTTGGTGATGTTTGACCGCAAGCGTCAGTGATGTCACCTTTCGAATCTACGTCATCGTGATGACACGCTAGCTGTTCGTTTAGTGACGGACGGACGGGTGCGCCAGTAACTCATTTGAGGATGAACAAGATCTGCTTCCAGAGTCATTTGACTTTGGGGCAATCCTGGGTCAATACCTGTTGATTTTGGGTCACTTTCTGTTGATTAAAGGCCACTTCTTGTAAATTTTGGGGCAGTTCTAAGTACGTTTTTAGGGGGGAGCATTTGAGAGCATTTACAAGTTTCTTTTCTGGGGGGTTGGGGGAATTGTGGTTCAGTTCCTGATGATTTTGAGGCATTTCTGGGTCACTTCCTATTGATTTTGGGCCACTTCCTGTTTATTACAGGTCACTTCCTGTAAATTTTGGGGCATTTATTAGTCAGTTTTTTTTTGCGGTTCAGTTCCTGATGATTTTGAGTCAGTTGATTTTGGGTCACTTCCTGTTAATTTTGGGACACTTCCTGTTGATTACAGGTCACTTCCTGTACATTTTGGGGCATTTATAAGTCAGTTTTATTTTGGCGGAGGGATTGCGGTTCAATTCCTGATGATTTTGAGTTTCTCCTTGTTGATTTTGGGGCATTTCTGTGTCACCTGCTGTTGATTTTGGGTCACTTCCTGTCAGGGGCGGACTGGTAATCTGTGGGTTCTGGAGGATCACAGAACGGCCGGTGCCCTGGACGGCCGGCGGCCGCCATTCATTATACATCACTGTTTTTGTCCCCCCTTGCCTCTGATTATCTACAGTTCGCATCCAATCCAACAGGTGGCAGCAATGCACCTGGCTGTTCATCGCCAGTCTGATAGAAGAACGAAAGAAGCACAAAGTTGCCTTCATTGGTTCCTTGTGGAAGCAAAATGGCGACGAGCGTTAATGCACAATATGGATGGTGGTGGCAAAAAAAGAAAAGAGAAGGGTGGCGCGAAGAAGGTTAGGAAGAAAAAAATCAAAGAAACTGGAGAGCGAAGCATCAAAATGTCATAAGTTGACAAATATTTTCGCAAGCAGCAGTCTGGCTGCAACGGCCACGTCGGGTAACAGCAACCCACTCCCGGCGTGAGAGGGGGAGCGGCAGCCGCTCTGACGCGCAGCCGGTTCAGGGAGAGAGAAAAAAAGAGGGAGGGGGTAATGATAAGCTGGTGGAAGTTCGAGAGGGAAGTTCCCCAGACAAGCGCAGAGCAAGTAAAAATGGATGAAGAGGGTCACTTGTTCGGTATACTGGCAATTGTTATCCACCAGGTAGGTACATTTTAAATGAAATAAATGACAATTAAAGGGTTAGTGCCAGCTAGTCGATGTACCCGTTGGCAATCGTGTCAAGTTACAATATGCTAGTCCTACTATCACTCTCCTAAGAAAAAATATTTTAGCTGTAAAACAACGTATGCACACGCAGCAGCAATATTAATTCAGAAGAAATATAACAAAATATTAATAAAATGAATGGTTTTACTTTACAGTTTAGGTAGTTAAATTGATATATATTTTTAATCATTTATATATCGTTTTGTTTTCTGGTGAATACTTTCCGATGAAGGTTATGTATACAGGATTTGTCTTGAAATGTTTATTGTATTTTCATTGAAATTTATTATTTGTATGGCAAGATTAATTATGGCAGGGGTCTCCAAACCGGTCCTCAAGGGCCACTGTGGGGCCTGGTTTTTCTTTCAACCGATCGAGTACCGACAGTTTAACCAATGAAGTTTCTGCTAAAACAAGCAGCACCTAACTGCAATCAACTGATTACACTTGTAAGACACCAGACTGGTGCATAGGTGTTGTCTTGTTTTGTTGGAATGAAATCCTGTGCCCGCTGCGGCCCTATGTGGAATAGTTTGTAGACCACTGAATTATGGCATAAACAATGAAATTGTTTTATAGACAGAGATATATAGAGATATATTATAATCAATCGGATACATGAATGAATGAATTTATTGTCATTGTCATCATCATCATAATCATTGACAGTTTCAGAATGTGGAATTTGCCCGAATACTTAAAACTTGCTTTGAAAAATACATTCTTTCATTTGTTTATTTAGGTCTATCATAGAGCTAGTACAGAAAATGAACCCAACTCCAGTTCAGCCTTGCAGTACTTTTAGCGCCCCAAGTCAGACAGTGACATTTATTCATTCATTTTCCATGCCGCTTTTCCTCACGAGGGTCACGGAGGTGCTGGAGCCTATCCCAGCCAACTACGGGCAGTAGGCAGGGGACACCCTGAACTGGTTGCCAGCCAATCACAGGGCACAAGGAGACATACAACCATTCACGCACACACTCATACCTACGGACAATTTAGAGTGTTCAATCAGCCTACCATGCATGTTTTTGGGATGTGGGAGGAAACCGGAGTTCCCGGAGGAAACCCACGCAGGCACGGGGAGAACATGCAAACTCCACACAGGAAGGCCGAAGCCCGGGATTGAACCCTTGATCTCAGAACTGTGAGGCAGATGTGCTAACCACTAAGCCACCGTGCCACCCAGACCGTGACAGTCTAAACATATTTTCTTCATTTTCTCTTAAAGTGCAAAAAATTGATGCATTTTACAATAAAATGTAAAAAAAAAAAAAAAAAAATTCTCCCCGGGGTTGGGGGGTTGGGCGGTATGCCCCCAGACACCCCTAGGGGGTCTGTTTCCCTTCGTAAAGCGATTCTTGTGGGCTGGGCTGAGTCAAAGTCCAGGGCTGCTTTTTAGTCCCAGTCCGCCCCTGCTTCCTGTTAATTTTGGGACACTTCCTGTTGATTTTGGGTCACTTCCGGTTGATTATATGTCACTACCTGTAAATTTCGGAGCATTTATAGATCCGTTTTTTTTTGGGGGGGGGGGGGGGGGGGGTTGCAATTCATTACCTGATGATTTTGAGTCACTCCTTGTTGATTTTGGGGGGTTTCTGGGTCACTTGCCGTTTATTTTGGGTCACGTCCTGTTGATTAGTCGATTAGTGAAGTCTTTTTTTTTTTTTTTTTTGCAGTTTAGTTCCTGATTATTTTGAGTCACTCCTTGTTGATTTTGGGTCACTTCCTGATGTTTACAGGTCACTTCCTGTAAATTTTGGGGCATTTATAGGCCCGTTTTTTTCGGGGGGGGGGGGGGGGGGGTGGGGTTGCGGTTCAGTTCCTGATGATTTTTAGTTGCTCTTTGTGGATTTTGGGGGCATTTCTGGGTCACTTCCTGTTAATTTTGGGACACTTCCTGTTGATTTTGTGTCACTTCCTGTTGATTATATATCACTACCTGTAAAGTTTGGAACATTTATAGATCCGTTTTTTGGGGGTGGGATTGCAATTCATTACCTGATGATTTTGAGTCACTCCTTGTTGATTTTGGGGTGTTTCTGGGTCACTTCCTGTTGATTTTGGGTCATGTCCTATTGATTAAAGGTCACTTCTTGTAAATTTTGGGGCATTTATAAGTCAGTTTTTTTTGAGCGGGGCATTGTGGTTCAGTTCCTGATGATTTTGAGTCATTCCTTGTTGATTTTGGGGTATTTCCGGGTAACATCCTCTGGATTTTGGGTCGTTTCCTGTTCATTTCGAGTCACTTTTTGTTCATTTTGGGGCATTTCCGAGTCACTTCCTGACGGATTTTAGGGCATTTCTGGGTGACTTCATGTTGGTTTTCGATCACTTCCTGTACATTTTGGGGGCATCTTGGGGGCATGTAAGTCACTTCTGTTGTGGAGCAAACCTGGTTCACCTGCTGTTGATTTTGGGTCACTTCCTGTTGAGTTTTTGGTAGTTTCTTATTGGTTTTTTTGCCATTTAAAGATGAGCTTAAAGTTAGTTAGTTTAAATGAATTGGACTCCTGTCATTTTGAATGGCACGTAATGTGGACGCCAGTTTTTTTTTTTTTTGTTGTTGTATTTTGAATGACCACATATGCTATTTCATAAATGGACAATGACATTTTTTTGCCTTCTTTCTGTCCGGAAAATTCCGAATAGAGTTGGAGAGTCGAACCAAATGAATCGTCTCGGTCCGGCGATGAACGAGACGAATGACAAAGACTTGCTGTGTGCTGAAGAAAAGAAGGCCCAACTGGAGAAGAAAAGATGCATCAGTTCACACGGTTTCAAGTGACTTCTCACAAAGCGAGCGAGGGGCGGGGCTCGTGTTTTTTGACGCTGAACCAACAAACGTCCTCAATATGATTTGAAGGACAAGATTTTGTCTGTTGTTTTTGAGTCACTTTGTAGTTTTGGGGGCATTTCTGAGTCACTTGCTGTTGATTTCAGATCACTTTCTATTGATTTTTGTGTTTTTCTGGGTCACTGCCTATTGGTTTTGAGTCGATTGGTAGTTTGGGTGCATTTTTTAGTCCTTTCCTATTGATTTCAGGTCAATTTTTTGTTGGTTTTGTCCATTTCCGGGTAACTTCCTGTCAATTTCAGGGTTTTCATGGTCACTTCCTGTTTGTTTTGAGTCACTTGTTAGTTTTGGAGCATTTCTGAGTCACTTCCTGTTGATTTCAGGTCACTGTCTGTTCATTTTGAGCATTTTTGGGGTCACTTCCTGTTGCTTTTGAGTCCCTTATGAGTTTTGGGGTATTTCTGCGTCACTTCCTGTTGATTTCAGATCATTTTTGTTGGTTTTGTGCAGTTCTGGGTAATATGCTATTGATTTGGGGGCACTTCTAGATCACTTCCTGTCGATATCAGGGCTTTTCAGGGTCAACTTCCTGTTGATTTGGAGTCGCTTGTTAATTCCGGGGCATTTCTGAGTCACTTCCTGTTGATTTCAGGTCACTCTTTGTTAGTTTTGAGCGTTTCCGGGTAACTTCCTATTGATTTGGGGGCACTTCTAGGTCACTTCCTGTCGATTTCAGGGCTTTTCACGGTCATTTCCTGTTTATTTTGAGTCCCTTGTTAATTCGGGGGCATTCACGAGTCACTTCCTGTTGATTTCAGGTCATTTCTTTGTTCGTTTTTTTGCATTTCTGGGTCACTTCCTGTTGATTTTTGGGGAAGTTTCAGGTCACTTCCTGTTGATTTTAAGTCACTTGTTAGTTTTGGAGCATTTCTGAGTCACTTCCTGTTGGTTTCAGGACATTTCCGGGTCACTTCCTGTCATTTTGAGTCACTTTGTAGTTTGGGGGGCATTCCTGAGTCACTTCCTGTTGATTTCAGGTCACTGTATGTTGGATTGGAGCATTTCTAGGGTCACGTCCTGTTCATTTCAGGTCACTTCCTGTTGATTTTCAGTCACTTGTTAGTTTTGGAGCACTTCTGGGTCACTTCCTGTTGGTTTCAGGACATTTCCGGGTCACTTCCTGTCGATTTCAGGGCTTTTCAGGGTCAACTTCCTGTTGATTTTGAGTCGCTTGTTAATTGTTAGTTTTGAGCGTTTCCGGGTAACTTCCTATTGATTTGGGTGCACTTCTAGGTCACTTCCTGTTGATTTCAGGTCTTTTCATGGTCGTTTTTTGTATTTCTGGGTCACTTCCTGTTGATTTTTGGGGAAGTTTCAGGTCATTTTGAGTCACTTGTTAGTTTTGGATCATTTCTGATTCACTTCCTGTTGATTTCAGGTCACTTCCTGTTGATTTTGAGTCACTTGTTAGTTTTGGAGCACTTCTGGGTCACTTCCTGTTGGTTTCAGGACATTTCCGGGTCACTTCCTGTTGATATAGTGGCAATTCCAGTTCACGTTGGGTTGCTTTTGAGTCACTTCATAATTTGGGGGCATTATGTGAGTCACTTGCTGGTTTGGGGACATTTCTGGGTCACTTCCTATTGATTTCAGTCACTTCCTGTTGATTTTGGGGTAATTCCAAGTCACTTAATGCTAATATCTGTTGAGTTCAGGTCACTTTTTGTTAGTTTCGAGAATTTCGGGGTAACTTCCTATTGATTTGGGGGCACTTCTAGGTCACTTCCTGTTGATTTCAGGGCTTTTCACGGTCATTTCCCGTTGATTTTGAGTCACTTGTTAATTTGGGGGCATTCACGAGTCACTTCCTGTTGATTTCAGGTAATTTCTTTGTTCGTTTTTTGCACTTCTGGGTCACTTCCTGTTGATTTCAGTCACTTCCTGTTGATTTTGGGGTAATTCCAAGTCACTTAATGCTAATATCTGTTGAGTTCAGGTCACTTTTTGTTAGTTTCGAGAATTTCGGGGTAACTTCCTATTGATTTGGGGGCACTTCTAGGTCACTTCCTGTTGATTTCAGGGCTTTTCACGGTCATTTCCCGTTGATTTTGAGTCACTTGTTAATTTGGGGGCATTCACGAGTCACTTCCTGTTGATTTCAGGTAATTTCTTTGTTCGTTTTTTGCATTTCTGGGTCACTTCCTGTTGACTTTTGGGGAAGTTTCAGGTCACGTCCTGTTGATTTTAAGTCACTTGTTAGTTTTGGAGCATTTCTGAGTCACTTCCTGTTGGTTTTGAGTCACTTGTTAGTTTTGGAGCACTTCTGGGTCACTTCCTGTTGGTTTCAGGACATTTCCGTGTCACTTCCTGTTGATTTAGCGGCAATTCCAGTTCACTTTCGGTTGCTCTTGAGTCACTTCATAATTTGGGGGCATTTTGCGAGTCACTTGCTGGTTTGGGGACATTTCTGGGTTACTTCCTATTGATTTCAGTCACTTCCTGTTGATTCTGGGGGGATTCAGAGTCACTTCATGCTAATAACTGGTTACTTCCTGCTCATTTTGGGTCACTTCCTGTTGAATAAGAGGCATCAATTCCTGTTTTTGTAAATTTGAACATTTTTTAACAAATAATTACCTGTACTTATCACCACATATATTACATTTTCATCTATTGATTTGAACATCTTTTCATATTTCACCTATTCATTTTTTTCTACGGGGCATCCTGACCCTGGTCGACTGGCGGTCAGTGAATTCATTGGCTGCCACTGACGACAACAGACGTCCAATCCATTGTTACTGGGAGGACTCGCGGGGACACCGTCACGTGTTTGGTTACCATGGCGACAGATGGCCGCACAGTTCCTATGCAAAGTCACACGCGCGCGCACGTAAAAACAACACAACAATAACAGCCGGGTCCGGGTCACGTGCCGAGCCGGTGTAGACAAACAAGACAATAAAAAGAGGTCGAAGTTCAAGGCAAAGTTACCTGCAGTTGAATGACGTCACGTGAAATCCCCCAAATAAAACGTGACGTTGCGAGTTGCCCTCACCTTGCAAGTGAAGACGTGACAGCGGCGAGCGAGTGCGAGGTGCTGGCGCACCGTGACGTCACTTTACCTGCCGCAGGTAACCACCGCGCCACGCCCCCTGCGCAAACCTGAAACTCCTGACCCACTTTCCACTGTGCTAACAATAATGTGTACTGTACACACAAAACAGCCACTTTTTAGCTGAGCTCTCGGGCTGTCATTGACGGTGATAGACGTCCTCTTTTAGCTAGGTTGGAATTGGACGTCTATCGCCGTCAATGTTCAGTTATACGGTAAGAAATAGTCAAAAACGAATGGAAAGCACTTGCTTGATTTCATGCTGCAAGGAACTACATTTGTTGTGCGCCTTTTGGCCACCAGGAGGCAGAAAAATATTTTACACCAAATACACCATGCTGAATGAAATTTAAAAATAAAAACTAAAATATATGAATGCATTTTAATCAAATAAATATACATATGGCGGAAAACACAGACTGAAAAAGCAGTTTCTGCTCTTGCACCCCTCTTTAAAATAAACTGCTGTATTTTAAGCCAAAACAACTTTTGTGTTTGATAGAACAATGTCTATGCTGCCATAGCAGATTCATGGCGCACTAAGCCTCCGAACTAGGGTTGTTCCGATCATGTTTTTTTGCTCCCGATCCTATCCTGATCCTTTTAGTTTGAGTATCTGCCGATCCCGATAGTTCCCGATCCGATTGCTTTTTTTTTATGCTCCCGATTCAATTCCAATCATTCCTGATAATTTTTCCCGATCATATACATTTTGGCAATGCATTAAGAAAAAAATGAATACAACTCGGACGAATATATGCATTCAACATACAGTACATAAGTACTGTATTTGTTTGTTATGACGATAAATCCTCAAGATGGCATTTACATTATTAACATTCTTTCTGTGAGAGGGATCCATAGATAGAAAGACTTGTAATTCTTAAAGGATAAATGTGACCTTGTATATTGTGACTAAATATTGCCATCTAGTGTATTTGTTGAGCTTTCAGTAAATGATACTGTAGCCATTTAACTGTGCTGCCCAAATGCATGATGGGAAGTGCAACCATGACTGTGCGTAGTGGTACCAATTGATATATCTTCTCTGCGTTGAGAAATAAAATAGGGTGTTAAGAAAAAAATCAACTACTACCTTTCTTCCCACGTTGCTCCCCACGATTTTTTTATTGTATTTGTTTATTATAACAATAAATCAACAAGATGGCATTAACATTATTAATATTCTCTTAAAGCGATCCATGGATAGAAAAACTTTTAGTTCTTAAAAGATAAATGTTAATACAAGTTATAGAAATTTTGTATTAAAACCCCTCTTAATGTTTTCGTTTTATTAAAATTTGAAAATTTTTCATTAAAAAAATAAACTAGTAGCTCGCCATTGTTGATGTCATTACACCATTCTCACTCCCAAAACCCATAAAATCATTTGGACCCAAGCGCCAACAGAAGGCGCCAAACAACAAAAAACAAGTAACAAGCGGACATTACACTGCTGTCATTTTAATCTGAGCGGGGTATGTGCGTTAATTGCGTCAAATATTTTAACGTGATTAATTAAAACAATTAATTACCGCCCGTTAACGCGATAATTTTGACAGCCCTGGTAAATACGCAATAATATCTTGTTAAATTCATGGTGTCTTTAATTCTGCTCTCTCATGCTCTCCCCTCCAGTTAGGGTTTTGCTGTTTAAAAAAAACATTTTTTTTTCCCTGTTCAAAATTTTTCATCCCCCAGAAAATTGAGATTTTAAGCTTTCCAATGATGTATCACACATGCACATAGGACAGTTTTGGAATTTGGCCAAATCGGGGGTCTCAGAGCTGAACTTCAAGTCACCTGAGTGTTTCCCGTCATATATATATATGTATATATACTAGGGCTGTCAAAATTATCGCGTTAACGGGCGGTAATTCATTTTTTAAAATTAATCACGTTAAAATATTTGATGCAATTAATGCACATGCCCCGCTCAAACAGGTTAAAATGACAGCACAGTGCAATGTCCACTTGTTACTTGTGTTTTTTGGAGTTTTGTCGCCCTCTGCTGGCGCTTGGGTGTGACTGATTTATGGGCTTAAGCACCCATGAGCATTGTGTAATTATTGACATCAACAATGGCTAGCTACTAGTTTATTTTTTGATTGAAAATTTTACAAATTTTATTAAAACGAAAACATTAAGAGGGTTTTTAATATAAAATTTCTATAACTTGTACTAACATTTCTCTTTTAAAAACTACAAGTCTTTTTATCCATGGATCGCTTTAACAGAATGTTAATAATGTTAATGCCATCTTGTTGATTTAATGTTATAATAAACAAAAACAGTACTTATGTACTGTATGTTGAATGTATGTATCCATCTTGTGTCTTATCTTTCCATTCCAACAATAATTTACAGAAAAATATGGCATATTTTATAGATGGTTTGAATTGCGATTAATTACGATTCCTTCATTTTTAAGCTGTAATTTAACATTTTTAATCGTTTGACAGCCCTAATATATACATACATACTGTACATGCAATACAGGCCAAAAGTTTGGACACACTTCAATCAATGCAACACAAACGAATGTCTCATTCCCATTGATAAAAGCAAGAAATATGACTAATTAAGCCTGAAAAGGCATACCTGTGGACTGACCACCATTTCAGGTATTTACATCTCGAAACTCATCGAGAGAAGTCCGAGAGTGTGCAAAAATGTCATCGGAAATGTCTTGCAAAAATGTCAAGGTTACTTTGTACTTTGAAGATACTAGAATATAAAACCTGTTTTTAGTTATTACACCTTTTTTTGCTAAGTACATAATTCCATACTTGTTGATTCATAATTTTACTACCTTCAATTAGAATTTACAATGTAAATAGTCATGAAAATAAAGAATAGGAACGCACGAATAGGAAGGTGTGTCCAAACCTTTGTCCTGTACTGGACATATATGTATAATACAATAGATACATGTGTAAATATATATGGCGGAAAACACTCAGGTGACTTGAAGTTTCGCTCTGAGACCCCGTTGGATCAGTGGAAAACTTAAAATCTCAATTTTCTGGGGAAGAAAAATTTTGGACCGGAGGGCATTTAAAAAAAAAAATTTAAACAGCAAAACCCTAACTGAAGATGAGAGCATGCAATCAATATAATAACTATAATATATGTTTATTAATTTATTAATTTAAATATAGTTTATATATTATAATAGTTCTCGTGTGTTACATAACGCATTTTTGCATGACTAGTTATCGCGTATCGCTCTTTTAAAAACATGCTGCCGTGTCAAAAAGTTTTTACCCAATAATAAACATGTTATTACATGACAATAACCACAGTTTTACATGGTAGTTATCTTGTGTTACACAACACATTTTTGCATGACTAGTTATCCCATATTGCCCATTTTAAAAACATGCTATTTGTAATGTCAAAAAATGTTTTTACCTAATAATAAACATTTTATGATAGTAACCACATTTTTACGTAATAGTTATCATGTGTTACATGACACATTTTTGCGTGACTAGTTATTGCATATCGTCCTTTTAAAAACATGCTATAATTGTCATGTCAAAAATCTGTTACGCAATAATAAACATGTTCTTACATGATAATAACCACATTTTTACATGATAGTTATCATGTGTCACATAACACATTTTTGCATGACTAGTTATCGCATATTGCCTTTTTAAAAACATGCTAATTGTCATGTCAAATCATTTACACAATAATAAACAAATTATTACCTGATAATAACCACATTTTTACATGATAGTTATCATGTGTTACATAATGCATTTTTGCATGACTAGTTATCGCATATCGCCCTTTTAAAAACATGCTAATTGTCATGTCAAAAATCTTTTACACAATAATGAACATGTTCTTACGTCTTAATAACCACATTTTTACATGATGGTTATCGTGTGTTATATAACACATTTTTGCATGACTAGTTATCGCGTATCGCCCTTTTAAAAACATTGTAATTGTCATGTCATAAATCTTTAACACAATAATAAACATGTTATCACATGATAATAACCACATTTTTAGGTGATAGTTATTGTGTGTTACATAACGCATTTTTGCATGAGTAGTTATCGCATATCGCCCTTTTAAAAACATGCTAATTGTCATGTCCAAAATCTTTTACACAATAATTAACATGTTTTACATGATAATAACCACATTTTTACATGATAGTTATCGTGTGTTACATAATGCATTTTTGCATGACTAGTTATCGCATATCGCCCTTTTAAAAACATGCTAATAGTCATGCCAAAAGGTTTTAACGCAATAATAAACATGTTATTACATGATAATAACCACTTTTTTACATGATAGTTATCGTGTGTTAAATAACACATTTTTACATGACTAGTTATCGCATATCGCCCTTTTAAAAACATTCTAATTGTCATGTCATAAATCTTTAACGCAATAATAATAATGTTATTACATGATAATAACCACATTTTTAAATGTTAGATTGTTTTACATGGCACATTTTTGCTTGACTAGTTATCGCATATCGCTCTTTTAAAAACATGCTAATTGTCATGTCAAAAATGTTTTAAACAATAATAAACATGTTATCACATGATAATAACCACATTTTAAAATACGTTTTTTGGTGACATAATGATCCTGACATTTCAGGGGTCTTTTTGTTTTAATTTACTTTATTTATTTATTTATTTTTTATTACAATGGTTACTAGATGTTAGCCGTCTAAATGTACGCAGCCACGCACGCGCACACAAAGAGTGACCCGGTGACCCGTCGGAGGTCCAAACGTTTTTTTTGTGCTCTCCGCTCTCGCAGTGACATGACTATTGTGCAGCTGTCAGCCAATAATAGTCCTATTGTTGACCCGGGCAGCCAATCGGCGCTGACAAACTGGCGGGTCGGCTTGCGGTTAAGCCCCTCCCCCCACCACAACCCATCTTATATATTCTTTTCTGCTAGAAAAATCCCTAAAGTGAAGTCAAGCAACTTAAAAGATCCAGCCTCTTAACTCATTGTTTGCCATTGACGGCGCTAGACGTCCAATACTTTAAAGAGGGAAGGACGGCAGCGAATTAACATCCTCCCGCTAGTGATTATTTCAATTCACAGTAAAAGCATGAATAGAGCTTTCATCGCCCCTGCCAACATGGCCTCAGGGCGGCCATGTTGGCAGGGACAACATTCTCATTCAAGCCAATGCATCGACATTAAAATCAAGTCATAACTATGTTATTACTCAACCACTTTTGAAAATTGGATGTGATGAACTCATTTCAATTCAGAGCGGAAGGATGATCGGATGCCTCATGATTGGACGTCTACTGCCGTTAATGGTACTTAAAAGAGTTAATTATATATTTGGACACTAATGACACATTTTATTGTATTGTATAAAATTGTTGTTTGATCAATTATCCTAATTTTTATAGCCAATCACAAAGGGTAATAATCAAGTTGTAACTGATCAAATATAATATTTGCAGAATAATAGAAAAAAATATATTCGTGACGGAAAAAAAAAGAAAAAAAAAAAACTAAAAAAAAAAAAATCTTTAAATTTAAGGAGTTTAGTGAAGTCATTGTAACGTCCCATTTGTGGAGATCGTTGAGCTTGTCTTGCGCTGACACCTGCTGGAATTTGTGGGCATTGCAGGTCTGAAATCGTACAGTTTTTAAAAAAAATTAATTTAAAAGAAATGAAACTAAAAAAGGTTTTGATTTTTTACATGATAATGAACATGTTATTACATGATAATAACCACATTTTACATGATAGTTATCGTGTGTTACATGACGCATTTTTGAATGACTAGTTATCGAATATCACTCATTTAAAAACATGCTAATTGTCATGTCAAAAAGTTTTTACCCAATAATAAACATGTTATTACATGATAATAACCACATTTTCACATGATAGTTATCGTGTGTTACATAACGCATTTTTGCATGACTAGTTATCGCAAGTCGCCCTTTTAAAAACAGGCTGTCATGTCGAAAAATCTTTTACACAATAATAAACATTTTATTAAATGATAATAACCACATTTTTAAATCGATAGTTATCGTGTGTTACATAATACATTTTTGTATGACTATTTATCCCATATTGCCCATTTTAAAAACATGCTAATTGTCATGTCTATTTTTTTTACTCAATAATAAACATGTTATTACATGATAATAACCACATTTTTAAATTGATAGTTATCGTGTGTTACATAATACATTTTTGCATGACTAGTTATCCTATATCACCCATTTTAAAAACATGCTAATTGTCATGTTTTTTTTTTTTTACCCAATAATAAACATGTCATTACATTATAGTAACCACATTTTTACATGATAGTTATTGTGTGTTACATAACTGTATATATAACGAATTAAGTGAAGTCACTGTAACGTTCCATTTCCATTTTGTTGAGCTTGTCTTGTGTTGACACCTGCTGGAAATTGTGGGCATTGCAGGTCTGAAATCGGACAATGTTTACAGCTTTTTTTTTAAATAGATATTTTAAAATTGATTTAAAAGAAATGAAACTAAAAAAACAAACAAACAATATTTTATTTCGAATAAAAAAGACAGATTTCAAGAATAAACCAACTAAAGAAATTAAAAAAAAATATATATATATATATATTTGTTTTACTTTTCATTTCTTATTAAAAAACAAAAAACAAATCTATTGCTATTTAGTTGTTTTCTTTCTGATTTTTAATTAATTTTTTGAAAAATAAATAGATGGTATTTTGTTATATGATATTAATTTCAAAATAAAAAGACATCAATTAAAATAATATCTAAACTAGAGAATATTCTTTTTTAGGATCCAATACATTTATTTATTATAATTTAGATAAATAAAACAATATTTGATATAGGGTTTTTTTTATGTAATATTTTTTATTTTATTTATTTTTGTTTGAATGTAATTTATATTACATTTTAATTACAATTCAATATTTAAATTTATTTTTAATTCTATGTTAATTTTATTTTTTTTAATTTCATTTTGATTTTTATTATTTATATATATTTTTTAATTATTTTATTTATATTTATATATTTATAATATAAATTAAAAACTATATAAATATATTTTATTCATTATCATTTATTATGTTAACATTTTAAATAAATAAACAAAAACTATCAAAATAATTTTCTGTTTTTCAACATCCATGAATCCATTCATCTTCTAATCCACTTATCCTCAAGACGGTCGCGGGGGTGCTAGAGCCTATCGGACAATTCCATCCGTTCACCTCAAGCAAACGTGACTGCTGAAGTCCAAATAACTGACAGCACCTAAAAAAAACCCATCAAATCCTTTATTTTGTATATCGAGTGAATGACAGTAGTTGTTAATATTTTCCATGCTAATGAGAAGATGAGAAAGTCCACAGAGATAAGAGTACACAGCATGCAGTGAACCGTAGGAACACACGCGCACGCCATGAAAAGAACCCAAAAACACGGCCAGAACCGAAAGTCCACTTGGTAAAGTTGGAAGGATGCTTGTGTACAAGATAATCCATTCATATATACTGTATCGATATCTATATATAGACTGTATGAATTACAATAGAGAACTAACAAGACACTAGTGAGTCACTGGTGGCGCCTAGTGGCCGAAGCCGAGTAACGTGGGTCGAATGAAGTTGGCCGCCATTGACGGTGATAAACGGGGGGATAAACCTGACACAGAGCGATTATGTTTCCGTGTCACTGACGTCCAATAAGAGCATCTTATTTGATAAGTTCCAAATACTTGAAATAAAAAATACTAAAAATCGAAAGGCAGCAACGTAAAGGCTTTAACGAAAAAAATCTAAACGCCATCATAGGTGCATGTTTTAGCTCGCTTTGCGTGTTTTGGCTCTGCAACATTTCAACTCACTTGTCCACGGAAGCATATTGCTGACACACCGGAAAAACTATCAAGGAAAAATGTCATAAATATCATGTTAGCATAATGTCAAATTGTGATGTCTGGTAAAAAAAAAAAAAAAAAAGATCATTTTTACTGGAAAAGTGTCAGAAGTATCATGTAAATATGTAATAACTTGTGAAAAAACACGGATTATCGTACGAAAATTTGACTAGGATGTTAAATGTTAACATGATAAATGATAACATGATAAATAATCAAGTACAAGAAGGATGATTATCATGTAAAAGTGATTATTATCATGTAAAAACAATATTATCATGTAAAAAATGTGATAACGATCATGCAAAAACATGATGACATGATTTAAAAATGTGCTGATTATCATGTAAAAACAGGATGATTATCATGTAAAAATGTGATAACAATCATCCAAAAACGGGATATCACATGATGTAAAAATGTGATAATTATCATGTAAAAACGAGATGATTATCGTGTAAAAATGTGATAATGATCATGCAAAAAATGACTATTATCATTTAAAACAGCATGATTATCATGTAAAAATGTGATAACTATCATGTATAAATGTGATAAATATCACGATGTAAAAATGATGATTGTCATTTAAAACAGGATGTTTAACGTGTAAAAACAAGGTGATTATCATGTAAAAATATGATAGCTATCATACAAAGCATGATAAACATCACGTGATGTAAAAATGTGATGATTATCATGTAAAAATGTGATAACGATCATGCAAAAACATGATATGACATGATGTAAAAATGTGATGATTACATTTAAAAATATGATGATCACGTAAAAACAGGATGATTATCATGTATAAATGTGATAAATATAACATTTTAACAGGATGTAAAAATGAAATATCAGGGAAAACATGATGATTATCATGTAATAATGTAATGGTTATAATGTAAAAACAGGATGATTATCATGTATAAACGTGATAACTATCATGCAAAAACATGATATCACATGATGTAAAAATGTCATGATGATCATTTCAAACAGAATGATTATCGTGTATAAAGGTGATGAAAATCACATTTTAACATAATGTAAACATGTCATATCGGTAAAAAAAAAAAAAAACAGGATGATTAACTTGTATAAAGTTATTATCATGTAAAAAAACATATATAAACGGGACGATTATCACGTAAAACTGCGATAGTATTACGCAAAAAATATTATCATGCAAAAGTGTGTTATCATGATATAAATATGGCATTTCGGGTAAAAACATGATGATCATCATGTAAAACTGATGATTATCATGTATAAACGGTGACTATTATGTAAAAATGTGATAACAATCATGCAAAAATGTGATAAATATCACATTTGAACAAGAACATGATGATTAACAGGCAAAAGCATACGTTTGGACTTTTTTACATGAACATTATAGCGTTTTTACATGATAATTAGCACATTTTTTAAAACATAATTTTTAGTATCTACTTATCACATAATATCACCCCCTCAAAAACATGTTAATTAACATGTAAAAACGCTCAACGGTTTTTACTTTTTTTACATGAAAATAAACATGTTATTACATGATAATAACCAAATTTTTATATATTTTATATTTTTATATGATGGTTATTGTGTGTTATATAACACATATTTGCATGAACATGCTAATTGTCATGTCAATTTTTTTACCCAATAATAAACATGTTATTACATGATAACTACATTTTTACATTATAGTTATCGTGAGTTACATAACACATTTTCACATGAGTTGTTATCACATATTGCCTTTTAAAAAACATGCTAATTGTCATGTCAAAATATGTTTATACCATAATAGACATGTTATTACATGATAATAACCACATTTTAACTTGAAAGTTATCATGTTACCTAACACATTTTCGCATGACTAGTTATCACATATCGCGCTTTCTAAAACATGCCAATTGTCATGTCAATTTTTTTACACAATAATAAACATGTTATTACATGATAATAACCTCAATTTTAAATCATAGTTATCACGTGTTACATAACAGATTTTCGCAAGACTCATGTTTTTATAAGGGCGATATGTGATAATTGTCATGTCCAAAATTTGTTTTTACACGATAACAAACATGTTATTACATGATAATAACCACACTATTATATGATAGTCGCCATATGTTACAATAACACATTTTTGCATGACTAATTATTCCATATCGCCCTTTTAAAAACATGCTAATTGTCATGTCAAAAAAAATTTTTTTACATACTAATAAACGTGATAAACACATTTTTAAATTAGTTATCGTGTATCACATAACAGATTTTCGCATGCCTCGTTCTTACATATCAACCTTTTAAAAACATGCTAAATGTCATGTCAAAAAATTTTTTACACAGTAATAAAGATGTTACTACATGATAAAAACCGCGATTTTAAATGACTAGTTCATTATTATGTAAAAACATTATAGTGGTCTTATTTTTCCAGAAGGGCAATGACAGCAATATGCTTCTGTATATCCAACTCGTTCTCCGTACCTTCCGAGAAACCCTTTGTCACCCGACAAAAGGCCTCGTTCAGACTGGCAATTTTTCTAGGCTGAACAGTCACAAAACATAGAAATCTGATCTGAAACCACATATGGGAGGTGGCTTCAGATCAGATTTGGACAGGACTCTTCTCGGTCTTAGATGGTTTTTGACCTGATCTGAAATGGACACTTGCTTCAAAATAGTGAGAATCATCAGATTTGAGGAGGAATCGGACTGGAATCAGATACGCATCTAAAGACTGAAGAGTAGCTTGTCCACACTCAAACGAAGTTCAACTTTGGAGATTCTGAGGGAAAACAAAAGTGAACAAATAGCAAGCGAGGGTTTCTTCAGCAGGTACGTTTGATCAACAAGGCACTAAAAGATTTGGAACAGCTAAGCGAGAAGATTGTTTGGAAACACGAGCGGAAATCAGGAGACAGGATGGGACGTTTCGCCGGTTAGGACTGCATCTCGGCTCGTAGCATCCACGGAAACCAACAGCAGAAGAGCAACCTGAAAACAAGACGGCAACGTTCCATCAACACTCTCGAAGATTTTTTTTTTTTTTTTACACGATAATGAACATGTTATTACATGATAATATCCACATTTTTACGTGTGTTACAAAACACGTTTTGCATGAATAGCTATTGCATATCGCTCTTTTAAAAACATGCTAATTGTCATGTCAAAAGATTTTTACCCAATAATAAACACGTCATTACATGATAATAACCACGTTTTTACATTGTTATCGTGTGTTACATAACGCATTTTTGCATGACTAGTTATCGCATATCGCTCTTTTAAAAACATGCTGTCATGTCAAAGTTTTTACCAATAATAAATATGTTATTACATGATAATAACCAGATTTTTACATGCTAGTTGTCGTGTTACATAGCACATTTTTGCATGACTAGTTATAGCATATCACTCTTTTAAAAACCTGCTAATAGTCATGTCGAAAAGTTTTGACCCAATAGTAAATGTGTTATTACGTGATAATAACCACATTTTTACATGATAATTGTCGTGTGTTACATAACGCATTTTTGCATAACTAGTTATCACATATTGCTCTTTTAAAAACGTGCTAATAGTCATGCCAAAAGGTTTTTACACAATAATAACCATGTTATTGCATGACAATAACAATGTTATTACATGATAATAACCACATTTTAGAATGATAGTAATCATGTGTTACATAACGCATTTTTGCAAGACTAGTTATCGCATATCGCCCATTTAAAAACATGCTAATTGTCATGTCAAAAATCTTTTACACAATAATAAACATATTATTACATGATAATAACCACATTTTAAAATGATAGTTATCGTGTGTTACATAACACATTTTCGCATGATTTGTTATCACATATTGCCTTTTGAAAAATATGCTAATTGTCACATTTTTGCGTGACTAGTTATCCCATATCGCACTTTTAAAAACATGGTATTTGTGATGTCAAAAAAAAAAATTACACAGTAATAAACATGTTGTTACATTACAATAACCACATTTTTAAATGTTAGTTAGGGTGTTTTACCATGACACATTTTTGCATGACTAGTTATCCCATATCAACCATTTTAAAAACATGCTATTTATCTCAATTTTTTTTTTTTTTAACCCTATAATAAACGTTATAACCACATTTTTGCATGATAGTTAGGGTGTTTTACATAACGCATGTTTGCATGACTAGTTATCGCATATTGCTCTTTTAAAAACATGCTAATTGTCATGTCAAAAAGTTTTTACCCAATAATAAACATGTTAATAAACATAAATAAAAATAATATCTCGACGGCCGCTCTTACCTGGACATGGAGCTCTCGGAGGTCAGATCTTTCGGAGAACCCACCGCGTTGAAGTTCCGCTTGGGTTGAGACACTGCGGCGAGATGCGAGGTAACGTCAACTGATTCGCAGACTAATGCCGATCGCGGTGATACTCACTGGTGACCTGGTGGACTTTCTTCATGTTCTTCTGAGAGCCTTCTGGAGGTCCTCCGATCCTGAAAGGAGGACAGTGAGGTGAAAACTTGGACTTTGTTTCCACGAAGGAAGGTCCTTACCTCTGGACTCGGGAGGGTGGGGCAAATACGCCATATTTAGGCAGACAGCTGAAGTAGCGGACGCCGAACACGGAGCCGTCGTGCTTGCCGGTGGGTTGGTCCAACTCCACGCCGAACCACAAACCTGCGCCGCGGAAATTGAAATGTTTTTCCAATCGATTAAATCGCGGGCTGTCATTGACGCCGATACACGATAAACTAAAAGTGACTCAGAAATGACCAAAAAAAAATCAGCAGGAAGTGACTGAAAGTCAACAGGAAGTCAACCCCCCCGAAACAAACAGGAAGTGATTCCAAATTAAAAGGAGGTGACCGGTGAGATACTCAACAGGAAGTGACCTAAAACCGATAGAAAGTAATCTGGAAATGGCCAAAATCAATAGGAAGTGACCCAAAAGTGACAGGAAGTGACCCAATACCAACAGGAAGTGACATGAAAATACCCCAAACTCAACATGCAGTGGCCCAAAATCAACAGGAAAAGACCTGTAAATGTCCAAAAATTAAGGGGAAATGACCTAAAATCAATAGGAAGTAATTTGGTAACCCTAAAGCAACCATAAAGTGACCCGTGAATGCTCCAAAATCAACAGGAAGTGACCCAAAATCAAAAGGAAGTGGTCTAAAAAAACACAATCAACAGGAAGTGACGTATAAATGTACTTAAGAGTATGTGACCTGTAAATGCACATAAATTAAGAGGAAGTGATCCTAAATCAATAGGAGCTGACCTGTGAATGCCCCAAAATAAACAGGAAGTGACCCAAAAACCCCTCAAAATCAACAGTGTAAGTTAAAATGAAGAGACCCAAAATATACAGGAAGTGACCAAAAAATGTACTTAAGAGGAAGTGAACCAATTTTAACAGGAAGGGAAGTAAGTAAGTACTCAAACTCAACAGGAAGTTCCCTAAAAACAACAGGAAGTGAACCACGAATGCCTCAAAATCAACTGAAAGCGGACCATGAATGCCTTATAATCAAAATCAATAAGAAGTGACCCAATATAAACAGGAAGTGACATGTAAATGCCCTAAAATCAACATGATGCTCCCAAAATCAACAGGAAGTGACCTGTGAATGCCCCCAAATCAACACAAAGTTACCCACAATCAACAGGAAGTGAGCTGTAAGTACTCAAATTCAACAGGAAGTTCCCCAAAATCAATAGGAAGTGAACCACCAATGCCCCACAATCAACAGGAAGTGACCCAAAATCAACAGGAAGTGAACCATGAATGCCCCAAAATCAATAGGAAGTGACCACATATCAACAGGAAGTGACCTGTAAATTTCCCAAAATCAGGAAGTGACCTGTGAATGCCCCAAAATCAGCAGGAAGTTACCCACAATCAACAGGAAGTGAAGTGTAAATACTCAAACTCAAATGGAAGTTATCCACTATCAACAGGAAGTGACCCGTGAATGCCCCAAAATCAAAAGGAAGAGACCCAATATCAACAGGAAGTCACCTAAAACCAATAAAATACATACAGTATATCAAAACCCAAAATCAACAGGAAGTGACCCAACAGCGACCCGTGAATTCCCCAAAAATTCACTGGAAGTGACCCAATATCAACAGGAAGTGACACGTCCAACTAACCTGGAGCAAAGTCTGTTTTTCCGAAGAAGCGCACAATGCCATTTTTCTGCCCGGCAACCAAAACCTGGTCTCCGACCTCGACGTTGAGTCCTTCCGGATCCAGACTGACGACGGACGACTTCTTCTTCAGGGCTGAAGAGACACGTCATACAGTATCCACTTATTTCCATAGCTATATTGCCCACTGGCGGCCATCTTGCAACAGATGGAGGTAAACTGACTGGCTTTCTCCATAGATTATCCCATATATTAACAGTACGTTTCTCCATAGAGCTACTGTAGATATGTAATCCACACCATAAGTAAAAGGCAATGGCCATTATCAAATTTCGGCCATTTTGAGTCAGTGGGAAAACAAAACATAACATTATAGTTAATTAGATCTGTGCTTTGAAACAGCTATAAATTGTTTTCAGCTGGCTTGCTAGATTTTTTTTTCATCAAAATTCAATCTGAATCAAATCCAAATAGAAAAATATGAATTCAAAACTATACATAAAAAAATAAAACTAGCCTTTCTCTTTCTTCTCCTTCTCTTTCTTGGTCTTCCCGGTGAGGCGTGAGGCCAGATCCGCACGGGGGGTCTTGGGAGTAGATGTGACGGAGGACGCGGTCTGCTCCGCTGACTTGGTGATCTTGGACACCGGAGCGAAGATACCGAGTTTTGGCGGGCAGATGAAGTAGCGAACGCCGCCCACGCTGCCGTCGTTCTTGCCCTCCGGCTCGTCCAGCTCTACGCCCACCCACTGGCCGCTGGCGAACTCCGTAGTCCCGCAAAAACGAAGAGTACCCTTCTGAAAGGAGAGACCACAAGGCGTCAAAATTGAGGTTAAAGCTAACTTAGCTAATGCTAAATGCTAACTTAGCTAAAGCTAAATTCAGTTGACGTAGTTACTTCACTCATTGGCTGCCATTGACGGCGCTAGACGTCACTTCCTGTTGACTTTGGGTCACTTGGGGGCATTTACAGGTTACTTCCTGTTGATTTTGGGGCATTCACGGGTCACTTCTTATTTACTTTGGGTCACTTCCTGTTTATTTTGGGGCATTCACAGGTCACTTCCTGTTGGTTTAGGGGTCATTTACAGGTCACCTTCTAATTATTTTGGGGCATTTACAGGTCACTTCCTGTTTGGGGGCATTTACGAGTAACTTCCCGTTGTCTTTGGGGCATTAAGTGGTCACTTCCTGTTGATTTTGGGTCACTTCTAGTTGATTTAAAGGGATTTACAGGTTGCATCCAAATGATTTTGGGGCATTTACAGGTCACTTCCTGTTTTGGGGCCTTTACTGGTCACTTCCTGTTGACTTTGGGGCATTTACTTGTCATTTCCTGTTGATTTGGGGGCATTTACAGGTCACTTCCTGTTCATTTTAAGGGATTTACAGGTCACATTCTATTGACTATGGGGCATTTACAGGTCACTTCCTGTTGACTTGAGGGCATTTACAGGTCATTTCCTGTTGATTTTGGGACATTTACAAGTCACTTCTTGTTGATTTTGGGTCACTGCCTGTTAATTTTAGGGGATCTCCAGGTCACATCCTATTAATTTTGGGGCATTTACAGATCACTTCCTGTTGCTTTTGGGGCATTCACAGATCACTTCCTGTTTTGGGGCATTTACAGGTCACTTCCTGTTGACGTTGGGGCATTTACAGGTCATTTTCTGTTGACTTGGGGGGCATTTACAGGTCACTTCCTGTTCATTTTAGGGGATTTACAGGTCACATCCTAACGGTTTTGGGGCATTTACAGGTCACTTCCTGTTTTGGGGCATTTATGGGTCACTTCCTGTTGACCTTGAAAGCATTTACAGGTCATTTTCTGTTGATTTGGGGGAATTTACAGGTCACTTCCTGTTGATTTTGTGTCACTTCCTGCTAATTTTAGGGGATTTACAGATTAAATCCTGTTGATTTTGGGTCACTTCCTGTTAATTTTAGGGGATTTCCAGGTCACATCCTGTTGACTTTGGGGCATTTACAGGTCATTTCCTGTTGATTTTGGGGCATTTACAAGTCACTTCTTGTTGATTTTGGGTCAATTCCTGTTAATTTTAGAGGATTTACAGGTCACATCCTATTAATTTTGGGGTATTTACGGGTCACTTTCTGTTTTGGGGCATTTACGGGTCACTTCCTGTTGACTTTGGGGCATTTACAGATCACTTCCTGTTGTTTTGGGGCCATTCCCACGCCACTTCCTGCTCATTTTGGGGAATTTTCGGGTCTCTTGTTCATGCTGGGCAAATTGACTCGCCTACGCGGCAGCCATATTGGTAAGGTCGACATTCCCATTGAAGTCACATTGAGCTGAAATGTGATGAACTCGTTACTGCTATTGACAGAAGACGTTCAATTGAACGCTAATGTTTGAGTGCCATTGACGGCGCTAGACGTCCAATCAATTTGGACCGGGAGGGGCGAATGAACGAACGTTGGAAGGGTTAAAGGGGCGTGGCCTGTTGAGTAATTAAGCGTCAACTGTCGACGTTTCTGACCTTCATGTCGTCCAGCAGCACACGTTCGCCCAGCTTCATGCCCAGCGAGGACAGCATGAGGTTCCCGGGAATGTTGTCGTAGTTGGGCAAGGTGGCTCTGGGAAGGTTGCAGCTGAGCGGGACGGCGTCCAGGAGCAGCTGCTTCAGCTCTTTGGCCACCATGGCCGCTTCGGCCTTGTCCAGACTCATGTCCATGGGGTCCGGGACCACCTCTGCCGGTACATGCCCGTTTTCGTTCTAAGAAATAAACCAACATTTTAAAAAATATTTCATTCAAATTATTTCAATAAATATAAATGATTATTATTATTTTAAAAATGATTATTTTTTTATGATTACAAGAAAAACAATCATAATATTACGAGATTAAAGTCGTATACATGTAAATGTACATCATAATAATAAATATTAATCTCATAATATTTTTTTCTTTTTTGTGTAATACTACCACTTTATTCTCAAATGAATTTTCTCATACTCAGTACTACAACTTTAATCTCATAATATTACAATTTTTCATACTAGTACTATAACTTTAATCTCATAATACAGTGGTACCTCTACATACGAATTTAATTCGTTCCAGGACCTTGTTTGTAAGTCGAAATGGTCGTATGTCGAGCAGGATTTTCCCATAGGAATACATTATAATTCCATTAATTCGTTCCAAAGCCTAAAAACATACACTAAATTCTTAATAAATACTGCTGGCACTGTTACAAATGGCAATTAAACATAGAAAAACAAATAAGTTATAAATAAATAATTCAGAATAATATAATAATAATAAGAAGAATTAATAATTATTCCTGTAAATAATGTAACGAATCGGATTCTAATATGGCGGACACTTTTTACTGTCCCTGAACGCACCGCGAAGGTGACGTCTCAGTGAGATAGGTCGGTGCGGTAGAGATAATACTTTCGTTTTCTTGAGAGCGCTCAACTGCTTAAGACAATGGGCGTTTTGTGTTGGATAAGTTCTTAAATAAATGATAAAAACGTGACGAAGCTGGCGATTTCCTTGGCAATGTTACCACAATAATAATTGTCACCTTAACTTATAAATAGTGGCGAACGGTGGTCGGAAGAGGACCATGGAGCTGTATTGTTGAGCCAGTTCAGGGACGCGCACCCCAAGCTCATATTTTTCTATAACTTGCATCTTCATTTCAAAGGTAAGCATCACTTTTTTCCTTGTTTCTCCAACTGTATCAACTTTTTTTGAAAACTGTGTTGATTTCTCACACAAGAAAATCCACCGTGCGTTCGTTTGCAGTGCTGTCATGTCGTCGTATTTCGAGCAACTCGTCGGATGTAGAAACAAATGGCGGCTCAAATTTTACGTCGGATGTCGAAAAGATCGTGTGTCGAAGTGATCGTATGTAGAGGTACCACTGTATAGCAAAACATTCTCATACCAGTACTACAACTTTAATCTCATTTTTTGTCAAAATATTACGATGGCTTTATAGTAATGCAAGTACAAAGACTTTAATCTCAAATTTTACAACTTTTTTCCTCATACTAATATAACAACTTTAATCCCGTAACATTACTTTTTCCTCATACTAGTACTATGACTTTAAACTCGTAATTTTATTACTTTTTCCTCATACTAGTACTATGACTTCAATCTCATTTTTTCACTCATACTTAGTACAACTTTAATCTCATAATATTACAATTTTATCCTCTACAATTACCACACATTTTTTCTCATTTACTAATACTAAAATTTCTCATCCTTTGACAAAAATAATTCTCATACCTGTACTCTAATCTCGCTATATATTTTTCATACTGTTACTATAACTTTATTCTAATTCTAGTCCGAAGACTTTAACTTCAGAGTATAACGACTTTTTTCTCATACTTGTATGACAACTTTAATCTCGTGATATTACTTTTTCTCATACTAGTACTACAACTTTAATCATTTTTTTCTCAAATTAAGTACGACAACTTTAATCTCATAATATTACATTTTTTCTAAAAATAGTGCTACAACTTTAATCTCGTAATATTACAATTTTATCCTCATTCAAACACTAGGCCTTTTTTCCTCATTAATCTCATAATATTTATTTTTTTATCATAATCTCATAATAATACTGTGACTTTAATCTCTTAACATTACAAATTTTCTCACACTAAAACTACATTTTATATCTCATACTAGTACTACAACTTTAATCTCGTCGTATTACAATTTTTTTTTCTAATACTCCAATATCTCATACTAATTGAAGAGTTGGTTCTGACCCGGACGGCGGGGTTGGCGCCATGCTCCAGAAGACACTTGACCGCGCCCAGGCATAGGTTGGAGGCGGCGATGTGCAGAGCCGTTCCGTAGTGGAAGTCGCTGCACGTGGAGTTCAAAACTGCCACAGGACAAAAAGTGTCGGCGGTGGACTCCTCGGATTCCCGCGAGGTTTTGGCGTCTCACCTCTGGGTTTAGCGGCCTTCAGCAGGACTCGGACCAGTTCCGGCACGTCAAAGTAGGCGGCGTAGTGCAGAGCGTTCATGTTGGTCCAGCGGCTCCTCAAACTGACGTCCGCGCCCAGAGACATCAGCTGGCTGGTTAAACGCAGCGCCGCCGCTGGATCGCCTGTGCCAAAACAGCCAATTAACCCCAAAATCACAAGAAGTGATTTAAATGCCCCAAAATAAACAGAAAGTGGCCCAAAATCAAAAGGAAGTGAGCAAAAAAAATGCCTCAAAATCAACAGGAAGTGGCTTGTAAATTGAGGAAGTGACACAAAATCAACAGGAGGTGGCCTGTGAATGCCCCAAAATCAACAGGACTTCACCTAAAAATGCCTTACAAGCAACAGGAAGTGAGCTGTAAATGTACTTAAATTCAGGGGAAGTGAACCAACATCAACAGGACTTGACCCAAAAATGCCTTAAAATCAACAGGAAGTTATCCAAAATCAGCAAGAAGCGACCATTAGACAGGAACTTACCCAAAATCAACAGGAAGTTACCCATGAATGCCCCAAAATCAACTGGAAGTGACCCAAAATCGACAGGAATTGACCCAAAATCATCAGGAAGTGACCTGGAAAAATGCCTCAAAATCAAAAGGAAGTGGCTTGTAAATTTACTTAAGAGGAAGTGACCCAAAATCAACAGGAAGTGGCCTGTGAATGCCCAAAAGTCAACAGGACTTGAGCTAAAAATGCCTCAAAATTAACAGGAAGTAACCTGTAAATGTACTTAAGTCAAGAGGAAGTGACCCTAAATCAATAGGAAGTGACCCAATATCAACAGGAAGTGGCTTGTAAATTCACTTAAGAGGAAGTGATCCAAAATCAACAGGACTTGACCTAAAAATGCCTCCAAATCAACAGGAAGTGACCTGTAAATATACGTAATGAAGGAATAGAAACTTTTCTCGTACTTACTGTTTGACCGTTTGTATTACTCTAACACACCTAATATAAAATAAATAGCATTTATATCATAGTTCCAGGAAAACAGGCAAAATATATTTGACATAGGACATAAGAGATACATGACGCCTTCTGATCACGGAAGCGTGCTTCATGTAGCTGACTGAGCAAGATTGATGCTGACGAGGCAAGACAACTACAAGCCCACGTCTGCACCACCAACTCCGCAATCACTTTTTACGGACAGTCCAGAACAAATGGCGGGACATCTTGTCTTGACAAGGAACATCTGATAAGGAGAAACCCGTGACCGAGAAGTGAATTCTCAGCACTAACGTGGCGCTGGAGTGGCAAAATCCACAACCCTAGTTGCCCTGAAAACAGTAACTCCTGAATCCTCCTGTCCAATCCACAAACAGACAATACTCCTAGACATCGCCCAAACACACCCTTCTTTTGCCCTGAGCCCGCCCCACGAGAGCCTTCAAAAAGGCTGAATGTTTAACTAATTGAGGTCATTTTTTTCAGGAACCTTTTGTTGATTTGTGATATGGTGATCCTGGAACATGTCTGCCTCCTCGCCTGGGTCTGTTGCTCTTTTGCCTTGCCGTTTGACCATTGTCGACCTGAATAAATTGTCAACTTGTGTTTTGAAGCCTTTTTCCAGCTTTCAAAATGGAGTCAGTACAAGGGGTTAAGACTAGGGGTGTCAAACGATTAAAATTTTTAATCGAGTTAATTACAGCTTAAAAATTAATTAATCGTAATTAATCGCAATTAATCGCAAGTCAAACCATCTATAAAATATGCCTTATTTTTCTGTAAATTATTGTTGGAATGGAAAGATGAGACACAAAATGGATATATACATTCAACATACGGTACATAAGTACTGTATTTGTTTATTATAACAATAAATCAACAAGATAGCATTACCATTATTAACATTCTGTTAAAGCGATCCATGGATAGAAAGACTTGTAGTTCTTAAAAGATAAATGTTAGTACAAGTTATAGAAATTTTATATTAAAACCCGTATTAATGTTTTCGTTTTAATAAAATTTGTAAAAATTTTAATAAAAAAATAAACTAGTAGCCCGCCATTGTTGATGCCAATAATTACTTATACAATGCTCATAGGTCGCACCCAAGTGCCAGCAGAGGGCGACAAAACTCCAAAAAACACAACAAGTACACATTTCACTGTGCTGTCATTTTAATGTTTGAGCGGGGCATTTGCGTTAATTGAGTCAAATATTTTAACGTGATTAATTTAAAAAATTAATTACCACCCGTTAACGCGATAATTTTGACAGGCCTAGTTAAGGCTATGGTGAACGCGTGGAGTTTGGCCTTTGGTCGGGTTGTCGGGGTCTCGCCGGCCTGGGTCGTTGGAGCTGCCGTGATTCCAGCAATCTAGCTAAAATGCCAGATTCCTTCAGTAACTTAGGAGGAAGTGACCCAAAATAAATAAAAATTGACCCAATATCAACAGGAAGTGACCTGAAAATGCCCCAAATGAACAGGGAGTGACCTGAAAATGCCTCAAAATCAACAGGAAGTGGGTTGCAAATTTACTTAAGAGGAAGTGACCCAACATCAATAGGAAGTGACCCAATCTCAAAAAGAATTAACCTTTAAATGCCCCAAAATCAACAAGAAGTGACCTAAAAATGCCTCAAACTGAACAAAAAGTGACCTGAAAATGTCTCAAAATCAACAGGAAGTGGGTTGCAAATTTACTTAAGAGGAAGTGACCCAAAATTAACAGAATGTGACCCGTGAATGCCCCAATATCAACACGAAGTTACCCGCAATCAATAGGAAGTGGCCAAAACTCAACAGGAAGTGACCTAAAATTGTACTTAAGAGGAAATGACCTAATATCAACAGGAAGTGACCTGTGAATGCCCCAAAATCAACACAAAGTTACCCACAATGACAGGAAGTGACCTGTAAATGGTCAAACTCAACAGAAAGTAACCCAAAATTAACAGGAAGTGATCCGTGAATGCCCCCCAAATCAACAGGAAGTGACCTGAAAATGCCTCAAAATCAACAAGAAGTGGGTTGCAAATTAACTTAAAGGAAGTGACCAAAATCAACAGAAAGTGACCCGCGAATGCCCCAATGTCAACACGAAGTTACCCGCAATCAATAGGAAGTGACCAAAACTCAACAGGAAGTGACCTAAAAATGTACTTAAGAGGAAATGACCCAATATCAGGAAGTGACCTGTGAATGCCCCCAAATCAACACAAAGTTACCCACAATGACAGGAAGTGACCTGTAAATGGTCAAACTCAACAGAAAGTGACCCAAAATTAACAGGAAGTGATCCGTGAATGCCCCCAAAATCAACAGGAAGTGATCCACAAGCAACAGCATTTGACATAAAAATTCCTCACAATCAATACGAACTGACCTGTAAATGTACTTAAGTTAAGAGGAAGTGACCCAATCTCAAAAAGAATTGACCTTTAAATGCCCCAAAATCAACAAGAAGTTACCTAAAATGCCTCAAACTTAACGGAAAGTGACCTAAAAATGCCCATAAATCAACAGAAAGTGACCTAAAACAGACCTAAACAGAAACGGGTCACTTCCAGTTGATATTGGATCACTTCCTGTTCATGTTCCCGTTGATTTTTGGGCGTTTCCATGAGAAATAAACCCTGGCAATGACGCTTCAAAGTTGATATTTTCGTTTTTTTTTAATTTATGCATTTATTTTTAATTCATAGAATATGGGTACCCAACAAAAGCTTAACACCACATGAGAGTCTCACCGACACCGTGTGCGCCCGCCTTGCAGCTGTAGTGAAGAAGCGTCATGTCCGTCAAACCGTCACGGTCGTTTACGTGGCAACCGCGTTTCAGAATCTGACACAAACACACACACACACACGAAGCACATGAAGATAAATGTCCAATCATCTTTCACTGATAGACGTTAATGCGTTAATATCAATGCATTGACTTTGATGGGAATGTTGCCCCTACCAACATGGCTGCCCGGAGGCTATTTTGGTAGGGGCGATGAAAGCTGTTTGCGTTTGGCGTGATTAGAACTGAGCTTATCACTACCGGACGTCCAATCCATTTGAAGTGGGATGGTGGCAGTGGATGAACCCTCCCACTTCAATTGGATTGGACGCCTATGACCGTCAATGGCGTCCACTGAGTGTAAAGCAGACGTGTTGACATTGATAAAGTAATCTTTTAAGCTAGTTACGACTTTTATTTTAATGTCCAATGCATTGACTTTAATGGGAATGTCGCCCCCACCAACATGGCCGCCGCGAGGCCATATTTGTTAGGGCGATGAAAGGTCTTCTTTTTACGCTTCTGCCATGAATTTAAAATGAGTTAATCACTACACTGTAAATGCTAACATTCAAATTAATTAAATGTGATAAGTGAACTAAACTCAATTTTCATCAACCTGTTGTGAACACTACTTTTAAATAAGTAAGTAGTAATTTGGGGTTGGAGAACTTGCTTAACTTGATATATCCGAGTTAAGTCAAATTAGAAAAAATAATTTTTTGTACCCAGTGTCCTTTGGGCGTTCTATCAGACATGCGCAGATCTGCCCTGCCCACTTTCGCGCTCTTTCCAACACCTTTCTCAGTTATTTTCGCCATTGTGGGTTTACTTGTCCTCAGCACACTGATTTGGTAAGTAAATATTTTACTCTTTTGTAAACAGTCGATTTGTCTTGTTGTAGCGTAGTGGCCTGTGTGCTGCCAGGGAGGAGAAGTGTCAATTACATCAAATAACACCGCTAGCAAGCATGCTATATGACCGTGACAGTAACCTCATCATTTTCAGAAACAAATGTAGACTACATTTTATGGTAGACTATCATTTTATGCCGGCGTTTTGAATTCTTGGCAACTAAGTTGACAGACGGGGCTCGTTAACATTTTTAGGCGATGGGAGAGGTTTTTAAAACAGTTACCGAGCGGTTTTAAGTTAGCTAGACCGAGGGGGTGTTCGCTTCCTGTGTTACCAAGCGGTTTTAAGTTAGCTAGACCGAGGGGAGGTTCGCTTCCTGTTTTAAAAATAAAAACACTAATTCTATCGTTAGTGGGTGTTTTATTTTGTGAAACTAACAGGAAGTGCCTTAGTCACTACGGCTAGCTTGAGTAGCGCCGAATTTGCACGTTGTGGAGCTAAACGGCTACTTTCTCACGTAAAATGTTAGAAATGTCGATAAAGTGATTTATTTACAGAGTTAGTGCTAGAATTAAGTCAGCTTTAGCCTGTATATTTCGGCTCAGGTAAGAGCTAAATGCACAGTCAGACTTTATGTGCGCCAACGTAATCGGTTCTTGCGTTGGAGCAGGGGTCCCCAAACTACGGCCCGCGGGCCGGATACGGCCCGCCTCCACATTTGGTCCGGCCCCCTGAACATCCCCCCCGATTGCACTGCTGCAATCGTCACACTTTTTCTGTTACAAACTGACCCGGCCCCTCATCAGAGAAGGGAAAAGTCATGTGGCCTTCACAGGAAAAGGTTTGGGGACCCCTGCTTTAGAGTGTTTGTCATCTGCCCTTCCATTTGCTTTTCTTCATGTGCAGTGCTCCCCCTCCATGTTTGATCAAACTGCACTGATAATTTGAAATTTGTTTTAAAATGCATTAATCGCAAAAATCAGAGGACTAGATCACATTTCTCCCTGTTATTTCACCACTTTAACATTGGTCTAACCTAATATAGGAATACAGATAGAAAGAGTGCAGAGATCACACTCGATGCTATAACAACCTGGTGTGTTGAAGGTTGGTCATTTATGTGCCTATATTTTGAAATTGTTGCCTTAATTTTGTGTTCTTTTTCACCATCCCCCAATCAGGCTGAAGCAAATGGTCAAAAGTCCACACATACCTCAGTCTCAGCAATTACAGGTATGTTTCATACACTGATCAATGAATCATTTAATATTTGTATTTGTTTCATGGGTTGGGATAACAAACATGCATTACTGTTTTTACAGATGGATTAAGAAATTAATTGTACATCTCAATTTGAATGTTCAAAAATAATCAATTACGTTAATTTAAAAACTCATTATTACACATTTTAGTTTGTGCATATTAAAATAATCCATTGCAGATTTTAATTTGTGATTAAAAATAATTGGACATTTTAATTTGTGACTGTTAAGAAAAAATGTAACTTTTTTTTTTTTTTCTAACAAGTTCTCAATGCTGAAATTGTCGTGTCTTTTCAGGTCAACCAGAGCAGTATTCTCTAATGCAGTGGACTTGCAAGTACTGCACATTTTCTGCTGAAAAGAGGCTACTTGCTTAAGCATTATCGCTTAAAACATGGATACCACACTCGGACATCCCTACTCCCATGTCTTCATAAGGACTGCTTCTGCACATTTAAATCTTTTAATGCACTCAAAGTACACCTGTCGACATGGCACTCTCAAAAAGATGCAGGCAAAAGTGGAGAAACTGCATTTGACCGTCAGTTGTGCAACTTTGTGGAGCCTTGCTCAGAAGCAGACTTCTTCACCCATTTGCGAAGACATCTTAAGCTGAGGCAAATGGTTACTTGCCCATATCAAGACTAACTTTCAGAGCAGTGTTTATTCTACTTTCACTGCACACAAAAGCAAAGAAATGTGAAATGTGTTTGAGCCATAGTATGGGTAGGACATTTGTGTCTAAATCATTCAATCCCAACAAAAGTTGCTTTAATCAAAAAAAACTCATTTTTAATCAAAGAAAAAGAACCTTTTGCAAAAATATATTTTTTGAAAATATATATATTTTTAAATATATATTTTTTTATTGACGTGTCACTTTTTTTTTAAAGGAAAAAGTTTTAAACTTTTTTTTTTTTAAAGTGGAAAAAATTTTGAACGCTTTTTTTTTTTTTTTTTTTGAAGTGGAAAAAGTTTTGAAGGCACTTTTTTTCGATTGAATCATTTTGACACAAAGATACGACTTCAACGCTACTTCCGACATGTTTGAGTGGCAGGTGACTACACCAATGGCATAAAAGAATGACTAATGGCCACCAGGGCTCCATCGAGCCATCGGACTCTGCTCGAGTCCAAGCTGGAAATAGGGCACAGGTACGGGGGGGTGACATCGGCATCTCACCGGAGTGCCCGCGATGGTATGGTGTGCTGCTGCTTAATGTGATTCAAGAGGGGAACTTCACCCGCTGCCCTGACGTGACGGTTGGCAATCGGGGTCCAACCGCAGTGTCGCGACGCGCCGGTATGGGAGTGGCCCGACACTAGCCTGCCCAGTAAGCGAGTCCGCGCCGAGAGCCCCGTCGCTTCAGCTTTGAATGAGTGTCGTGTCACTCGCGGGCTGTCCACTCAACAGCCGGCCTCCGCGCCGGGGGGGGTGATAATGGGGTCTGCCAGTGCGCCGCGACAGGGCACCGTACCATCGCCGGCACTCCGGTGAGATGCCGATGTCACACCCCCGCACCGGTGCCCTATTTTTGGCTTGGACTCGAGCAGAGTCCGATGGCTGGATGGAGCCCTGGTGGCCATTATTCTTGCTTCCTGCTTTTATGCCATTGGCGTAATCACCTGCCACTCAAACATGTCAGAAGTAGCGTTGAATTGGATCTTCGTGTCTAAATGATTCAACCAAAAAAAAGTGCCTTCAAAACTTTTTCCACCTTAGAAAAAAAAAAAAAAAAGTTTAAAACTTTTTGCTTTTCAAAAAAAAGTGACAAGTCAATTAAAAAAAATATTTAAAATAAAAAAAAAAAAAATTTCAAAAAAATATTTTTGCAAAAGTTTTTTTTTCTTTTATTAAAAATAGTTTTTTTGATTGAAGCAACTTTTATTGGGATTGATTGATTTGGACACAAATGTCCTACCCATAATATGGCTTGAAAAGAAAAAGGATTGCTTTGATCAAAGAAAACAGTTTCAATGAAAAGTGTAAATTTCTGAGTCTCAAATATTTTTTCACATTCAAACCTTTTTTTCTGTTTTTTTTTTTTTGTTTGTTTGTTTTTTTGATTGAAGTGATTTTCTTTTGAAAATATAAATGTTTTGTTTGAAGCAACTTATTTTTTGATTGAATAATAAAGACACAAATGTCCTAGTCAAAATGTGGTCCAAACGCAGAATTACATCAATCAAAAAAGTTGTTTCAATAAAAAAAAAAAAAAAAAAAAAAACTTGACTTAAATAAAGAAATTTTTAAAAAATTCAATCAAAGAAAAATAGTTTTCAAATAAATTTTTTTGACTTACAAATTTATTTTTGCATTCAAACAAATTTTTTTGATTGACATGACTTTTTTTTTTTTTTTTTAATTGAAACTATATATATATATATATATATATATACACATACTAATGACATATTTTTGACTAGAAATTAGACTTTTTTTTGGAGGAAAAAGCTTAATATGAAATTAGAATTTGAATAAAAATAAGACACATATTCTTGGTAAGATTTTAGGTTTCTCAAGTGTATAACTCCAGTACACGTTTTGCATTTACTCTTTTAGTGATGTGAAAAAAACAAGGTATCTTGTTTACTGTATCAGGTGTTAAAGTGAAATTTGAATTTGAACTGAGTTGTGTGTTTTAAAAAGAGTTCTGTATTTTTATGTTTATTTTATCACTGCTGCGCAGTTTAAACCACGGCACAATGTTGATTGTAGTTCCAGTTTTTATCACTAATATTGTTGGAGAAATCAGAACTGTTAGCTTTACCAGAGCTCAAGCTCATGTTGTAATGGAAAACTAGTTTGACGCCATGTCTTCAATGCTCGAGTTAATGTCCTGAAATTATGAGAATAGGATCTCGCCTGTTAGTCTTTGGAAATCACAGGATAGGAGTGGACATTGATGCAGTTCAGGTATTATTCAGTAATTTCTGTAGCAAAAGGTTATTTTCGGTACTTATACTTTGTATGAGGTGCAAAATGTTTGCAAAAGTTGGTTTATAATAATCCACTTCATTGATACTGAGCATTAACCAAACACTGTTCAGCTGCCAGGAGCCAGTGTCTCCCATTAAATGCACTTTTGAGCATTTTAAAGTATATTTTAATTCCACTGAATTAATCCATTGAGTCTTCTCCATTTATTGTGTTTTGGGGGTCATTACTGTTAGAAAATGTGTTTTTAATGAAATTAGTATGTGCAGTTGTAATTTCTATTGTGCAATTCTTTTAGGTCAAGAAAATTAAGTTGACCTGAATATGATGGATGAAATGGAAAACTAAAGATAATTAATACACAATTATCACTTGAATACTGCAAAATCAAACAAGTTACTACAATCCAATTATTTGAGTTAATTTGAGTACTGTAGACTCAAAATAAACAAGTTACTGGAATCCAGTTATTTAAGTTAGTTTGAGTACTGCCAACTCAAAATAAACAAGTGACTATAATCCAAAATTTTTAAGTTAATTTGAGTACTGCCAACTCACAATAAACAAGTGACTATAATTAATTTTTTTAAGTTAATTTGAGTACTGCCAACTCACAATAATTAAGTTAATCAAATCTAATTCATCTAAGTCCACATAAATTAAAATTTTTAAGGCAGCAAGTTTGCATATTTTTTTTTAGTAAAGTCAACTTATAATATTTTACAGTGTAGACTTTCAATCCGTTTGAAGTGGAAGGGATGTTTATTCGCTGCCAACCGTCCCACTTCAAATGGATTGGGCGTTTATGGCCGTCAATGGCAGCCACTGAGTAAAATGCAGATGCTTTGACATTGATAAAATTATCTTGTAAGCTAGTTATGACATGATTTTGATGTCAATGCATTGAATCTAATGGGAATGTTGCCCCTACTAACATGGCTGCCCTACAGCCATGTTGGTAGGGGCAATGAAAGCTCTTTTCCTGCTTCTGCCATGAACTGAAAATGAGTTTATCACTAGACATTCAATCCATTTGAAGTGAAAGGGAAGTTTATTCGCTGCCAACCGTCCCACTTCAAATGGATTGGACGTCTATGGCCGTCTATGGCAGCCACTGAGTAAAAAGCAGATGCTTTGACATTGATAAAATGATCTTGTAAGCTAGTTATGACATGATTTTGATGTCAATGCATTGAATCTAATGGGAATGTTGCCCCTACTAACATGGCTGCCCTACAGCCATGTTGTTAGGGGCGATGAAAGCTCTTTTCCTGCTTCTGTCATGAATTGAAAATGAGTTTATCAGTAGTAGACGTCCATTCCATTTGAAGTTGGAGGGTTGGCAGCGAATGAACATTTGCTGCCAACCCTCCCACTTTAAATGGATTGGACGTCTCTAGCTGTCAATGAGGTGAAGATGTATTGAACAATACATTTGCAGCTTTAACTTTGTCATTGCTGGTCCTCATCTCACCTCGTTGCCGATGACGTCGATCTTGTGCTGCACCTGGGGGACCCACTGTCGCACGATAGCGAACAGCTCAGGTATGGTGGTCCGGGGGTCCCACAGGATCTCCTGACAGGCCGGATCGTTGGGGTCGAAGAATGTGAAGGCTAAACCAAACAGAAATATATATTCCGTTAGCATGATAGCATTGTAGCCTAGTTAGTGGCAGTGAATGCAAAACCTTGCTATTCATTTATCTCACGGTCACAACTACATCAGTGCCCGGCACAAGATGGATACTCCAGGTCCCGGGAAAACTCATCTCCTGGGCAAGAATGAACTTCAAACCAACTAATTCCAGGGCGATGGTTCTGAAAAAAAGGAAGACTGACAGACAGGTTCTGCTTCTTCGTGGATGGCACAGCAATCCCATTTATCACCGAGAAACCGGTCAAGAGCCTGGGGAAGGTCTTCGACTGTAGCCTTAGGGATACTGAGACCATTCCAGTCCAGGCCAGTCTACTTAACAGGGGCAAGCAAGTAATGGGCTGGGGTTATGAGAGAATTGGCTTGGGCTAGAAGAGAATGGCCTTGGGAAGGCCAGTCTACCTACAAGGGGCAAGCAAGTAATGGGCTGTGGCTATGAGAGAATGGGCTTGGGCTATAAGAGAATTGGCTTGGGCTATAAGAGAATGGGCTTGGGAAGGCCAGTCTACCTACTAGGGGCAAGCAAGTAATGGGCTGGGGCCATGAGAGAATGGGCTTGGGCTATGAGAGAATTGGCTTGTGCTAGAAGAGAATGGGCTTGCGAAGGCCAGTCTACCTACCAGGAGCAAGCAAGTAATGGGCTGGGGTCTTCTAGCCCAAGAAGCCCATTCTCTTCTAGCCCAAGCCAATTCTCTCATAGCCCAAGCCCATTCTCGATCCAAACAACCATGAAGGAGCTGGGGACGTGGTTATCGGCCGTAAAGAAGTCTGGCCTACCTGGACAGTTTAAGGCATGGATCTACCAGCATGGTGTCTTACCCAGAGTACTCTGGCCTCGGTTCGTGTATGAGGTTCCTCTGTCAACAGAGGAGACTCTGGATAGAAAGATCAGCTGCTACCTCCGCCCATGGAAGGGCGTTGGATGGACAAGTTCCAGCTCCGTTTCAGCAGCCTGGACGAGAAGTTCAGGGTCTCTCGCACCAGAGAGACTTTGCTCTACTGGGACTCCAAGGACTCCAAAGTGGCATCAGCAGGCATCGTGGTGCGAACTGGAAGGAAGTGGAGGGCTCAGGAAAGCCTGGAGGTAGCCAAGTCCCAATTGAGACATAAGGCCCTGGTGTGTGCAGAGGCAACCAGCCGTGCTGGGTTGGGAGCCCTTCCCCAACTTCGATATGAGAAGGCATGCGCTAAGGACAAACACCAGCTAGTCCTGAAGGAGGTGCAGGCAGAGGTTGAGGAGGAACGAACCAGCAAGACGGTCGGCATGGAGCAACAGGGAGCATGGACAAGGTGGGAGGGTGCCCTGGAGAGGAAGGTGACCTGGTCTGAGATCAGGCAGGCAGAACCCCAATGCACTAAGTTCATGGTCCAGGCTGTTTATGACATCCTACCCAGCCCAGCCAATCTCCATCTCTGGGGCCTGAATGACTTTCCATCCTGCGTGTTGTGCTCTAAGAAAGACTCGCGAGAGCATACCCTGAGCAGCTGCTTTAAAGCTCTGGGGTAGGGTCGCTACCGTTAGCGGCACAACCAGGTGCTGAAGACCATTGCTGAAGCCATGGCTAAAAACAACAGCAGCAAACAGCAACCTGACAAGAGGAGAATCGCCTTTGTCAGAGCTGGAGAGCAGCCTTGGTCACAGCCCAAACCAGCTGCCTGGCTCCTCACCTCAGGGTTCTCCAAGTGGACTTCGACATGCAACTCAAGTTTCCTGACCACATTACAATAACTTCATTGAGACCAGACATTGTGCTTACGTCAGTATCGTCAAGGTAGGCCCCACTAATAGAATTGACAGTTCCCTGGGAGGACCGCATAGAGGAGGCGAATGAGCGGAAGCGGTCAAAGTACCAGGAGCTCCTCGAGATATGCCAGAGAGGAGGCTGGAAGACACGCTGTGAGCCCATTGAAGAGGGGTGTAGAGGCTTTGCGGGCCGCTCACCATGCAAAGTGTTCAAACGTCTGGGCATCACAGGTGCTGAAAAAAGGAAGGCCATCAAGACCACCATGGAGGCAGCAGAGAAAGCCTCTACAGTCCCTGACAATAGTCTTGTCGCTTATCCATTTTGTAGAGACAATTGCTAATAACCTGACTTTTAATGATTCAATTGGTTTCAGATATGGCTCATATGAAAGCTAAGACCTTCCCAAATGATGTTGAATGTACAAAAATATATTTGTTTCACTGAAAAAAGATTTATCATTTAATGAAGACATAAAGGTCCAATTTTGGCAAGACAAAAGTTTTGTCGCCTAAAGAAAGTAGTGTGAAAATTGAACAAAAAATGTACTTCAAATAAAAAAATATGTTACATAACATAAGTGAATTAAGTAGTGGTGCTTTGAGATCCAAATTGAATATTTTGTATGACTTCCATGGGCTTGAAGGACTGCATCCATGCGGTTCGGCGAGGATTCATACAATTTATTGATGAAGTCATCAGGAACATCAAAGAAAGCAGTCTTGCATGCCTCCCAGAGTTCATCAACATTCTTGGGTTTCGTCTTCCATGCTTCCTCATTCATCCTGTTCATTTCTGGTGACTGGGCTGGCCAGTCATGGAGGATCTTGATCTTCTTTGCCTTGAGGAATTTTGAGGTAGAGATCGAAGTGCGATGGAGCACCATCCTGCTGCAGAATTTGTCCCTTTTTATGGTTAGGAATGTAAGAGGCAGCTAAGATTTGTTGATATTTCAGACTATTTATGTTGCCTTCCACTCTCGCACACCCCCATACTGGATGTAACCCCAGACCATGATTTTGCCACCATCAAACTTCACCGTTTTCTGAGTGAATCTCTGATCTATGCGGGCTCCAGTAGGTCTCCTGCAATATTTGCGGCGACTGGTGTAATTTAGTGGAAGATTAATCTGAAAAATCCACATTTTGCCATAAAACAGTGAAGTTTGGCGGTGGCAAAATCATGGTCTGGGGTTACAAAAAGTATGGGGGGGGTGTGAGAGATCTGCAGGGTGGAAGGCAACATAAATAGTCTGAAATATAAACAAATCTTAGCTGCCTCTTACATTCCTAACCATAAAAAGGGACAAATTCTGCAGCAAGATGTTGCTCCATCACATACTTCAATCTCTACCTCAAAGTTCCTCAAGGCAAAGAAGATCAGGATCCTCCAGGACTGGCTGGCCCAGTCACCAGACATGAACAGGATGAAAGAGGAAGCATGGAAGACGAAACCCAAGAATGTTGATGAACTCTGGGAGGCATGCAAGACTGCTTTCTATGATGTTGCTGATGACTTCATCAATAAATTGTATGAATTCTTGCCGAACTGCATGGATGCAGTCCTTCAAGCAATTGTTTCTACAAAATGGATAATCGACAAGACTTTTGTCAGGGACTGTAGATGGCTCTGGTTCAGGGGGAGCGATCTGTGGGCAAATGCTACTGGGACACAAGCTGGGGTCTGATCAACCCTGGCTGGGTCACCCGAGGGAGGGGGTATGACTTTGAAAGACCCGAAACACCCAATGATCCCAGGAACATCACTGATGATGTGCCCCAGTGCCTCCTCGGATGTATCTTAAAATCTCAATGGCACAGAAGTCTCCATTGATAGATTTGGTGGCCGTGATTTTTGACCAAAAACTTTCCACTGAATCGCACTCACATTCAACTGGGACTAAAAAAAAAAGCTCCTCATGAAAAAAAAATCCACCAAAAAAAAGTGAGTATGACCCAAAATATCGATACCCATTGGCTTCCATTAACTGTGTGCCCGACAAAAATTAATTCTACTTGGAGTCATTCATTTTTTACCAAAACATCCCATTAAAGGGGAGTGCAAGTTTTTGTTTTGCCGATATATTTTGACTTATCGTAACGGCACTGTAGCGTACCGTAATTTTTGGGCAGGGGCGCCTGCGCCGAAGGGTGCACCATGGGGCGTCGTCGGCTCTCTCGGAGGGGACTCTGGAGCGCCGACACGGACAGCGGTTCGTTCTCGGCCGGCTCCTCCTCCCGCTCTTCCTCCTCTCGCTCCTCCTCCTCTCGCTCTTCCTCGGCCCGCTCGTCCTCATCCTCCGCCTCCCGCTGGTCTCGGTCGTCTTCCTCCTCATCCTCGGTCAGTTCCTCGTCCTCCTCCCCTTGGACCCTGGCTTCCTCCTCTTCCTCTTCCTCCTCATGCTCCTCGCGCTCATGCCTCTCCTTTTCCTGCATCTCCAGGTTCTCCTCTTTGGTCATGACTGTGGGCCTGAAAACAAAAAAAAACATGAAATGATATCTTTAAACCCGTAACGGTTCGATATTGATTAGGTTCAATTTGGAAGCGATATGATATCGGCGGGAAACAAAGCGATACAATTTGATACTGCATGTGTCCTACAAATTTTGTCCAAATCACATCATTTAACCATAAAAAAGACTCTAGGGGGGCACAAAAGTTCTGTACAGTTTTTGCTAAAAACGTACGGTTCGCTCAAAATTTGCAAAAAACATACCCATTCATTTCTATTGGCCAAATTTCCCATTCATTTCTAATGGCCAAATTTCACATTCATTTAAAATGGCACAATGGCCCAGTTGATTCGGGGACAATTCGGGGGCACTTCCTGATGATATCGGGTAACTTTCTGTTGATTTAGGGACATTTTGGGGACAGTTCCTGATGATTTCGGGTCATTTCCTGTTGATTTGGGGACATTTCGGGGACACTTCCTGTTAATATCGGGTCAGTTCCTGTTGATTCGGGGACATTTTGGGGACACTTCCTGTTGCTATCGGGTCAGTTCCTGTTGACTTAAGGACATTTAGGGGATACTTCCTATTGATATCAGGTCACTTCCTGTTGATTCGGGGAAATTTCGGTGACACTTCCTGTTGATATCGGGTCACTTCCTGCTGATTTGGGGACATTTGACGTCACTTCCTGTCGATTTAAGGAAATTTCGGTGACACTTCCTGCTGATATCGGGTCACTTCCTGTTGATTTGGGGACATTTCGGGGACAATTCCTGTTGATATCGGGTCATTTCATGTTGATTTGGGGACATTTTGGGTACACTTCCTATTGATTTTGGGTTACTTCCTGTTGATTTGGGGACATTTTGGGGACACTCCCATTGATATCTGGTCACTTCCTGTTGATTTTGGGGCATTTTAAGGACACTTCCTGTTGATATCTGTTGATTTAGGGACATTTCGAGGACACTTCCTGTTAATATCGGGTCAGTTCCTGTTGATTCGGGGACATTTTGGGGACACTTCCTGTTGCTATCGGGTCAGTTCCTGTTGACTTAAGGACATTTAGGGGATACTTCCTATTGATATCAGGTCACTTCCTGTTGATTCGGGGAAATTTCGGTGACACTTCCTGTTCATATTAGGTCACTTCCTGCTGATTTGGGGACATTTGACATCACTTCCTGTCGATTTAAGGACATTTTGGTGACACTTCGTGTTGATATCGGGTCACTTCCTGTTGATTTGGGGACATTTCGGGGACAGGTCCTGTTGATATCGGGTCACTTCCTGTTGATTTGGGGACATTTCGGGGACAATTCCTGTTGATATCGGGTCATTTCATGTTGATTTGGGGACATTTTGGGTACACTTCCTATTGATTTTGGGTTACTTCCTGTTGATTTCGGGACATTTTGGGGACACTCCCATTGATATCTGGTCACTTCCTGTTGATTTTGGGGCATTTCAGGGACACTTCCTGTTGATATTGGGTCACTTCCTGTTTATTTAGGGACATTTTGAGGACACGTCATGTTCATATTAGGTCACTTCCAGTTGATTTGGGGACATTTGACATCACTTCCTGTTGATTTACGGACATTTCAGGGACACTTCCTGTTGATATCGGGTCATTTCCTGTTGATTTGGGGACATTTTGGGGACACTTCCTATTGATACCGGGTCACTTCCTGTGGATTTGGGGACATTTTGGGGACACTTCCCATTCATATCGGGTCACTTCCTGTTGATTTGGGGACATTTCAAGGACACGTCCCGTTCACATTAGGTCACTTCCTGTTGATTTAAGGATGTTTCAGGGACACTCCTGTTGCTATCGGGTCACTTCCTGTTGATTTGGGGACATTTCATGGACACGTCCTGTACATATCGGGTCACTTCCTGTTGATTTGGCATGTGGCAAAATGGATTTTGCCATGTTGCATTTTTTGCTATGTGGCAAAATGGATTTTGCTATTTGGCAAAATGGATTTTGCCATGTGGCATTTTTTTTTTGCCATATTGCAAAAAAACGCCACATGGCAAAACACTGCCACATGGCGAAATCCATTTTGCCACATGGCAAATACCACTTTTGGTTCTCGGCCCAGCTGATTTTATTTATTTTACCTCATTCGCCCCCTCCCGATCGAAACAAATTGGACGTCTAACACCGCCAACGCCACTGAACGATGGGCATTCACATCCAAAAAAACAAAACATGGAATATTCGAAGATTTAATCACTTGACATAACATCGCAAATGAAGGAGCAATTCGAATGAAGTCGACATTCACATCGCAAAGACTGGTATGACGATTGGACGGTCTACATTTTACTGCGTATATGCATGGCGTCCCCCCTGCTTCTCCCATTCAGCCTCCATTTTGCGTCCGCACGACCACTCACGCACAAAAAAACAACAACAACAAAACACCATAAAAAGAACACACATATCCACGTCGCAAAAATCCAGCTATGTCATTTCCTAATTGCGCTTGTGATCGCGATTTAATCCACAAAAAATAAGCGCGACGGTGGAAAGGCCGACGTGCGCATTTTATAAAACAAAAAACAAAAACAAAACAAACACGCAATCATGACATTATGAAATATAATCCACAATCAACGAACTGAAATCACATAGATTGTTTATTTTTCGATTTGATTTAGCGACCTTTTGTGTGATGGTTTTCATCTTCGCGACCGCGCGCATGCAGAACCACGCATACGCGAGCACGAGCACGTTAAAAGGTCACGATGAAACATAAAAATGAAGGCAAAAATGGTTGTTTGTACCTGAAAACAAGCCACTCGTTGCTTAAATGCGGCGATCTGCTCTCAAAACAACACTGAAGAAGACTATGGTGATGAAGAGGCGGAGGAGGATGGTGCTGAATGATGAATGGTGATGATGGTGATCAGGGACGGTCCTATGCAAAATCAGTGCGAGGGCATCCGCCCCCAACGCGACAAAACAATCAGATTTATGAGTGCCATTTAAAAGCTAGCATTTAGTCGAGTATTGGAAATAAATGAAAATCTGAATGCCATTTTTGTTTTGTGCCATGTATAGCCCATCAAAATCAGTGATTTTGTGAAGGTTTTCGCCAGAAATGCCAATGTTGGCCACCTTTAAGCCAAACTATTATTATTATTACCAATCAGATTTTATATAATGGGTGTCATTTGATAGCTAACGTAGTGTAGAATAGGAATTAAGTGAGAATCTCAACAACATTTTCGTTTTGTGCCATTTATAGTCCATCAAAATCAACGATTTTGTCTTAACTGACAAGTATAATTTTGGCCAAAAATGCAAACGTTGGACACTTTGAAGCCATATCATTACATTGTTTGCCAATTAAGTTTTATATAATGAGTATCACTTGATAGTTAGCATAGTCCAGAGTAGGAATTAAGTGAGAATTTGAATGCCATTTTTGTTTTCTGATGTTTATAGCCCATCAAAATCATTGATTTTGTTACCGTTTTGGCCAGAAATGCTAATGTTGGACACTTTGAAGCCAAATTATTCAATTGTTTACTGATCAGATTTTATATAATGGGTGTCATTTATTAGCTAGCATAGTGTAGAATAGGAATTAAGTGAGAATTTTAATGCCATTTTTGATTTGTGCCATTTATAGCCAGATTTTAAACGCCATTTTTGTTTTTGTGTTGATTATAGCCCATCAAAATCATTCATTTTGTCAAGATTTTGGCTAAGAATGTGAATGTTGGACACTTTGAAGCCAAATTATTCAATTGTTTACCAATCAGATTTCATACAATGAGAATCATTTGATAGCTAGCATCGTGTAGAATAGGAATTAAGTGAGATTTTCAATGCCATTTTTGTGTTGTGCCATTTATAACCCATCAAAATCATTGATTTTGTCTTAACTGACAAGTATAATTGTGGTCAGAAATGCAAATGTTGGACACTTTGAAGCCAAATTATTCAATTGTTTGCCAATTAAATTTTATACAATGAGTATCATTTGATAGTTAGCATAGTCTAGAGTAGGAATTAAGTGAGATTTTCAACGCCATTTTTGTTTTGTGTTGATTACAGCCCTTCAAAATAATTGATTTTCATTAGGTTTTGGCCAGAAATGCTCATGTTAGACACTTTGAAGCCAAATTATTCAATTGTTTACCAATCAGATTTTATATAATAGGTGTCATTTGATAGCTAGCATCGTGTATAATAGGAATTAGGTGAGATTTTCAATGCCATTTTTGTTTTGTGCCATTTATAGCCCATCAAAATCATTGATTTTGTCTTAACTGACAAGTATAATTGTGGCCAAAATGTAAACGTTGGACACTTTGAAGCAAAATTATTCAATCGTTTGCCATTTAAATGTTACATAATAAGTATCATTTGATAGTTAGCATAGTTTAGAATAGGAATTAAGTGAGATTTTCAACGCCATTTCTGTTTTGTGTTGATTACAGTCCATCAAAATAATTGATTTTCTTAAGGTTTTGGCCAGAAATGCTCATGTTAGACACTTTGAACCCAAATTATTCAATTGATTACCGATCAGATTTTATATAATAGGTGTCATTTGATAGCTAGCATCGTGTATAATAGGAATTAAGTGAGATTTTCAATGCCATTTTTGTTTTGTGCCATTTATAGCCCATCAAAATCATTGATTTTGTCTTAACTGACAAGTATAATTGTGGCCAAAAATGCAAACGTTGGACACTTTGAAGCCAAATTATTCAAATGTTTGCCATTTAAATGTGACATGATAAGTATCATTTGATAGCATAGTTTAGAATAGGAATGAAGTGAGATTTTCAACGCCATTTTTGTTTTGTGTTTTACGTTGTATTGATTTAAATGTGATTTTTATGATCTTCATGTGATGTAAAGCACTTTGAATTGCCTTGTGTTGAATTGTGCTATATAAATAAATTTGCCTTGCCTTGCCTTGTGTTGATTACAGCCCATCAAAATAATTGATTTTCTTAAGGTTTTGGCCAGAAAGGCTAATGTTGGACACTTTGAAGCCAAATTATTCAATTGTTTACCAATCATATTTTATATAATGGGTGTCATTTGAGAGCTAGAATAGTGGAGAATAGGAATTAAGTGAGAATTTCATTGACATTTTTGTTTTGTGCCATTTTATAGCAAATCAAAAATCAGTGACTTTGTCTTCGCTGACAAGTATAATTGTGGCCAAAAATGCAAACGTTGGACATTTTGAAGCCCAATTTGTGTTACGTTCCATTAGAAATTAATGGCAGTTTTTTTTTTTAAATAATAAATTTTAAAAAGTGAAGTTTTTGGGACTTTGTCAAAGAATTGCTACAAATACAATAAAATAAAAACATTAACATGCGGTTTAAAACCAATTTTGGAGAGTTTGCCCTCATCCAAAATGGCGGTATCGTGTCGCAATCGAAGGTCAGACTCACTCTCGTCTGTGATTGGCCGTAAGATCACACTCAACTCCTCCTCCTCTCCCTCTGATAGGTTTCCTCGCCTTTCACTCACTCACTGTAACCAACCGGTCGCGTTTGTCCTTTTAGCTTGGAGTGGAAGTCTCCAAGGCGCTCGCCGGCAACTGCCATCCAAGATGTCTGCTTCGTGTGTGCTCCCCATGTGTGTGCGAGCGAGCCGGGGCCTCCTCAGGCTCCGCGGCGAGGTGGACTTCGTACGCACGCTGTCCACGAACAAACCGCCGGCCGGTCACGACGGTGCGACGGGCGGGCTAGCCCAAGCCATTCTCCAGGAGCGGCTCCAACAACAGAGTCAGGTGAGGCGCTTTGGCGTGCGTTTCATATGTGAAGCGAGTCAACTCGACCGGGGCGGAGTTGGTGGCAATGCGGCTGAATTTAGGCGGCAACTTCCCCGCAGAGACGTCCGGACGAGTAAAACAAACCATCTCTTTAGCGTGTCGAACCTGTCCGTTAGCTTATTATACGGACAAAATAATGATATTTGCGAGAATTACAGATAAATGAAGGATGCCATGGACGATAACCGACATATTTAGTGAAGCTACAAGCCTGTTACGCCTTGTCGCGTGTTGTACAACGTTTAAATGGAACGTGACGTGGGGCTTTAGATAATGTTAGCATGCTAGCAATGCCGCAAACTCCCAATCTGACAGTTTCTTCAGGTTCACGCGTGATTATTGTTGTACCTTGTCCTTAGAACTAGCGTCAAATTAGCGCGTCTGCGCCATTTGTTGTGGAAGTCCTTGCGTGTGTTTAGTTAGCCCCGACATTTGTTTTGTGTGAAGGTCAGGAGCAGAGCTGAGTACAACGTGAAGTACATCAGATGTCTAAATAGTAACATTGATGAATGATATGCTGTTCTAGTTAAAAGTTTTGGACGGAATTTATTTATTAACTCTATGGCTTACAATGACGTCGACAGACGTCCAGTCATTTATTTATTTTTTTACTGGCAGCGATTCCAGTCAAAAATAGGGTTGGACGTCTATCGCCGTCAATGGCACTGGAATGTGAAGCCAGGTTTACACTGTTCAGATAAATTTTTTTTTTTTTTTTTTTAATTAATTTTTTATTTTAACTCATTCACTGCTAGCTCATGTATTTTGACTGAGAGGGGCCGGATGAAGAAATGTAACATGGTAATAGCAGTCATTTTATGGTAATAACATAGTAATAATACAGTAATAACACAGCAACTGTTATAGGATGCTCAATTTGAGCGTAATACTTTATAAGGAACTCTGTCAACCCCTTGGCTGCCATTGATGGCGATAGACGTCCAATTAATTTGAACTGGGTGGGAGCGAATAACAGTTTGGACGTTTATAAGCCGTCAATGGCAGTCAATGCGTTACATTTGAAATTATTTAGGAGAAAAATGGAAATTTGCGAACAAAAAAATGTAAAAATGTACTATTTTTTTTCTGGTTTTAATAAAAAATATAGAAGCATTAATAAACAGTGTTGGCTGTTCTTTTCCCTTGTGATTTTTATATTTAATATTATTTAAAAAATAAATAAATTAATTTTATTCATTAAATATAGATGTATAATTTTTATAATATATTTCTACAATAAACACATGAGTCAAAAGAGAAAATGTACTGTTTTACCTCTTTGTGTAGTATAGAAAAAGCAATTTGTACTCTTACTCTATATATAAATATTAGGGATGCAGCTATCAATCGTTTTAGTTGACGATTAATCGAACTAGTTAGGTCAAATAATCGTGTAATCTGATAAGGAACATAAAAAATTAAAATACCTGAGCTGAGCCTCAGACCGTCTTAAAATAAATAAATAAATAAATGAGAATGTAAGTACAACAAAAGAGCAATTGGCTAACTTGCATAGCAAAAGTCCGCTAGCTTAAATGCTATAAAATGCTAACTTTTTATTTATTGTTATTATTTTTTACAATACTCTTAACAAATGATTCAAACCCCCCCCCCCCCCCCCCAAATAAATGGCTAAATACACCTTTAAAATAAATTACGAATGCATTAAAAAAAACATTAGGTCAAACAAAAACTTAGCTTATGTTGGTCTTAATGGGGAGCAGCTGAATTCAGCCACATGAAATGAGTTATATCGTATTCGCTGTTGCCACTAGATGGCAGTCTAGCCACCCAAATCAATAAAACTAAGTGCAAACTCTTTCAAAACAAACCATTACGCCACTCTAGTTAAATGAATACTCAAAGCAGCAAAAAAAAAATTTATAATCGAATTACTTGAGTAAATCGATTAATCATTGCTGCACTATGTATTATTTATTTATATATACTAGTGCTGCAACGAATAATCGATTAACTCGAGTATTCGATTAGAAAAAAATATTCTAATTAAATTTTGTTGCTTCGAGTATTCGTTTAATTAAAGTGGCATTGTAATGGTTTATTTTGAAAGTGTGTTGTCTGGTCTGCCTCTTTTCACATGGCTTAATCCAACTGCTCCCTGTTAAGACCAATGTAAGCTAAGTTTTTGTTTGAGCTAATGCTTTTTAATGCATTCATAATTTAGTTTATGGGTATATTTTAAAGATACACGATAATATCGGTCACCGATAATTATCGGCCGATAATGGCAATTATGAGGTCACACAGATAATCCAGATAATAAAAAAATTCAACCGATAATGCAATCCGATAATTATATACTTGATTTTGCCTCCAAATGTGCGCAACCGAAGAATTCAGCGCGCCGCCTCCTCAACCCCTCCCCTCTCTGAAGCCCCTGAGGGAGGAGGGGTTGAGGAGGCGGAGTTACAAGACAAGAAGTACAGTAGTTGAATATTATGGCGGTTGTTACTAAAAAAACGACGCTCTCGCCATCTGCGAAACATGTACCGTAGAAGTTCCACGAGGCAGAAAGAACGCGTCCTCATTCAAAACCACTAACCCAGCAGCCATTTAAAACTGCATCACAAAGATTTTTGGAACGAATACCAGGCTGCTGCTGCTAGAGGGAATGCTAAAACACTAAGTTAAACTACAGGGCTTGTGACGATACAGAGTCGGGCTGTTTGGGAATGCAGCCCAAGGCGGGTGGTAAATTCGCATCTAAGGCTAAACACCGGCACTACTGGAGACCGATAGTCGGCAAGTGGCCGTCTTCCGACGGAGCCCGCCGCTCTGGTCAGTCCGGCAGGCCGCCGCCGCCTCGCCATAGGCGGGGCGGGCCGAGCACGGTTCCCCGGCCTCTGGACCTCCGGCGAAAACCCCGGTTTCTCGAGCGTTCCCCCACGGCGTGCGAGCAGAGCCAGGACCCGAATACGCCGCGGCGATCCGGCCGGGGCGGGCGGATTATCCGGTACGAACGTAGCTGCCGCCGCCGCCGCCGAGACACGACACAGTTTTTTTTTTTTACCTTAATGACCCGAGAACCACAGCCCTGGATAAAAGAAATAATGCAGTTTATACGACCACCATTCTTCATGAAAAAGTGATGTCCGGTAAGCAAGCTTATCATGACGGCACAGTGGTTATAAGATAATTTAAACATGGAGAAAACGAAGCCAGCCAGTCAGTAATGCATTCAGAATGTGAAATGACGAGCGGTCAGATGACTTTGTAACGCTGCCTTTATTTTCGGCTTAATAAAACTCAGGCACAAAACAACACGCACGCGGATGCGAGCTCCAACTCCGTCCAAATAGTACTGCCGTGTAGCAGTTTAGCTGCTGTAACGCAAATGTCGTGAAAGCCGCAAATGTAAACAAAGCGCTGCAGAATGGGTACATGACATCTCACTCTTTTGAGGTAATCATTTTCACAGTGTGCAACAAAGCATATAACATTAGCAATCACTTTTCAAATTATTTAACTTATTTCTCTGCTCAATTACAGTCAAAGTAGATAATCAAATTCTTAAATCAATATTCTGTAGCCACAAATATTATTCAAAATCTTTCTTTCTTCAAGTTTTTTTTTTTTTTTTAGGATTAAGTATAATAATGTATTGCTTAAAACAAGGCTGTTAAGATTATTTTCAGCTAGCTATTTTTCTTCCAAGAAATCTGAGAGAAATACACTTGAAGCGATGGCAGATAATTTCACTTATTGCCAATAGATTTACACTTAAAACTGACTAGATTTAAGGAGGTGTGTTTTGCAGCGGATTAATGTTATATATGTTAGGAATGGCTTACTTTTAAAGGCATTTTTGTGCAACTTAGGTATTTACTCTGTAAGTAATTGTTGTCAAAGGTTTACCATTACACAATGTCAGACAATCTGTCATTATTTAGATGTTTGAATTGACGACTTGTTCATACTTTATGTTGAAAAAAAGAGCAACAAATTACATTTTTGCACAGTAATATTTTCTTTTGTGTATACTTTAAAATTTTACAGAAATATTTTAATAGAATTATCGGCTTGACATTATCGGTTATCGGTTGGAATGAGGAGGAAATTATCGGTTATCGGTATCGGTTGAAAAATGCATTATCGTGCATCACTAGTATATTTAGCCGTTTTTTTGGGGGGGAATATGTGTCTGAACCATTTGTTCGGAGCGTTGTAAAAAAACAAAACAAAAAAAACTAGCATTTTATAGCATTTAAGCTAGCTTTCCTTTTTCTATGTAAGTTAGCCAATTGTTCTTTTATTGTACATAGATCCTCATTTTAAAAAAAACAATTTGTACCATTTGAGGCTCAGCTCAGGTATTTTAATTTTTCATGTTCCTTATCCGATTACTCGATTATTCGAACTAACTAATCCACCGATTAATCGACTACTAAAATATTCAATAGCCGCAGCCCTAATATATACACATACGCATATTATTTTATTGAAATGTTAATTGCGTTAAACTACCGCAACACATACACTATGAAAATTATACACATCCTTGCTGGCAAGAATGAGTTAAATTTCCACTGGAATTGGTCATAAAATATTCTGTGATTTTGATTAAAATCACTGGTGTAAAGTCTTTTTAAACTAATCCCAAATCATGACATAGTTACATGTAGTCTTGTGAAGAATATAAATTGTAACCATTGGATACAATAAGTCAGCATTGGCTGCCACTGATGTCCAATCCATTTGTTGAGGAATTGCATTTTTGCAGGGTCAGCCCCCTCCCGCGCCTGCAGAGGGCGCCCAAAGCGCGGGTGAGCAGGCGGGTGGCGACAAGAAGCAGAAGGAGAACACGGCCTACGCCAAGAAGATGGTGTTGAGGTTAGCGGGCCTCATGGGCCTAGGAGGCGCCGTTAGCGTCGTCTACATATTCGGTGAGGGAGCACTTCTTCATTATTTTCTCCTTGTTTCTCTCATTCTCCTTCTTTAGTTCCTTTGTCTTCATCTTATTCATCTACTTCTTTTTCATCTTTTTTTGCACCTCCTTTTTCATCTCCTACTTCATCTACTTCTTAATCATTCTTTTCCATCTCCTCCTCCTTCATCTCTTCCATCATCTCCTCCATCTTCTTCATCTCCCTCTACTTAATCTCCTCATTCATCTCCGTCTACTTCATCTGAACCTTCTTCATGTCCTTCCTAATCTCCACATTCTTCATCTCCTTGATCTTCTTCACCTTGTTCTCCTTCATCTTCACCTTCCTCTGCATCTTTATCTCCTTCTCTGTGTCTATCATCTTCTCCTTCATCTCCTTCTACCTCTTCATCTCCACATTTTTCATCTCCTTCTCTTTCACTTTCTTCTTCTCCACCTTCATCTCCTTAATCTTCAACTTCTTGTTCTCCTCCATGTCCTTTTTAATCTCCTCCTTCATCATCTCCTCCTTTATCTCCTTCTACCTCTTCATCTCCACCTTTTTCATCTCCTTAATCTCATTCTCCTGCTCAGTCTTCTCCTTTACCTTCTTGTTCTCCTTGTTCTACTTCTTCTCCTTCACCTTCTTCTTCTGCTTCTTTATCTCCTTCATCGTGCCCATCATCTTCTCCTTCATCTCCCTCTACCTCTTCATCCCCACATTTTTCATCTTCTCTTTCACCTTCTTCTCCGTCTACTTCTTCTTCTTCACCTTCTTCATCTCCTTAATCTTCAACTTCTTGTTCTCCTACATGTCCTTTCTAATCTCCTTCTTCATCATCTCCTCCTTTATCTCCTTCTACCTATTCATCTCCACCTTTTCATCTCCTTCTTAATGTCATTCTTCTCCTTCATCTCCTGCTCAGTCTTCTCCCTCACCTTCCTCTTTATCTCCTACTCCTTCTTAATCTTCTTCTTCTTGTTCTTAATCTCCTGCAACTCCTTCTTATTTATCTACTTCATCCCCTTCTCAGTCTTCTTCAGCTTCTTGTTCTCCTTTATCATCTTTTTTGCATCTCCTTCTTTTTCATCTTCATCTCCTACTTCATCTACTTCTTAATCAGTCTTTTCCATCTCCTCCTCCTTCCTCTCTTCTTCCATCATCTTCTCCATCTTCTTTATCCCCCTCTACTTAATCTCCTCATTCATCTCTGTCTACTTCATCTCAACATTCTTCATGTCTTTCCTAATCTCCACATTCTTCATCTCCTTGATCTTCTTCACCTTGTTCTCCTTCACCTTTTCCTTCAACTTCTGCTTCTTTATCTCCTTCTTCTTCGTGTCCATCATCTTCTTCTTCATCTCCTTCTACCTCTTCACCTCCACATTTATCATCTCCTTCTCTTTCACCTTCTTCTCCGTCTACTTCTTCGCCTTCTTCATCTCAATCTTCAACTTCTTGTTCTCCTCCATGTCCTTTTTAATCTCCTTCTTCATCATCTCCTCCTTTATCTCCTTCTACCTCTTCATCTCCACCTTTTTCATCTCCTTAATCTCATTTTCCTCCTTCATCTCCTGCTCAGTCTTCTCCTTCACCTTCTTGTTCTCCTTCATCTCCTTCACCTTCCTCTTTATCTCCTACTCCTTCTTAATCTTCTTCACCTTCTTGTTCTTTCTTCATCTTCTCCTTCACCTTCTTCTTAATCTCCATCTCCTTCTTCATCAACTTCATCCCTTTCTCAGTCTTATTCTTCAGCTTCTTGTTCTCCTTCTTCATCTCAGTCTCCTTCACCTTCTTCATCTCCTTTTCCTTTTTGTTCATCTCCGTCGTTATCATCTTCGTCTTAATCTTCTCCTTCTCAGTCTTCTCTTCCTTCATCTTCATCATCTCCTTCTCCATCTCTGTCATCTCCTTCATCTTCTCCTTCTCCACACTCCGCCTTCTACTTCACATCCTAATTGTGACAAGGAATTAGTGACAGTAGATGTCCAATCCGTTTGGACTCTGAGGTGCAAATGTTTGTTTACATCTAATTTAGAAAGTAAAAAAAGAAAATATCAGCAAATATTCTCTTATTTATATGTTGTTTTAATTTGAAAATTAAAGTATGAATAAATGTATTTGTTCTCATTAAAAATTGTAAATGTAAGCACAAATAATTCAGATGCAAAATAAGTAGAATGTTCATTTGCTGTCAATTCAAATGGATTAAACATCTACTCATGATACACTTGTTTCCTTATTTTTACTGTTGTAAGTGCTAATATGCTAAAAGTAAAATCAGTTGATTTTCAAGCAACTCTTGGTGGTCAGTCCAATTTCAAGAAGCGGACTTGACACTCGGGACAAAAGCGTCTGCGGCGTTGACACTTCTTTATCTTTTCAGGGACCAATTCGGTGGACGAGCACGGAAAGGCGGTAAGCGTCACACGCGGCCATCCTAAGTGGGCACACTTCACGGACGGGTGGCAAAAGTCTGCTCCTTTCATGTAGCGACGGCCTTCCTGCTCGGCCGCACACTTCTCTCACCTTTTGTTCCGCGAGCCCCTTTGACGCAGACGGGCCGCTTTTTACGGCGGCGTCTCTCGCGACCTTCAAAGAGGCCGATTAGCCCGAGCGTTCCGAGCGTTACGGCCGTTTCGCTTCAAAGGGCACACTTTTCGCACCCGGGCTTCCTGCTCGGCTTTGAAGCGGGTCTGCCGCACTTAGGTTTTGTTTCATCTGGATTCTTAAAGGTTCATTACCCCCAATGCGCGCCATTGTCAAACTCGAGTTGTCACGCTTGTCCTCTGAGAAATTATTAACTGTTTTTATATCTTGGTTTGAATAGATATTTAATACATATATATAGTAAATATAAAGCTAGGCAGGTGACTAGCTAGCTAGCTAGATGGGTTGGTTGGTAGGTAGGTGGGTGGCTAAGTGGCTAGCTAAGTATGTAGGTGGCTGGCTTGGTATGTAGGTGGGTAGCTAGCCAGGAAAGTAGGTAGGTGCGTAGCTAGCTAGGTAATTGGGGAAGTGGCTGGCTAGGTAGGTTGCTCGGTAGAAGGCTATGAAGGTTGGTGGGTGGCTGGGTAGGTAGGTGGGTAGCTAGCAAGGAAGGTAGGTAGATATGGGGCTAGGTAGGTAGGTGGCTTTGTGGCTAGCTAGGTAGGTAAGTATGTAGGTGGCTGGCTAGGTAGGTAGGTGGCTTGGTGGCTGGCTAGGTTGGTAGGTGGCTAGCTAGCTAGGAAGGTAGGTAGGTAGGTAGGGAACTGGCTAGCTAAGTAGGGAGGTGGGTAGGTAAGTACGTGGCTGGCTAGGTAGGAAGGAAGGAAGGTAGGCGGCTGGCTAGGTAGGTAGGTGGCTGGCCAGGTGGCTAGCCAGGTAGGTAGGTGGCTTGGTGGCTGGCTAGGTTGGTAGGCGGCTAGCTAGCTAGGAAGGTAGGTAGGTAGGCTAGTGGCTAGCTAAGTATGTAGGTGGCTGGCTTGGTATGTAGGTGGGTAACTAGCCAGGAAAGTAGGTAGGTGCGTAGCTAGCTAGGTAATTAGGTAAGTGGCTGGCTAGGTAGGTAGCTAGGTTGCTCGGTAGAAGGCTATGAAGGTTGGTGGGTGGTTGGGTAGGTAGGTGGGTAGCTAGCAAGGAAGGTAGGTAGATATGGGGGTAGGTAGGTAGGTGGCGTTGTGGCTAGCTAGGTAGATAAGTATGTAGGTGGCTGGCTAGGTAGGTAGGTGGCTAGCTAGCTAGGAAGGTAGGCAGGTAGGGAAGTGGCTAGCTAGATAGGGAGGTGGGTAGGTAAGTACGTGGCTGGCTAGGTAGGAAGGAAGGAAGGTAGGCGGCTGGCTAGGTAGGTAGGCGGCTAGCCAGGTGGCTAGCCAGGTAGGTAGGTGGCTTGGTGGCTGGCTAGGTCAGTAGGCGGCTAGCTAGCTAGGAAGGTAGGTAGGTAGGGAGGTGGGTAGGTAAGTACGTGGCTGGCTAGGTAGGAAGGAAGGAAGGTAGGCGGCTGGCTAGGTAGGTAGGTGGCTGGCCAGGTGGCTAGCCAGGTAGGTAGGTGGCTTGGTGGCTGGCTAGGTCGGTAGGCGGCTAGCTAGCTAGGAAGGTAGGTAGGTAGGTAGGTAGGTAGGTAGGCTAGTGGCTAGCTAAGTATGTAGGTGGCTGGCTTGGTATGTAGGTGGATAACTAGCCAGGAAAGTAGGTAGGTGCGTAGCTAGCTAGGAATTAGGTAAGTGGCTGGCTAGGTAGGTAGCTAGGTTGCTCGGTAGAAGGCTATGAAGGTTGGTGGGTGGCTGGGTAGGTAGGTGGGTAGCTAGCAAGGAAGGTAGGTAGATATGGGGCTGGGTAGGTAGGTGGCTTTGTGGCTAGCTAGGTAGGTAAGTATGTAGATGGCTGGCTAGGTAGGTAGTTGGCTTGGTGGCTGGCTAGGTCGGTAGGTGGCTAGCTAGCTAGGAAGGTAGGTAGGTAGGGAAGTGGCTAGCTAGATAGGGAGGTGGGTAGGTAAGTACGTGGCTGGTTAGGTAGGAAGGAAGGAAGGTAGGCGGCTGGCTAGGTAGGTAGGCGGCTAGCCAGGTGGCTAGCCAGGTCGGTAGGTGGCTTGGTGGCTGGCTAGGTAGGTAGGCTAGTGGCTAGCTAGGTAGGGAGGTGGGTAGGTAAGTAGGTGGCTGGCTAGGTAGGTAGGTAGCTAGGAAGGTAGGGAGGTGGGTAGGTATGTCGGTGGCTGGCATGGTAGGTATGTGGTTAGGTGGCTGGCTAGGTGGGTAGGTGGCTGGCTAGGTGGGTAGGTGGCTGGCCAGGTGGGTAGGTGGCTGGCCAGGTGGGTAGGTGGCTGGCTAGGTGGGTAGGTGGCTGGCCAGGTGGGTAAGTGGCTGGCTAGGTGGGTAGGTGGCTGGCCAGGTGGGTAAGTGGCTGGCTAGGTGGGTAAGTGGCTGGGCAGGTGGGTAAGTGGCTGGGCAGGTGGGTAAGTGGCTGGGCAGGTGGGTAAGTGGCTGGCCAGGTGGGTAAGTGGCTGGCCAGGTAGGTAGGTGGCTGGACAGGTGGGTAGGTGGCTGGGCAGGTGGGTAAGTGGCTGGCCAGGTAGGTAGGTGGCTAGGTAGGTAGGTATGTAGGTGAGTAGCTAGCTAGGTAGGTAGGTGGCTAGGTAGGAAGGTGGGTAGCTAGCTGGAAAGGTAGCTAGATAAGTGGCTAGGTAAAGAAGTGGCTAGGTAAATAAGTGGCTAGGTGGCTGGCTAGGTAGGTAGGTGGCTGGCTCAGTAGGTAGGTGGGTAGCTAGCCAGGTGGGAGGTAGGTGGGTAGCTAGCCAGGTGGGAGGTAGGTGGGTAGCTTGCTAGCTAGAAAGGTAGGAAGATAAGTGGCTAGGTGGCTGGCTAGGTAGGTGGGTGGGGAGGTGGGTAGCTATCTAGTAATTTAGGTAGGTGAGTACCCAGCTAGGAAGTTAGGTAGGTAGGTGGGTAGCTAGCTAGGAAGGTAGGTTGGGAGGTTGCTAGCTTGGTGGAAAGGTGGCCAGCTAGGAAGGTTGGTAGGGAGGTTGGCAGGTAGGTGGCAGTCAATAATTGTATTACATATTTTCTCTTTATTTTCAGTTTTTTTAAAAATATATTTCATTGTTTTTAAAATAAAATAAAAGCAGGGGTTTTATTTCATAAACAAAAAAATGCAGTGACATGTTCAGTTGTAGCCAGCAGATGTCACTCTGGTCGCTCCCTCTTGTGCTTTCACGCTCAAAATTTGATTGAGGTTTCTTGCCCACTTCGGTTTCAGTACCAAAAATACTTCACAAAATTTTAATTTTGCACTCAAAAAGTAAAAAAAAAAAAAAAAAAAAAAGATAAAAATATGGAGAACATTTTTAATTTGTATAAAAACATTATTAACTCTGTTGTTTCCTAAATCTACATATGACAAATAGGCATGAAACAATAACGCACTAATACATCAAAATTATATGAACTCATTGACTGCTATTGACGGCAATAGACGTCTAATTCCAGCCCCCAAGTCAAAATGAATTAATGATATAAAATGTTATCTCTAAATTGATTAAATAAAACACTAAATATTTTTGTCTGTTTTTTTCTCCCTTTTAGATTCCTGATGAGTTCGACAAAGGTGAGTGACAACAATATCTGCCTCCGTGAATCCATGAATTGCCGAATAATCGACTATCAAATGAATACTCAAGTATTTCGATTGTCGATACTGGAAAAATTGATGTAGATACTTTTCTGTACTTTTTTGATAACCCCTCTTGGCCAAAATATTTGAAGACTCTCAAAATACTGTTTCACGGCAGCTTAAACTTTACTCATTGTCACCTCGCCATCACTGAATATTGTGGTCAGATGGATGTCAGATAAACCTAGAGAAGTTGGCATTGCCGCTGAAGCCCAGCGGGACGGGTAGTCATCATCCGTCATTCCGACAGCGACGCAAACAAAAACGGGTGTATCGTAAACGTCTCCAAAACACGCGTCTTCCATGTTTGTTAGGGGCGCAGGCGGAAATGTCATCTAAAGTGGCCAGATGTTTAACGAGAAGGAAACGCTTACGTAACGACATTCCTGGGAAACGGCCGCCTCTTCATGTTCGCTCTGATTTAAACAATCTGAGTATCAAGTCATGCACTCTTTACAAATTGGGGCATTTGCCAAATTTAAAGATTTTCCGTAATCCCGACTGCCCTGAAACATGCTGTTTACAAAAACAAAAAAACAAACAAAAAAAAATACTTCCTGTTAGTGCTGCAACGGTTAATGATTGAGTAATTCGATTAGAAAAAAGATTCAAATTAAATTTTGCTGCTTCGAGTATTCGTTTAGTTAAAGTTTTAAATTAAATTAATTAAACTTTTGAAAGTGTTTGCATTTACTTTTATTGATTTGGGTGGATACACTGCCCTCTTGTCTGCCTCATTTCGCACGGGTGAATCCAGTGAACCCTGTTCAGACCAACATAGCTTTGTTTAAGCTAATATTTTTTTTTAATGCATTCGTAATTTAGTTTATAGGTATAGACCCTACCCACCGACGTCACAAAACCACGTGCTCGCTGTATGGTTCCGCCCACTTGTCCGTCATTTTGTCTCTGTATTAGCATTGGTTTCAATTGATCGAGGAATTTAAAATGCATTTCATGGAAGACCCGGTGCTTTCTGATGCCGTAAACTCACTGGATGTGTTGCATAAAAGGCGTTATGTGGAAAAACTTCGTTCTATACAGTCGCCAGATCCATATTTGATGCCCAAATCGATGTTTTTCGACCCAATGTCTTCGCCCTGTCTGCCTGACATCTGCTACGCTGATATTTACAATTATCTTGTCCACACAAAATCAGCCTATTCTCACGAAAATTTGAAAAACTTCAAGAGCTTGGAGGCTTATAAATACTTCATTGCTGGTTGGGTGAAACAGGTCCTCGTCCACGAAAATTCGGCAGGAATCTATCTTGTGCTTGGAAAGGTGAGTTACGAAATTTTCAATTCAAAATCTTTTGTTATTGCTAACATCCACTGTCAAGTCTAATGTATTTCATGTCGTTTGTCAATGGAGTTAAGGCTTTTAATGTTTATATGGTTTAGCGATAGCACTCTCACTACATACATACGTGTATGTTGTCGGCGATTAGCCTAGCAATGATCTTAATTGTGGTTATTTGTCAGCCCAAAACCCTCTAAGTATATCTTAAATGCATCTTACCGGATATAAAATGACTACTACATAGTCTGTGGTGATTTTTTGGTGCCCAGTTTTCACGTCGAATTGCAGCCGTCCATTTCGCTCTCCTCTTTGGATCCCTCGGAATACGGTAAAACTTCAAGTCTCTCCTTCCATCTTCTCTGTTAGTGCAACCAACAGCCACACACGCCTTCACCATTTTGATTATTCATGTTAAGGAGCAGAAAAACACGTTGTAAATAGGAGGAATGTACGTAGCCGTAACAGGTTAACACTATGTTTTGACGGACAATTGGGCGGTACCATTCAGGAGAGCGGAGTTGTGACGTCTCGTGGGTAGGGTCTATATTTAGCTGTTTTTTTTTTTTTTGTGGGAATATGTGTCTGAACCATTTGTTAAAAGCATTGTAAAAAAAACGTTAGCATTTTATTGCATTTAAGCTAGCGGACTTTTGCAATGTAAATCAGCCAACTGTTCATTTGTTGTACATAGAGCCTCATTTATTCACTTTTTTTATACTGTTTGAGGCTGAGCTCAGGTATTTAAATTTTTCATGTTCCTTATCCGATTGCTCGATTATTCCAACTAACTAGTTCATCGATTAATCGACGACTCAAATAATCGATTGCTGCAGCCCTAGTTTGAATTTATTTTTAAGGATTTGAGTGGATACACTACCCTCTAGTGGAGACAGTTAATATGACGTAACTCATTTCACATTTCACATGGCTGAATCCAGCTGCTCACTGTTAAGACCAACAGAAGCTTTTTACTGGATTTTGACTGATTTTGCAAGGCCCACAGAAAATTCTGTTCTATTGCTATATAAACATGGAACACACCAAAAGAAAGATTACTCTCTTCTTTCAGCAGGGAACAAAAGTTAGTTCGTATCTTTTCCATTCTTTAGAAATCAGCATTAGAAAATAGCTTAGTTTGAGCAATTTTCCATTTCCTGATAAAAAACAAAGAAATTGAGCTTTTTGTAAAAGCATACATTTCAACATAGCTATTTTTTGCAATTGTGACATCCCCAACATCTGAATAATCTTCTCCCTCTACAAAATAACATAAACAACAAGACAAATGGAGCTTTTGATAGTTATAGTGGGGCAAATAAGTATTTAGTCAACCACTAATTGTGCAAGTTCTCCCACTCGAAAATATTAGCGAGGCCTGTAATTGTCAACATGGGTAAAACTCAACCATGAGAGGCAGAATGTGGAAAAACTCCAGAAACTCACATTGTTTGATTTTTAAAGAATTTATTTGCAAATCATAGTGGAAAATAAGTATTTGGTCAAAACCAAAAGTTCATCTCAGTACTTTGTTATGTACCATTTTTTGGCAATAATGGAGGCCAAACGTTTTCACAAGCTTTTCACACACTGTTGCGGGTATTTGGCCCATTCCTCCATGCAGATCTCCTCTAGAGCAGTGATGTTTTGGGGCTGTCGTCGGGCAACACGGACTTTCAACTCCCTCCATAGATTTTCTATGGGGTTGAAATCTGGAGACTGGCTGGCCACTCCAGGACCTTGAAATGCTTCATACAAAGCCACTCCTTTGTTGCCCTGGCTATGTGTTTGGGATCATTGTCATGCCCCGAGAACCAGCCTTGTCTCATCTTCAATGCCCTTACTGATGGAAGGAGATTTTCACTCAAAATCACTCGATACATGGCACCATTCAGTCTTTCTTTTACGCAGATCAGGTGTCCTGGTCCCTTTGCAGGAAAAGCAGCCCCAAACCATGATGTTTCCACCCCCATGCTTCACAGGGGGTATGGTGTTCTTCAGATGCAATTCAGTATTCTTTCTCCTCCAAACACTTGAACCTGTGTTTTTACCAAAAAGTTCTATTTTGGTTTCATCTGACCATAACATATTTTCCCAGTCCGCTTCTGGATCATCCAAATGCTCTCTAGCGAACTGCAGACGGGCCCGGACGTGTACTTTCTTCAGCAGGGGGACATGTCTGGCCGTGCAGGATTTGAGTCCCTAGTGGCGCATTGTGTTACTGATTGTTACTGTGGTCCCAGCTCTCTGTAGGTCATTCACTTGGTCCCCTCCGTGTGGTTCTGGGATTTTTACTCACCATTCTTGTTATCGTTTTGACGCCACGGGGTGAGATCTTGTATGGAAACCCAGATCGAGGGAGATTATCAGTGGTCTTGTATGTCTTCCATTTCTAATAATTGCTCCCACAGTTGATTTCTTTACACCAAGCCTTTTTGCCTTTTGCAGATTCAGTCTTCCAAGCCTAGTGCAGGTCTACAATTTTGTCTCTGGTTTCCTTCAACAGCTCTTTGGTCTTGGCCATAGTGGAGTTTGGAGTGTGACTGACTGAATTGTGGACAGGTGTCTTTTATACCGATAATGAGTTAAAACATATGCCATAAATACAGGTAACGAGTGAAGCCTTGTTAGACCTTGTTAGAAGAAGTTAGTCCTCTTTGACAGCCAGAAATCGTGCTTGTTTGTAGGTGACCAAATACTTAATTTCCCACTGTAATTCAATGTGATTTTCGGTTTTTTTTTCCCCAGATTCTGTCTCTCATAGTTGAGGTTTTACCCATGTTGTTGGTTACAGGCCTCTCTAATCTTTTCAAGTAGGCTAACTTGCACTATTGGTGGTTGACTAAATAATTATTTGCCCCACTGTATGTGTAAACAGTTACTTTGCTAACTGAGAGATGATGCTTTTGTGGCTGCGACAGCCGGGGTAAACTTTCCCTCAACACCGCTTGTCTCATCAAGATGGATTTTTTTGAGTCTTTCTTTTTTGTTGACCACTGCCTCGTGGCGGAGTTCACCTGGGGGGGAACTGGTTTGGCCGGCGACGCGGGTTCTGCTCGGCGTACAGCACGGACTCAACGGCATCGTCCGCTGCACTGGTGGTCCCGGTTGTTCTGCTCGGCCGTCCAGCGCCTGCCATCCTGGACGTCCATTCAGTCATCTTCCGCCGGCGCCCCGGCCATTTGTTCCGTTGAATCGGTCTTACCAAATGCGCTACTGCCCTCCATTGGCCAGTTTTACTGCTTTAAAATGGATTTTCAGCATTTTGCTTTGGAGCTCAGTTGAATCAGAACCTAGAGATGCCTAATGTGAAAAAAAAAAAAAAACGTAAAAGACGTATAAATACGTATTTGGGACACTGAAACATTTAAAAATAGAATGTATTTATACATTTTTGGGAGCAAATGAGTTAAAAGGAGTCAATCTCATAAAATCATAAGAATAAATGAAAAATTTTGAAACATGTAAGCTTGCTATTAAGTCATTCAGAGCCATTGATAAGGTTTTATTTAAATATGTTTATTTTTAAGAAAAATAGCCCCATTTTTTAAAATGTTATAAATTTTATTTATAAAAGCATAATTCATTAATAATTTATTTATTTAAAAATAATAATAATTCATAAAATAAAAATAAATGTCATATCAATGAAATTTTTCTCTTTTAATAACTCGATTTCATAAAAGAATTGTAAACGCACTATACTGTGGCTCATTGTTAACATGATCCAAACAATTTTTTTGCCGTTGATTGGAATTCCAAAGCCCAGAAGTATAAGTCAGATTTGGCAAAGACTAGTCTTTTTTTTCCTCCCCTTTTCCCCTCCTTTATTTCTTTTTATTTGATGACTTGGAAGCTTTCCCTTCCCGCTTGTTTATTTCTCGGCTTTTTAACGAGCTTTTTATTCCTTGTTCTGTGGAAAAACATGAGGCCAAAAAAAGGAGAGAAGACGTGCTTTCTGCCTACGCTCCTCCTCGCACGCACCGGTTTTGTTATTTGTACACGAGGGCGCCGGAGCCCGATCTTCGACGCGCAAGGGTCGGTCACCTCCAGGAAGGGAGATCTGTCGTTTCTGTTCAAAACATACAGTAGCGATAATTGTCTGATGAATGTCTCCCTCCATGTTAATAAATCCATTTTATGGCTTGATTGGAATTTGTTATTGCGGCTGATTTAAAAACAAATAGTTTCATGTTTGTTTTTTTTTTAGGCAAAAAGGAAATCTACAGTGCCTTGCAAAAGTATTCGGCCCCCTTGAACCTTGCAACCTTTCGCCACATTTCAGGCTTCAAACATAAAGATATAAAATTTTATTTTTTTGTCAAGAATCAACAACAAGTGGAACACAATCGTGAAGTGGAACAACATTTATTGGATAATTTCAACTTTTTTAACAAATAAAAAACTGAAAAGTGGGGCGTGCAATATTATTCGGCCCCCTTGCGTTAATACTTTGTAGCGCCACCTTTTGCTCCAATTACAGCTGCAAGTCGCTTGGGGTATCAGTTTTGCACATCGAGAGAGTGACATTCTTGCCCATTCTTCCTTGCAAAACAGCTCGAGCTCAGTGAGGTTGGATGGAGAGTGTTTGTCAACAGCAGTCTTCAGCTCTTTCCACAGATTCTCCATTGGATTCAGGTCTGGACTTTGACTTGGCCATTCTAACACCTGGATACGTTTATTTTTGAACCATTCCATTGTAGATTTGGCTTTATGTTTTGGATCATTGTCCTGTTGGAAGATAAATCTCCGTCCCAGTCTCAGGTCTTGTGCAGATACCAACAGCTTTTCTTCCAGAATGTTCCTGTATTTGGCTGCATCCATCTTGCCATCAATTTTAACCATCTTCCCTGTCCCTGCTGAAGAAAAGCAGGCCCAAACCATGATGCTGCCACCACCATGTTTGACAGTGGGGATGGTGTGTTCAGGGTGATGAGCTGTGTTGCCAATACGCCAAACATATCGTTTTGCATTGTGGCCAAAAAGTTCAATTTGGGTTTCATCTGACCAGAGCACCTACTTCCACATGTTTGGTGTGTCTCCCAGGTGGCTTGTGGCAAACTTTAAACCAGACTTTTTATGGATATCTTTGAGAAATGGCTTTCTTCTTGCCACCAGATTTGTGCAGTGTACGACTGATTGTTGTCCTATGGACAGACTTTCCCACCTCAGCTGTAGATCTCTGCAGTTCATCCAGAGTGATCATGGGCCTCTTGGCTGCATCTCTGATCAGTTTTCTCCTTGTTTGAGAAGAAAGTTTGGAAGGACGGCCGGGTCTTGGTAGATTTGCAGTGGTCTGATGCTCCTTCCATTTCAATATGATGGCTTGCACAGTGCTCCTTGAGATGTTTAAAGCTTGGGAAATCTTTTTGTATCCAAATCCGGCTTTAAACTTCTCCACAACAGTATCTCGGACCTGCCTGGTGTGTTCCTTGGTTTTCAGAATGCTCTCTGCACTTTAAACAGAACCCTGAGACTATCACAAAGCAGGTGCATTTATACGGAGACTTGATTACACACAGGTGGATTCTATTTATCATCATCGGTCATTTAGGACAACATTGGATCATTCAGAGATCCTCACTGAACTTCTGGAGTGAGTTTGCTGCACTGAAAGTAAAGGGGCCGAATAATATTGCACGCCCCACTTTTAATTTTTTTATTTGTTAAAAAAGTTGAAATTATCCAATAAATGTTGTTCCACTTCACGATTGTGTCCCACTTGTTGTTGGTTCTTGACAAAAAAATAAAATTTCATATCTTTATGTTTGAAGCCTGAAATGTGGCAAAAGGTTGCAAGATTCAAGAGGGCCGAATACTTTTGCAAGGCACTGTATGTCTACCAACTCTTTAAAGTGATCCTCTAACTTAAATACATGTAGGCTCTAATAAACCACAATTGTTCTCTTGCACTAAAATGTTGTTAGAAACACATAAAATGTAAAATCAATGGCAATATTTCATAATATTTACTACATATTTTGACCGTTAGTTGGCACCATGGTTTGTGAGCTCGCAGTGATGACGTCATTGGGATCTTTCCAAATGTGTAGCGTGTTCAACAATTGCTTTTTGCTGCATAAACTTGCCAAGTAAAATGCCATGATGTGCTGCTTTTGGATGGAATTTTCAGTCAAATGGAAACAAGGGGAGTGAAGTGAGTGGTCAAGGTGCAATTATTATTTTAAGTGAATAAATGTGCATAAGTGGAAGCTTCTCCCCCTTTTTGGTCCCTGTATGCACGTACCCTACCCACCATACGTTACGACTGGCGCCCAAACATTTTTCCGGGATCCTCAGTCAAGTAAGGGATCCGTCTATTTTCTGGATCCGACAGTCCCGCCGCGTCTGCAATATTGGTTTCGGATCTGTCCATTTTCTGATTCGATTCGTCGGTCCCACAGCGGCTTTTCAGATCAGTCTATTTTGTGGAATCGACGGCCTCTCTCAAACCTCTCAAAGGCCAAACAGTGCAACTTTCATGAAATTATTGTCACATTCTGCTGCTGGTTAGATTGTGTTTTGTTGCTGGGCTGTTAGTGGGGGCGTTCCTGACGTCGCACCTGAATCCAATGCAGGCTCATCAACGCAGCATTTAAGCACGGGTGAGCTCAGAGAAGGCTGGCGAGATATTTGCTTTGCTGATCGCCATTTGACATCTCGCACTATAGTCTCGCTACATTTGCTTGTTACGCCCCTGCATTGGTTTTTTTCTGTTAGTGTGCTGCATTCGTTTGTAACCTCTACCCTGTGCAGGTATTTGAGTGTTTTTATTTTGGCTGTTTGGCTCGCTGCCTATCGTCTTAGTTAACCTTCGAGTTTGTAGTATTGGGCTTCGTCGACCTGCTGTCACGGACTCCTTTAGTTATTTCTACTGTCCCGCGATCGCGTGTTATTTTTTGTTCGCAACCCTTGTACGTATCCCCCGCTTGTTGTCCGCTTCGAGGTCCAACCTTGTTTCCACATTTGCGGAAGCTAACAGTTATAAGTAATAATAATTGACCACAGCATCCCGTCTCTCTATTAGCCTCCTTTTTTCGGGAGGGGGGGGGAGTCCCTTATTTCTATTTCTGAAAGGTGGCAACCCTACTTTGGAAACAGTTCCCAAATTACTGCAGCATTTCTTTAAGTAAAAGACAAAGTTGACGTAGTGAACTGACCAGAGATTGTTGCGCCGGTCCAGCGCCCATCCTCTGGATAGCAGTCCTGCTCTTGCAGGCTCAAACTCGTTGTGTTCGTTCACGTTTCGTCTTCAAATGTTTTATCAGGTTCGAGGTATTGAAACTGGCCGATTTAACTCCACATCTCGAAACTTTCAGGCCGCAAATCTTGCATGCAGCCATTGATTTTAATTGACGGGATTTCTATTTTGAAATATTTCCTGACCGCCGCCATGTCGGCGCCGCCATGCGACCTTGTTATTGGTCAGGAGTGGCTATTGGCCCGTTCTCATTGGTCTGGAGCAGGCCAATAGCGATAGCTGCTTGGTGTTCACGTGTCATCACACAACACAGAGACAGACTGTAGTGAGCGCCAGGAGGAAAAAAAAGGCTGCGGTCAAATGTTATAATAATGGACCGGTAAATGGTATCGGCGCCGTCTTTGTTGGTACTCGCCGATACCGATACCACCATTTTGGGCCGGATCGGCGCCCCCTGCCGATACTAGTATCGGTATCGGTGCATCTTTAGTTTTAATATCAAATTATAACTCATACTAACATTTATCTTTTAAGAATTACTTGTCTTAAAAATAGAGGATCCCTACCAAAATGGCCTCAGAGCAGCCATGTTGGTAGGGTCAACATTCCCATCAAAGTCAATGTATTGACTGTAATATTGAGTCATAACAAGTGAATTGACGGTCCAATCCATATATTTTTGGTAATTTGCTGTTGATTCTTGGGAATTTTCCGGTCACTTCCTGTTGATTTTAGGGTACTTTTAGGTCACTTCCAGTACATTTTAGGACATTCCGGGTCACCTACTGTACATTTTTTGGGTCATTTTCTGTTGATTCAACTAAATTTCCATTTGACGTCCTGTACATTTTTGGTCAGTACTGGTCACCTACTGTACATTTTTGGTCATTTGCTGTTGATTACAGGGGATTTTCGGGTCACTTCCTGTTCATTTGTTACATCCTGTTGATTCTCAGGTACGCACAGTACTGGCTGCGAATATTCATTTTTCAGTGCCTTTGACAGTGTGGTTGTCAAATAAATCATAATAATAAATGAAAATAGAAAATACAGAAGGGGGAAACTATTTTTCACAGTCGATTTTGTGTGTGTCTCGTTCAGATCCGCCAGTGGTCCAACAGTTGAAGAGAACCGTCAAGTACTTCCAAGACTACAGACAGGTGAGTTTTTTTTTTTTTTCACGTAAACAATACCTTATTGTACCTCACAGTATCTTATTTTTTATTTTATTAATATTAGAGATGTCGATCAGGTCCGATCACGTCATTTTCAAAGTATCGGAATCGGCAAAAAAATATCGGCCATGCCTTTTTTTGAATATATATACTATATTTTTTAATTAAATCGTTTTCTAATTGTATTTAACGTTACAGACATAATATGTTACACTTATCCAGAGTCTTTAGTTTAGGCTTAAGGTAGGGTTATCAAATTAATCCCAATAACGGCGGTAATTAATTTTTTAAAAAATGTATCACGTTAAAATATTTAACGCAATTAATGCATGCGCTGCATGACCCATTCACGCAATGTCGCGCTCAATCTGTAATGGCGCCGTTTTACCTATATAGAGAGATAAAAGGCAGCGTAAAATGAGTAGAGTGAATTTTGGCAGCCTTTGGAGCCTTTTTTTAATTGGCTAAAGCCTTAAGGCCCAAGTACACCGCATGCGTGATCGTTGCGTTTGCGGTCCGGTTCAGTGTTGCCTGCGTGCCACGCAGTCCGTCAAAAACAGGCAAATCATACCGGCTGCTGCACGGCTGCGGTCCGCCAACCTCGTCCCCCCCGTGAGCTCTCGCGTGATCGCGCGCGATAATGTGCCATTTAAAACAACGAAAAACACACGGAGTCTATACTCATCAGAGAAGCAGAGAGAGAGAGCACATATTTTCTTTGCATATTGATATTTTAGTTAATCTGGAATTAAGAGACAGACATGACTGCATCATGATGAGATCAGGACAGAAAAACACACATAATAGGACACCTTGCAGCTTCCTTTTTTATATTGTCCTTATAGAAAGGATTGCTGCATCATAAATGATTTTGTGGGTTTCCACCTCCACGATGAAGCGCTCATCATCCATGTTCGCTGGTGTTTAAACCGTGATTAGGCACCTGGGTTGTTACGTCCAGGCCCAGCTCCGCCCATTTTGCCGGATGCGTGTCCGGCAAAAATAGAAAATAGCCTATACCATGCGGCAGGCATGCGGCACGCCGGAGGTGGTTCGCAGTCAAGCCGGAGCACTGACGTGGCCGGTATACGTTGAACAATAGGATATAATGGGAACGGATTGGCTCCGGCGCTATTTTTTACCGGAGTCGGACCGCAAACGCAACGATCACGCATGCGGTGTACTTGGGCCCTTACAATCCCTCTCCCTACGATTAGAAATATCATGGGAAGCATTGTGGGGAAGCAAGGTAGCAACTGATCTTTTTCTTAACACCTTATGTTATTTCCCAACTCAGAGAAGATATATCAATTGGTAGCACGACGCACAGTCATGGTTCCACTTCCCATCATACATTTGGGCATGGCCTTCAGTATCATTAACTGAAAGCTCCACAAATACACTAAATGGCAATATTTAGTCACAATATACAAAGTCACAAGTCTTTCCTTGGATCCCTCTCACAGAAAGAATTAATAATGTAAATGCCATCTTGAGGATTTATCGTCATAATAAATATAGTAATTATGTACTGTATGTTGAATGTATATATTCGTCCGAGTTTTATTCATTTTTTTCTTAATGCATTGCCAAAATGTATATGATCGGGAAAAATTAGCGGGAATGATTGGAATTGAATCGGGAGCAAAAAAAAGCAATCGGATCGGGAGAAAAAAAACATGATCGGAACAACCCTAATTAATATGACTGTTCTGCCCTTTGAAAAAATGTGTATTTGGTTAAGTTAGGTTTGGTTCGGATTTGTCATGCCTGAAGGGAAAATAAATAATAAAGTAGACTTTTATTTTGAAGTTGTTTAACCGAGTGAGAGAGAGAGAGAGAGAGAGAGAGAGAGAGAGAGAGAGAGAGAGAGAAAGAAAGGAGGGATTAGTTTAGCTCGTTACGATTCAGCTCCAACGTCTTGGCGAGGAAAGTACAATAAATAGTTATTTTGAGATTTAGGGGGTATTTCGGAGTACTTAAAGGGTTCATTCCGCTTTACGCAGAAATTCGGTTTACGTCGCTAGCGTAGGAACGGAACTCGTTCGTAACCTGTGGACTTCCTATACATTGTAATACTATGCTAAACCTTACATAAATATTGCTGATACAATTACAATTAGGCCTGCAAGTCGGACTGAACGGGCCCTCGCAGTTTGGCGCAACTCGGACGGCATGTAGGTCAGGGTGGTAGCAGATCGTCGTCCTCTCATCATCTCATGAAATTCTAGCATGTTCGAAACTCGCCTCTTTTTTCGTATTAAAAATACATTCACACGGCTAGGGGGAAAACCACTATTGAAGACGGGTCCTACAAAAAAAAGGAGGCGCTACCGAGCTGTGCAGCCACAACCTTTTTCAAAACCAAAATAAAAGGCTTGAACTACTTCAGTTGTGTGTAATGAATCTAAAATATATGATAGTCTAATGTTTATCAGTACATTACAGAAAATAATGAACTTTATCACAATATGCTAATTTGTTTGAGAAGGACTAGTGTATATATATATCTATATATCTATATATATACATACAGTGCCTTGCAAAAGTATTCGGCCCCCTTGAACCTTGCAACCTTTCGCCACATTTCAGGCTTCAAACATAAAGATATAAAATTTTAATTTTTTGTCAAGAATCAACAACAAGTGGGACACAATCGTGAAGTGGAACAAAATTTATTGGATAATTTAAACTTTTTTAACAAATAAAAAAACTGAAAAGTGGGGCGTGCAATATTATTCGGCCCCCTTGCGTTACTTCTTTGTAGCGCCACCTTTTGCTCCAATTACAGCTGCAAGTCGCTTGGGGTATGTTTCTATCGGTTTTGCACATCGAGAGACTGACATTCTTGCCCATTCTTCCTTGCAAAGCAGCTCGAGCTCAGTGAGGTTGGATGGAGAGTGTTTGTGAACAGCAGTCTTCAGCTCTTTCCACAGATTCTCGATTGGATTCAGGTCTGGACTTTGACTTGGCCATTCTAACACCTGGATACGTTTATTTTTGAACCATTCCATTGTAAATTTGGCTTTATGTTTTGGATCATTGTCCTGTTGGAAGATAAATTTCCATCCCAGTCTCAGGTCTTGTGCAGATACCAACAGGTTTTCTTCCAGAATGTTCCTGTATTTGGCTGCATCCATCTTCCCGTCAATTTTAACCATCTTCCCTGTCCCTGCTGAAGAAAATCAGGCCCAAACCATGATGCTGCCACCACCATGTTTGACAGTGGGGATGGTGTGTTCAGGGTGATGAGCTGTGTTGCTTTTACGCCAAACATATCGTTTTGCATTGTGGCCAAAAAGTTCAATTTTGGTTTCATCTGACCAGAGCACCTTCTTCCACATGTTTGGTGTGTCTCCCAGGTGGCTTGTGGCAAACTTTAAACGAGACTTTTTATGGATATCTTTGAGAAATGGCTTTCTTCTTGCCACTCTTCCATAAAGGCCAGATTTGTGCAGTGTACGACTGATTGTTGAAGTTTGGAAGGACGGCCGGGTCTTGGTAGATTTGCAGTGGTCTGATGCTCCTTCCATTTCAATATGATGGCTTGCACAGTGCTCCTTGAGATGTTTAAAGCTCGGGAAATCTTTTTGTATCCAAATCCGGCTTTAAACTTCTCCACAACAGTATCTCGGACCTGCCTGGTGTGTTCCTTGGTTTTCATAATGCTCTCTGCACTTTAAACAGAACCCTTAGACTATAACAGAGCAGGTGCATTTATACGGAGACTTGATTACACACAGGTGGATTCTATTTATCATCATCGGTGATTTAGAACAACATTGGATCATTCAGAGATCCTCACTGACCTTCTGGAGTGAGTTTGCTGCACTGAAAGTAAAGGGGCCCAATAATATTGCACGCCCCACTTTTCAGTTTTTTATTTGTTAAAAAAGTTGAAATTATCCAATAAATGTTGTTCCACTTCACGATTGTGTCCCACTTGTTGTTGATTCTTGACAAAAAAATTAAATTTCATATCTTTATGTTTGAAGCCTGAAATGTGGCGGAAGGTTGCAAGATTCAAGGGGGCCGAATACTTTTGCAAGGCACTGTATATATATATGTTTAAGAAATGAAAAAGAATACGGTGCCATCGTCTTTCAGATGATCATCGAGCCCACCAGTCCCAAACTTCTGCCAGATCCATTGAAGGAGCCTTACTACCAACCACCGTACACGCTGGTCCTGGAGCTCACCGACGTTCTGCTCCACCCCGAGTGGTCGGTACGTCCAACCTCCGCACTCCCATCCGTTAGTTACTGCCTGCAGTAGAAAAGGGATAGATTTCTTTCAATAATTACAGCATTTATCACGGCTTATTTTATATTTGTATCCATATCAATATGTATTACAAATTTAATCCATTCATTTTAACTTGTTTTTATATTATATATTGTCTTATGTTTTAAGATTAAACAACTGTTTTTGCAGTTTTATGAAGTACGTGTCCACTTTGTTAAAGCTAAATATCAAATCAGTTTTTTTGTAAAATGATACATTTTTCATAAAGTATCCAAAGTCATGTTCGCTATAATGTTAGCAAAGCTAGGACGAGAGGGCTAACGTTAGCACAAAATGTCCCCTCTGTTAGTGTCCACTCTGTTTATGTCCAAATGGCCCATGTATTTTGTTGTTCAATTTAATTTTATTTCAACATTTATGTGTTTTTTCATATAATTCAATTTTTATTTATTTGGTGATTATTTCGATATTTGATATTTTGTTTTAACATTTACGTATGATATGATTGACATTCATGTGCTTGATTTTTCTTTATACGGGTTATTTCAATATTGATTCATTTTTATCTATTTTAACATGTATTTGAATTTTAATTTCAACATACATTTGTTTCATTCATGTCCTAGTTCACGATTTACATAGGTTTTCATATACTTAATTTATGTATTTTGGTGATTATTTCAATATTGATTCAATACAATTTGTATCGATTTCTAACGTTAATTTCAATTTTTTATTTGTTTCAACTTTTATAAAGGTTTGTAGTCTTTCAATTTTAGTCTTATAAAGTATAATACCGTATATAGTATAATTAGGAGTGTTAAAAAACTGAGATATATATAGCCATATTATGTCACGCAATTCTCGTATCGATTCAAAATCCATCTGCATCGGTCATTACTAGGAGTGGGAGCCTCTTGGTACCTCACGATACAATACAATTTGCGATACAAAGCCAACGATAACGATGATCTAACGATATGGTGATACAACGATTATCGATACACTGGTCAGATCATTCTAGGGTATTCTACAAACAACTAATAAAGAGAAAAAACAAGCTTCTGCTGTGAATTGGAATGAGTTTATCACTAGTAGACGTCCAATCCATTTGAACTGGGAGGGTATTCGTTCATTCGCTGCCATCACTCCCACTTCAAACGGATTGAACGTCTATGGCCGGTAGTGGCAGCCAATGCCAGACAATGAGGTCATTTTGGGCCATTTAAGGTCATTTACCTGTATATTTTCAGTTACTTGCTGTTGATGTTGGGGTATTTTATGGGTCACTTCCTATTTATTTTGAGTTACAGAACAGGAAGTGACCAGGGAATCGCCCAAATGAATAGGCAGTGACTCAAACTCAACAGGTAATGACCTGTAAATGCCCTAAAATGAACAAGTGACCTGTAAATTCCCTGAAAATCGGACAGAATGACTGTGAAAATGCTCTGGTTTCGAAAGAACGAACATTCCCAGTTTAAATGGGTTGGAAGTCGAGCACCGTCAATGCAGCCTTAGAGTTAACTGAGACACTATTATGGTGGACGATTTTGGTAGCAACTTGTTGGTTCACTTAAAAAAAAAAAAAAAAAAAAATTTAAAGACATTGACACTTTTTCAAAACGATATCTAAGCCTGAACGATATATCGTTTAAACATCGCCATCGCGATATGACCGTGTGCGATAGTCCCATTGCAAACACGTGCGATACTTTAAATTTTTTTTAATCCACATACGCCTTGCTTTCTGCTATGCGCACAGCCTCACACCCTCCCTCTCCCAGCCCTTTGTTCCTCTGTCACTGCGGCACTTGCTTATTAAAGTTAACGATGGCTTTGATCTGGCCAAAGAAGCCGGGCAGCAATCTGTCAATCATCGTTTAACTTGTTAAGCAGTTTCTGCAAAGAAGCTGCGCTGGAATGAATGTGTGTGTGTGGAGACGTTGGAGACATAAATGCCAGAAGTGACCAATGGCGCCACCAGGGGGTGGCCAGGGGTGGCCGCGGCCACCCCTATAAATTGGTTGGCCACCCTACTGGCCACCCCGCTTGCCAGTATATAGTTAGATTGTTGTAGCATCAGTTATGCATTTCATCCCGAATGAATGCATTTATTTTGTTTTGTTAAATGTTGGGCTGTCAAATTTAACGCTCTAACCGGCGGTAATTAATTTTTTAAAATTAATCACGTGAAAATATTCATCGCAACTAACGCATTCGCGTTACGACTCATTCACGCATTGCCGTAAACAGGCTACAATGGCTCCGTTTTACTTATATACAAAGATAAGAGGCAGAGTGCAGGAGATATAAGCATTCATTGGGGCCGTGCTTTTAATTGGCAAAAGCTTTGTCATCTCTCCCACAGCAACTATAAATATTGTGGGAAGCGATGTGGGGAAGAATGACAGGAGTTGATCTTTTTTATTAACACCCTGTAGTGTACCCAATAGAGCTGGGAATCTTTGGGCACCTAACGATTCGATTACGATTACGATTCAGAGGCTCCGACTACGATTACTGATGCACCCCCCTCCTTTTTTTTTTTTTTTTTAAATAAAGTTTTGTACATTAGTTCCAAAATTGTTCAAAAATACTCTCAGGCGAAACCAAACTACTATTTCAGTATCATGTTAACATATAGCAGTAAACAAATATACAAAAATAACATTAAATAAAAAAAACTCCAGTCCCCATTCTGTATCAGCAGATTTAAACTACATTCAATTAATTTAATGTTGTGAATCAACCGTTAAAGTTGTTAAAATTGCTCCCGTTATTCCATAATTTCCCTTTTGTCTACTTTTGACATGTGAAAGTTTTAAAACTATTTTAAAGATAGATTCAAGTCAATATTTTACCGATTTTGGAGTATTTTAGATAAAAAGTTAATTAGGTTTGCTTGGAAGGTTCGCTACAACAGCATTGCAGGGAAGTTTACTGCTTTAAGATGGCGGCCGTTTACTAACGTCCGCATCTAGCTTTTTGCAGATGTACTGCTACCGCTACCGAGTCTACAATCCATCTAGTCCTATATAAATGATATCTACCGTAACATTATGTAGCTTAGCTGTACTTGTAGCAGCTTTTCGGCAGCAGGCAGGTATGTTGTTGTGTTTTTTTATCTCGTGGCATGAGTTGAGCTAGAGCCGTGAGTTGAGCGTTGGCATTACCCGAGGGGCCGGTTAATGAGAAGCATAATGTTTAGCTACTCCCGCTCCGTTCCGTCCCGAAGCCCGCGCGGCGCGCTGAGTGTGTTGTACTTCCGCTTTACTTGGCATATTTCAATAATCGGAATTTGGATGTTTGTGAATCGTTCTCGAATCTTCCACGGCCGAATCGCGAATAATCTAAGAATCGGAAATTTTGCACACCTCTAGTACCCAACGCAGAGAAGATGTAGCATTTGTAGCCACCACACACAGTCATGGTTGCACCACCTCCCATCATGCATTTGGGCAGAACAGTTAAGTCGCTACAGTATCATTTACGGAAAGCTCAACAAATACACTAGATGGCAATGTTTAGTCACAATATACAAACTCACATTTATCCTTTAAGAATGATAAGTCTTTCTATCCGTGGATCCCTTTCACAGAAAGAATGTTAATATTGTTAATGCCATCTTGTAGATTTATTGTTATAATAAACAAATATAGTACTTATGTACAATATGTTGAATGTATATATCCGTCTTGTCTCATCTTTCCATTCCAACAATAATTTACAGAAAAATATGGCATATTATAGAGATGGTTTGAGTTGCGATTAATTACGATTAATTTTTAAGCCGTGATTAACTCGATTAAAATTGTAATCGTTTGACAGCCCTAGGTAAATGTACACCTTATGCCTAATATACAGTATATATAACGCAATAAAACGGAATTGTTGTGGAACTCAAAATGTTGACTGGACAGTTATGGACTATGCACATGAAATCATTAGTAACATCAAATATTACACAATACACCAAAGTATATCAGTAGCCGTGTCCTTAAGTCTTTCTGATAGTTTCCCCCTGACCTTTTTACTGCAATAATATAATGAAAACCTGAAATTATGGCTTTTAGTTTTGTCCACCCCAAGATTTTAAGTGGGCCCATCTGGCCACGCCTATGAAAAAATTCTGGAGGCGCCACAGGAAGTGATCATGAGGAGTTTGAAATTTCTACATGTCACTCCAACCATCACAGCCAAGGTAGATAAACAGAGGCATTTAATAAAGCCAAGCATTTATCTACTACAGTACTTGTTCAAAAATGATCTGGTTGGACAGTTATGTTTAAAACTGATCATAATTATGACATTTGAAGTGCTTAAAAACCATTTATTTATATACATTTTTTAAATCACTTTCGGGGAAAAATGAGAAAAAAAACATCTCATATGTATCTCTTTCCAATGCTAAATCTGAATAAATACATTGAGCACAAAAAACACACACACACAAAAAAAAAAAATGGTGGGGGGGAATGCGCTACTTCGCGGTTTTTCATTTATCGAATCGGGTTCTGGTCCCCATTAACCGCGAAAAAGGAGGGATCACTGTACACTGTGGTGATGGTGAGTCATCCAAAGTCTTCCCAAATGGCTATTCAAGACATCTAGTGAAAATTTCTTTAAAAATATATGTATAACAAATTTTTTTTAAATATCGCAAACCCCCAAAAAATCGCAACAATAGTTTTTTTTCAATATCGTTCAGGCCTAACGATATCTCGATTCTTGGCAGGAGCATATCGATAACCTTTTGGGATACAAAGTATCACGATATATCACCATTTTGATATTTTGTCACACCCCTAGTCATTACACATGTGTTTTTGGTGGAAATGAACAATTCAGTGGCTGCAGTTTTACTCCCTGTATGTACTGTATGTATCCAAATATATATATATTTGATATTTCTTTTTTTGCAGCTGGCAACCGGCTGGCGCTTCAAAAAAAGGCCGGGCATCGACTATCTCTTCCAGCAGCTGGCGCCACTCTACGAGATCATCATCTTCACTGCCGAGACCGGCATGGTGAGACGCCGCATGACACTAACTGTTAAGCCACCGCCGCTGACGGATGTCTTTTCACGCGTCCAGACGGCATACCCGTTGATCGACGGCATCGACCCGCAAGGTTTTGTCCTCTATCGCCTCTTCAGAGACGCCACGCGATACATGGAGGGACATCATGTCAAGGTGCGTCGCATCTAGGGCTGCAGCTATCGATTATTTTAGTAGTCGATTAATCAATGAATTAGTTAGTTCGTAAAATCGGGTATTCGGATAAGGAACGTAAAAAAATCCAGAGCTGGGCCTCAAACGGTATCAGTGCTGCAACGATGAATCTATCGCCTTGAGTAATTTGATTAGAAAAAAAGATTCGAATTAAATGCTGCTTCAAGTATTCGTTTGATTAAAGTGGCATTGTAATGGTTTGTTTTGAAAGGGTTTGCATTTAGGTTTTATTGATTTGAGTGGATACACTGCCCTCTAATGGCGACACTGAATATGACTTAACTAATTTCACATGGCTGAATCCACCCACTCTCTGTTTAGACCGACATAAGTTAGGTTTTTGTTTGAGCTATGTTTGATGTTTTTTTTTTTTTTTTTTTTTAATGCATTCCTAATTTAGTTTATAGGTAAATTTACCGTAATTGTCGGACTATAAGCCGCTACTTTTTTCCTTCATTTTGAATCCTGCGGTTTATAGTCCAGTGCGGCTTATTTGTTGATTTATTTCGGTTAAAATGGAACACTTTATTTGACAACGGTGTTATAAGACTGTCATAAGACCATCATAATTATGACATGACACTCTCATGGGCATTACTGAATGCTTATGTCATTAAGTGTCATCTGGCAAATGATGTCACTAACTCCATTTATGTCCAGCTTGAATTTTTACATCCAAAAGTGAGATAATTTGCCAGATAACACTAAATGACATGTTATAAGCATTCATAAATGCTCATGACAGTGTCATATCATAATTATCATTGTCTAATGACAGTCTTATGGCGCCACTGTCAATATATATATATGGTGTTACCAAATACCATAACTAGCAATAATGAAACAACTAGAACAGTAACTGAAGAAATAATTAGCACAGAACATGAATTTTGATAGTTATTTCCGTCTGTTGCGCTGCAATGCATGCTAGGAGGCATGTTGGACAACAACAGTGTTGACCGCAGGCGGTAGCAAAGGTTGACTGTCTCGCCCAAGGGAGCGGTGATGACCAAATGAAGCTTTGCAACCAAGTGGTTCAAAGCTTCATGGGGGTTCATTTGGTCTTACGAAAGTCATTTGATTTTGCTGTCAAATGAAGTATTACCGGTTAATGTCTTTTGGTGTTAATATCCCATAATACAGTGAGGACAGCTGCGGCTTATAGTCCGGTGTGGCTTATCTATGAACAAATGCCGTTTTCATGCCAATTTTTGTGGGTGGCGGCTTAGAGTCAGGTGCGCCTTATAGTGCGAAAATTAGGGTAGTCATTTTTTGTGGGAATATCTGTTTGAACCATTTTTTTAAAAATTGTAAAAAAAAAATAAATTAAAAAAATTAGCATTTTATAGCATTTAAGCTAACGGACTTTTGCTATGTAAGTTAGCCAATTGTTTTTTTTTTTGTTGTACTTAGATCCTCATTTATTTTTTATACCGTTTGAGGCTCAGCTCAGGTATTTTAATTTTTTACGTTCCTTATCCGATTACTCGATTATTCGAACTAACTAGTTCATAGACTAAACGACTAATAAAATAATCGATAGCTGCAGCCCTAAACAGTATATAAATGAGGATCTAAGTAAAACAAAAGAACAATTGGGTAACTTACATAGCAAAAGTCCATTAGCATAAATGCTATAAAATGCTTTTTTTTTTTCTTTTTAAACAATGCTCTTAACAAATGGTTCAAACACATTCCCACAAAAAAGCTAAATATAAATGCTCTTAAATGGTTCAAACACATATTCCCACAAAAAAAACTAAACGGCTAAATATACCTGTAAACTAAATTACGAATGCATTAAAAAACATTAGCTCAAACAAAATCTTATCTTATGTTGGTCTTAACAGGGAGCAGCTGGATTCAGCCATGCGAAATGAGTTGTCATATTCACTGTTGCCACAAGAGGGCAGTATATCCACCCAAATCAATAAAACTAAATGCATACACTTTAAAACAAACAATTACAACTCCACTTTAATTAAACGAATACTCGAAGCGGCAAAATTTAATCCGGGTCTTTTTTTCTAATCGAATTACTTGAGTTAATCGATTAGTGGTTGCAGCACTAGTTGCATCCACAGATGGATCCAGTCCATATTTTTGGGACTTCACTGGAGGCAAAAAAAAAACATTTTACTGAATGAAAACTGCTGGTAAGGGACAAATGCCGTCTTGCCAGTAAAGAGTTGGTAACAATGACATTGGAACCACATCAACAACGCTTAAGTCTTTTTATTTCATATTTATTTTCGAATGAAATCATCGTCCTCATTAATCGACATGGTTTTGACATGACATCATCCGACACCGAAGTAGAAGATTAACACCTTTGGCTCATGTTACATGACTTTTAATCAGCTCATTTATGCTTGCATGTTTTTTTCCATTGTTTTCTGCCGAGCAGAGTCCAGATAAGCCGTTATTAAAATGATTTACAGTGTCGTTCATCCTTTTGACAATCGCTGAGCGCCGCGCTTTAAGCGGAAGCGCTAAAATCACATCGCGCCGCTAGTCCGACAATAGCAGGAAGCGGACGGCGACGGAGCTCCAATCTTTTTGGAACAGGAAGGTTGGCAGCGATTGTTGGAGCTTATTTATAATCTTATGTTTTTATTATTTTATCCTTCCAATATTTTAACTGTGCCACCATTTAAATGTTTCTTTTTATTTTTAATTTAAACAGATACAGAAAAGGAAGAAAAACACAATAAATTTGATTTTTTTTTTTCCCAATGTATTTTTGCTGATTTATATTTAAACAATAGATGAACAGAAAAGTAAGTTTTGAAAAGTATTCTTTTTATATTTTGGTTATTTTTTTTCCAATCAAAAATTGGTGAAAATGAAGGGGCGAAAAAGTGAAAATATGGTCCCCCTCCCCCCAGTTTTTGTGTATTTTTATTTTATTTATTTTGAAAAAAATAGTTTTAAAAACTTTTCTTTTAAATATTGTATTTACATTTTTTAAATATAGTATACTATGATTTAATTTTCTTGATTTAAAAGATTTATTTCAACTAAGAAAAACCCAAGGAAGTACTGTCAAACATTTATTATTTATTCATTAATTTTCATTTCAGTTTTTTTGAAATAACACAAAAAAGGAGAAAAATATTCTTTTTTAGCCTGTTTTTGACTTCATAAAATTGTATTTATTTAAATAAAAAGTAAGTCTTTATATATTTATTCTATAATATATACTCCTCTAATTTTCTTATTTAAATAAAAAAGTAAGTCTTTATATATTTATTCCTTGTTTAATATATTCTCTAATTTTCTTCTTTAAATAAAAAAATCAAAAGTAAAAGATTTTTTTTATTATTTAATATATTCACCTGTAATTTTCTTCTTTAAATAAAAAAGAAATCAAAAGTATTAGTATTCATGTATTTATTATTTAAGATAGTCTCTAATATTCTTCTTTAAATAAAAAAAATCAAAAGTCTTTATAGATTTTATTATTTAATATATCCTCTTCTAATTTTGTTCTTTAAATGATAAAAGTAAGTCTGTATATATTTATTTTATTTATTATTTTATATATTCTCTAATTTTCTTCTTTAAAAAAAAAAAAACAGAAGTCTTTATATTTTTTAAATTTATTATTTAATATATTCTCTAATTTTCTTCATTTAAAAAAATGTAAGAAAATCACCAAGGAGAATTTTTGTTTTGTTTTGTTTACTTTACTATTTTTGTCCAATTTATTTTCTCTCATTTCAAATTAAAAAAAATTAAAACACAAAAAGATGAAAAAATCCGAAAATATTCCTTGTTTTAAACCTATTTTTGGCTTTATAAAATTGTTTAAAATGAAATTTAAAAAAACAACAAAAAAAACATATTTTCGTTATTTAATCCACCTCGAATCAAAAAGTACTGAAAAACTTTTAAGTATTCTCTTATTAGTTAATGGCTGTGCCTTTAAATTCTTCTCTAATTGCTTGCTTTTGTTCATTTTTGTGTGTTTTCGACCACTAAATTCACGCATGCGTTTGTTCATGGTTTTTTTTCTTTGTCCAGGACGTGTCGTGTCTGAACCGCGACGGGAGCAAAGTGATCGTGGTGGACTGCAAGCGCGAAGCTTTCCGCCTGCAGCCCTTCAACGGGATGGCGCTCAAGAAGTGGGACGGCAACTCGGACGACCGCACGCTCTACGACCTGGCCCACTTCCTCAAGAGTAAGAGCGTCGACGCCGGCCGTCAGGGACGATACAATACTAAGCTTTGCTAATACTGTAAGATGCTATGCTCAGCTACGCTATGCTATGAAATACTCATACTGTGCTTTACTAATACTATTCAATTCTATGCTCTGCTATACTATACTAATACTCTGCTTTATGGATACTATGCTTTACTAATACTATACGATGGTATGCTATATAATACGATGCTATACTATGCTAATACTATGCTTTACTAATACCACCGATACTATACTATACTATGCAATGGTATCCCATACTAATAAAGCATACTATGCTTTACTAATACAATACGATGCTCTGCTTTGCTATACAAATACTATGCTTACTAATACTGTACAATGCTATACTAATACTATGCTTAACGAATACTATGTTTTATTAATACTACACGATACTATGCTACACTATGCTTTACTAATACTGTACTATGCTATGCTACTACTGTGCTTTACGAATACTATGCTATACTATGCTTTACTTATATTATACGATGCTATGCTATACTATACTACTACTACTAATATGCTTTACGAATACTAGGCTTTACTAATATGATACGCTATGCTATACCAATACGATTCGATGCTATGCTATACTAATACAAAGCTTTACTAGTACTATATGATGCCATGCTATACTATACTATACTATGCTATACTATACTATACTATACTATACTATACTATACTATACTATACTATGCTTTACCGATACCATTTTTACTAATCCCATGTTTTTGTAATACTATGCTTTACTAATACTGTACGATGCTATACTATGCTCCACAAATTCTATGCTTTACTAATACTACACGATACTGTGCTTTACTAATACTATACTTTACTAATACTACACGATACTATGCTTTATGAATACTATACGATGACTGCTACGATATGATGCTATGCCATACTAATACTAAGCTTTACTAGTACTATACTATACTATACTATACTATGCTTTACCGATACCATTTTTACTAATACCATGTTTTTGTAATACTATGCTTTACAAATATTATCCTTTACTAATACTGTACGATGCTATACAATGCTTCACAAATACGATGCTTTACTAATACTATACGATGCTATGCTATACTATACAACTACGATGCTTTACAAATACTAGGCTTTACTAATATGATACACTACGCTATACCAATACGATTCGATGCTATGCTATACTAATACAAAGCTTTACTAGTACTATATGATGCCATGCTATACTATACTATACTATACTATACTATACTAGTACTATGCTTTACCGATACCATTTTTACTAATCCCATGTTTTTGTAATACTATGCTTTACTAATACTGTACGATGCTATACTATGCTTCACAAATTCTATGCTTTACTAATACTACACGATACTGTGCTTTACTAATACTATACTTTACTAATACTACACGATACTATGCTTTACTAATACTATACGATGACTGCTACGATATGATGCTATGCCATACTAATACTGCTTTACTAGTACTATACTATACTATACTATGCTTTACCGATACCATTTTTACTAATACCATGTTTTTGTAATATTATGCTTTACAAATATTATCCTTTACTAATACTGTACGATGCTATACAATGCTTCACAAATACGATGCTTTACTAATACTATACGATGCTATGCTATACTATACAACTACGATGCTTCACAAATACTAGGCTTTACTAATATGATACGCCATGCTATGCTATGCTATACTAATACGATACAATGCTATGCTGTGCTATACTAATACTTAGCTTCACTAGTACTATATGATGCTATACTATATTAGTACTATGCTTTACAAATACTATTTTTACTAATAATATGCTTTTGTAATACTATACTGTACTAACACCATGCTTTACTAATACGATGCTTTTCTAATTTTATGCTTTACAAATACTATACGATGCTATGCTATAGTATACTAATACTATGCTTTACGAATTCTAGGCTTTACTAATATGATACGATGCTATGCTACTGTATTCTAAAAGGAAGCTTTACTAATACTATACTATGCTAGTACTATGCTTTAGGAATGCTATTTTTACTTTTGTAATACTATATGTTGCTATCCTATGCTTTACTAATACTATGCTTTACTAATACGATTCTATGCTAACACTATGCTAATTAGTTATTTGTTGTTATAAATGTACTATTAGGACCGACGTCCTCGCTCTTACGCTACGTTCGGACCGGACGGGTTTTTTTGTTTGTCATTGCGCGATAGGTTCACAACCATTTACAGTCGGGGTCTCCAAACCGGTCCTCGAGGGCCACTGTGGATCCTGGTTTTTGTTTATACCGATCAAGCACAGACCTTTTAACCAATGTGGTTTCTACTCAAACAAGCGGCACCCGACTGCAATCAACTGATTACACATATAAAACACCAGATTGGTGAAAAGGTGTGGTCTTGTTTTGTTGGAATGAAATCCTGCACCCACTGCGGCCCTATGTGGAATAGTTTGGACTTCTTTATATTACTTACTTTGACGTTATGTTACCTAGAAGTTGTTGATGATGTAAGGTCCATGTGAATACAAATCTGCATTTGTCAGCAGGCGTAGCGCGAGCGATAAAACACGGTCGGTTTTAACGCAAAATTGGGACGGACGGAAGGACGGGGTTGGTCATCAGAATACAAACGCAATTGAATGCTCAACTTTGGTTTGTTTTTGTGCAGCCATCGCGCTGAGCGGCGTGGAGGACGTGCGCTCGGTGTTGGAGAACTACGCCACCGAAGACGACCCCATCGACGCCTTCAAGCGGAGGCAGGCTCAGTTGGCGCAGGTGCGTGCGCCACCTTACCTACACCTGAAGTTTTGTTAGTCCAGTTCTCCGTTTATTTTTGGTCAAATAGGTAATAACTCGCCGGCTGCCATCGACGGCATCCAAACCATTTGAACGGTCAAAATGGATTGGACGACTAACACCGTCGATGGCACTGAAAGGCTGTTTTCCCCCTTTAAAAAAACAAATCTACTTTAAAAATATTTTGTCTTTATTTTTTTGCTGATTTAGATCCAATTTCAGGTACGGTAATTTCCTGTTGATTTGGGGCCATTTCAGCATCACTTTCTGTTGGTTTTGGGGCAATTTAGGGGATTGCGCTTCCTATATTTTGGGGCAATTCTGGATGACTTCCAGTACGTTTTGATTCAACTCCTGTTGATTTCACTTCTTGTTGGTTTTAGGGCATTTCAAGTTGACTCCCTGTTGGTTCAGGGTCACTTTCAATTGGTTTTGGGTCACTTTCTGTTGATTTTGCGTCACTTTCTATTTTTTGGGAGTATTTCTTGGGTAACTTCCTGTTGGTTTAGGAGCATTTCTGGGTCACTTCCTGTTGGTTTTTGGGTCACGTCAGTTGATATGACTTCCACTAGATTTTTGGACAATTCAAGATCACTTCCTGTTCATTTTGACTCGCTTCCTGTTGATTTTTGGGCTTTTCTGTATCACAAATCCTTTTGAATTAGGGTCTTTTCCTGTTGTTTTTGGGGTGTTTTTGTGTCGATTCCTATTCATTTTTTTTGTCAGTCCTGTTGATTTGGGGTCACCTCCTGTTGATTTCACTTCCTGTTGATTTTTGGGTAACTTCCTGTTGGTTTGGGGTCACTTTCTGTTGGTTTAGGAGCAGTTCTGGGTTAACTTCCTGTTGTTTTTTTGTCATTTTCTGTTCGTTTTTGGGTCATGTCAGTTGATTTGACTTCCACGAGATTTTAGGACAATTCAGGATTGCTTCTTGTTTTTTTTTTTGAGTCTGGGCTTTTCTATATCACATTCTTTTTTATTTTGGGTCACTTCCTGTTGTTTTTGGGGCGTTTTTTGTCAATTCTTTTTCCTTTTTTTGGTCACTTGCTGTTGATTTTGGGGCAATTCAGTATGAATTCATGTTGATTTATAGTCACATCCTGTTGATTTCTGGGCTTTTCTTCATCACTTCCTTTTTAATTTTTGGTCACCTGTTGATTTCACCTCCTGTTGATTTTGGGGCATTTCTGGGTAACTTCCTGTTGGTTTGGAGTCACTTTCTGTTGGTCTAGGAGCAGTTCTGAGTCACTTCCTGTTGATTTTGGGGCAATTCAGTATGACTTTCTGTTGATTTTGGGTCACTTTTTATTGTTTTTGGAGTATTTTTGGGTCACTTCCGGTTGGTTTTGGGTCTCCTTCTGTTGTTTTTGGGGTGTTGTCAGGTCAATAACTGTTAGTTTTTGGGCCACTTCCTGTTAATTACAGTTGCTGTTTTTATAGGGCGATTTGGGATGATTTCCTGTTCATTTAGGGTCACTTCCTGTTGATTTCACTCCCTGTTTATTTTGTTGCTATTCAGTATAACTTCCTGTTCGTTTTGGGTGACTTCCTGTTGATTTTGGGGCAATTTACTATGACTTCCTGTTGATTTTGTCACTAGTAGACGCCCAATCCATTTGAAAGCGGAGCAGTTCCCTCCCCCCACTTCAAACGTATTGGACGTCTAGCGCCACCAAAAAGGCGACAGGGTTGACTTTTTCGCCTCGAGTAAACATTCCTTATTCTGTGTGACCACGTAGGAGGAAGAGCAACGCGCGGGCGACGGGTCGCAGCCCAAGAAATCGGGATTGTCCCTGGGATCCATCGCGTCCCGCTTCTGGCGCTCCAAACAGCAGTGAGCGGTCGCCGACGGCGTCGGAGAAGCGCTCCCGAAAGCTTTGGCGGGCCCCTCCCCCTCCGTTAGGAACGCGGCTTCCGATTGGACGAGCAGGAGGCGGGGCGGCGCCGGATCGGCTCGTCCGGAAGGGACGAAACGACGACGGCGGATGATGTCATCGCCAGCGGATGGGATCATGTGACCATTTTTTTCTTATTTAAGAACTGTTTTTTTTTTTTTTTTTTTTTCCCTTTTTGTCGCAGATCGCCTGATGACATCATCAATAAAAGGAACCAATCAGACACCAGCGCCCCTTTTGTGTTGTTGCCGAGCGGAAAGCCGCAATGATCGTGCCGCGTTAATGGTTTTTTTCCAGCTAGCGCCTCTTTAACGAGCCCGTAAAGTCGAGCGCCAACGCTCGTTAAGACGGCTTCATCAGAACCAATCAAACGCAGGATGTTGTCGAAAGCGCTTTGATCGGTGTTTAACTCTTTCAGCGCCATTGACGGTGATAGACGGCCAATCACGTGGCTTGAGTTTGTCACAAGTAGACGTGATTGGACGTCTATCACTGTCAATGGCAGCAAATGGATGTACTACATTTAATAGGACAAGTGACTATTTTCGGTAATATAAAACATTTAAATATTATTAAAAATGACACTATCATGTTATTGTTTTTATTATTTTTATTGTATTTTTTTGTTTATAAACACATTTATAAATGAATAAAAGGTAATAAAAACTACATTTATTCGGAAATGCAATTTCCTGTATGTTTCAGGTCACTTTTCAGGTTCAATTCTAGGTGACTTCCTTTTATTTTGATGCATGTATGGGTCACTTCCTGTTTATTTCAGCTCACTTGCTGTTCATTTTGATGGAATTCCAGGTCTTTTCCTGTTGAATTTTGGTCACTTTATTTTGGTTTTGGAGCATTTTGTAGGCCACTTCCTGTTTATTTTGGGCCACTTCCTGTTCATGGTAGATCATTTCTGGGTGACTTCCTGTTTGTTTCGGGTCACTTTCTTTTGGTTTGGGAGCATTTTGTGGGTCATTTTGTGCCAATTGTGGGTTCTTGGGTCACTTCCTGTTTATTTTGGGGGGGTTCTTGAGTCATTTTCTATTGATCTTGGGTAACTTCCTGTTGATTTTGGGTCACTTCCTGTTCTTTTGGGTCATTTCCAGGTGACTTCCTGATGATTTAGGGCTGTTACTGGGTAACTACCTGTTTATTGTGGGTCATTTCTAGGTGACTTAATGTCCATTTTGGGTCACTTGCTTTTGCTGGGTTTTCGGGTCACTTTCTATTGATCTTGGGTTACTTCCTGTTGATTTTTGAGTTGTTCCTGGGTAACTTCCTATTTATTTTGGGTCACTTCCTGCTATTGTGGGTCATTTCCAGGCGACTTTGTCGATTTAGGTCTGTTCCTGGGTCACTTCCTGTTTATTTTGGGTCACTTCCTATTTATTGTGGGTCATTTCCAGGTGACTTCCTGTTCTTTTGGTGTCACTTCCTGTGGATTTTGGGCTGTTCCTGGGTCACTTCCTGTGGATTTTGGGTCACTTTCCTGTTTATTGTGGGTAATTTCCAGGTCACTTCCTTTTCTTTTTGGGTCACTTCCTGTTAATGTAGGGCTGTTCCTAGGTCACTTCCTGTTCATTTTGGGTCACTTCCTGTTGCTTTGGTGGGATTTTTCCGGTCACTTTCTATTGATTTTGGGTCATTTCCTGTCGATTTTCGGCTGTTCTTGGGTAACTTCCTGTGGATTTTGGGTCACTTTACTGTTTATTGTGGGTCATTTCCAGGTCACTTCCTTTTTTTTTTTGGGTCACTTCCTGTTGATTTAGGGCTGTTCCTAGGTCACCTCCTGTTCATTTTGGGTCACTTCCTGTTGCTTTGGTGGGAATTTCCGGTCACTTTCTATTGATTTTGGGTCACTTCTTGTCGATTTTGGGCTGTTCCTGGGTCACTTCCTGTTGATTGTGGGTCATTACTAGGTGACTTCCCGTTCCTTTTGGGTCACTTCCTTTTGATTTAGGGCTGTTCCTAGGTCACTTCCTGTTTATTTTGGGTCACTTCCTGTTTATTGTGGGTCATTTCCAGGTGACTTCCTGATGATTTAGGGCTGTTACTGGGTCACTTCCTGTTTATTGTGGGTTATTTCTAGGTGAGTTAATGTCCATTTTGGGTCACTTCCTGTTGCTTTTGCGAGGTTTTCGGGTCACTTTCTATTGATCTTGGGTTACTTCCTGTTGATTTTTTAGCTGTTTCTGGGTAACTTCCTGTTTATTTTGGGTCACTTCCTGTTTATTCTGGGTAATTTCTAAGTGACTTCCTGTTGATTTTGGGCTGTTCCTGGGTCACTTCCTGTTGATTGTGGGTCATTACTAGGTGACTTCCCGTTCCTTTTGGGTCACTTCCTTTTGATTTAGGGCTGTTCCTAGGTCACTTCCTGTTTATTTTGGGTCACTTCCTGTTTATTGTGGGTCATTTCCAGGTGACTTCCTGATGATTTAGGGCTGTTACTGGGTCACTTCCTGTTTATTGTGGGTTATTTCTAGGTGAGTTGATGTCCATTTTGGGTCACTTCCTGTTGCTTTTGCGAGGTTTTCGGGTCACTTTCTATTGATCTTGGGTTACTTCCTGTTGATTTTTTAGCTGTTTCTGGGTAACTTCCTGTTTATTTTGGGTCACTTCCTTTTTATTCTGGGTAATTTCCAAGTATCTTCCTGTTGATTTTGGGCTGTTCCTGGGTCACTTCCTGTTGATTGTGGGTCATTACTAGGTGACTACCTGTTCTTTTTGGGTCACTTCCTTTTGGTTTAGGGCCATTCCAATGTCACTTCCTGTTTATTTTTGGTCACTTACTGTTCATTGTGGGTCATTTCCAGGTGACTTCCTGTTCATTTTGGGTCACTTCCTGTTGCTTATAGGGGATTTTCTGGTCACTTCCTGTTGATTGTGGGTCATTAATAGTTGACTACCTGTTCTTTTTGGGTCACTTCCTGTCAATTTAGGGCTGTTCCTTGTTCACTTCCCCTTTGATTTTGTGTCCCTTCCTGTTTATTGTGGGTAATTTCCATGTCACTTGCTGATGATTTAGGGCTTTTACTGGGTCACTTCCTGTTTGTGGGTCATTTCCCGGTGACTTAATGTCCATTTTGGGTCACTTCCTGTTGCTTTTGCGGGGTTTTCGGGTCACTTTCTATTGATCTTGGGTTACTTCCTATTGATTTTTGAGCTGTTCCTTGGTGAATTCCTGTTTATTTTGGGTCACTTCCTGTTTCCAGGCGGCTTTTTGTCGATTTAGGTCATTTCCAGGTGACCTGCAGCTTGTTTAGGGTCACGTCCTCTTCATTTTTGTGTCAGTTCTGTTGATTTCACTTTCTGTTAATTTTGGGTGACTTCCTGTTTTTGTGGGTCATTTCCAGGTGACTTCCTGTTCATTTTGGGTCACTTCCTTTTGCATTTAAGGGAGGGGTCACTTTCTATTGAATTTGGGTCAGTTCCTGTCAATTGTGGGCTGTTACTAGGTAACTTCCTGTTTATTTCTCTTCCTGTTTATTGTTGGTCATTTCCAGGTGACTTCCTGTTTATTTTTGGTCACTTCCTGCTTATTATGGGTCATTTCCAGGGGGCTTTCTGTCGATTTGGTCACTTCCTGTTGATTTAGGGCTGTTCCTTGGTCACTTCCTGTTTATTTTGGGTCGCTTTCTGTTCATTTTGGGTCACTTCCTGTTGTTTTTGGGGGGGGGGGTTCCGGTCACTTTCTATTGATTTTGGGTCACTTCCTGTCGATATTGGGCTGTTCCTGCGTCACTTCCTGTCAATATTGGGCTGTTGCTGTGTCATTTCCTGTGGATTTTGGGTCACTTAACTGTTTATTGTGGGTCATATCCAGGTCACTTCCTTTTATTTTTGGGTCACTTCCTGTTGATTTAGGGCTGTTCCTGGGTCACTTCCTGTTGTAGGTCATTTCCAGGTGACTTACAGTAATGTCCATTTTGGGTCACTTCCTGCTGCTTTTGCAGGGTTTTCGGGTTACTTTCTATTGATCTTGGGTTACTTCCTGTTTATTTTTGAGCTGCTCCTGGGTAACTTCCTGTTTATTTTGGGTCACTTCCTGCTTATTGTGGGTTATTTCCAGGTGGCTTTCTGTTCTTTTGGTGTCACTTCCTGTTGAATTTGGGCTGTTGCCGCGTCACTTTCCTGTTTATTATGGGTCATATCCAGGTCATTTCCTTTTCTTTTTGGGTCACTTCCTGTTGATTTAGGGCTGTTCCTAGGTCACTTCCTGTTTGTTTTGGGTCGCTTTCTGTTCATTTTGGGTCACTTCTCGTTGCTTTGGGGGGGGATTTTCCGGTCCCTTTCTATTAATTTTGGGTCACTTCCTGTCGATTTTGGGCTGTTCCTGCATCACTTCCTGTTGATTGTTGGTCATTACTACGTCACTTCCTGTTTTGGGTCGCTTTCTGTTCATTTTGGGTCACTTCTCGTTGCTGGGGGGGGGGGGTTCCGGTCACTTTCTAATGATTTTGGGTCACTTCCTGTTGATATTGGGCTGTTCCTGCATCACTTCCTGTTGATTGTGGGTCATTACTATGTGACTACTTGTTCTTTTTGGGTCACTTCCTGCTGATTTCGGGCCGTTCATGGGTCACTTCCTGTTTATTTTGGGTCACTTCCTGATTATTGTGGGTCCTTTCCAGGTGACTTCCTGTTCTTTTGGTGTCACTTCCTGTTGAATTTGGGCTGTTGCTGGGTCACTTCCTGTGGATTTTGGGTCTTTTTCCTGTTTATTGTGAGTCACTTCCTGGTCACTTTTCTTTTTGGGTCACTTCCTGTTGATTTAGGGCTGTTCCTAGGTCACTTCCTGTTCATTTTGGGTCACTTCCTCTTGCTTTGGTGGGATTTTCCGGTCACTTTCTATTGATTTAGGGCCACTTCCTGTCGATTTTGGGCCGTTCCTGGGTCACTTCCTGTTGATTGTGGGTCATTACTACGTGACTACCTGTTCTTTTTGTGTCACTTCCTGTCAATTTTGGGCTGTTTCTGGTTCACTTCCTGTTGATTTTGTGTCCCTTCCTGTTTATTGTGGGTAATTTCCAGGTGACGTCCTGTTGATTTCGGGCCGTTCCTGGGTAACTTCCTGTTTATTTTGGTACACTTCCTTTGAAATTTAGGTAATTTCTTTGTGACGTCCTGTCCATCTTGGGTCACTTCCTATTCATTGTGGGTCATTTTCATTTGACCTACTGTTTGTTTAGGGTCAGTTCTGTTGATTTCTTTTTCTGTTGTTTTTGGGTAAGTGACTTCCTGTTTATTTTGGGTCACTTCTTGTTTTTTGAGTACTTTGTGGGTAACTTCTCATTGATTTAGGACTGTTCCTGGGTCACTTCCTGTTTATTGTGGGTCATTTCCAGGTGATCTTCAGTTTGTTTAGGGTCACATCCTGTTCATTTTGTGTCAGTTCTGTCAATTTCACTTTGTTAATTTTGGGTAACTTCCTGTTTTTGTGAGTTGTTTCCAGGTGACTTCCTGATGATTTAGGGCTGTTACTGGGTCACTTCCTGCTGCTTTTACGGGGTTTTCGGGTCACTTTCTATTGATCTTGGGTTACTTCCTGTTGATTTTTGAGCCGTTCCTGGGTAACTTCCTGCTTATTGTGGGTCATTTCCAGGCGGCTTTCTATCGATTTAGGTCTGTTCCTGGGTCACTTCCTGTTTATTTTGGGTCACTTCCTATTTATTGTGGGTCATTTCCCGGTGACTTCCTGTTCTTTTGGTGTCACTTCCTGTTGAATTTGGGCTGTTGCTGGGTCACTTCCTGTGGATTTTGGGCCACTTTCCTGTTTATTATGGGTCATATCCAGGTCATTTCCTTTTCTTTCTGGGTCACTTCCTGTTGATTTAAGGCTGTTCCTAGGTCACTTCCTGTTTGTTTTGGGTTGCTTTCTGTTCATTTTGGGTCACTTCTCATTGCTTTGGGGGGGGAGGATTTTCATTAATTTTGGGTCACTTCCTGTCGATTTTGGGCTGTTCCTGCATCACTTCCTGTTGATTGTGGGTCATTACTATGTGACTACTTGTTCTTTTTGGGTCACTTCCTGTTGATTTCGGGCCGTTCCTGGGTAACTTCCTGTTTATTTTGAGTCACTTCCTGTTGATTTCAGGCCGCTCCTGGGTAAGTTCCAGTCCATTTTGGGTCACTTCCTGTTTATTGTGGGTCATTTCCAGTTGACCTCCTGTTTGTTTAGGGTCACTTCCTGTTGATTTCTCTTTCTGTTGTTTTTGGGGTAAGTTCTGGGTGACTTCCTGTTTGTTTTGGGTCACTTCCTGTTGTTTTTGGAGTACTTTGTGGGTAACTTCTTTTTGATTTAGGACTGTTCCAGGGTCACTTCCTGTTTATTGTGGGTCATTTCCAGGTGACCTACAGTTTGTTTAGGGTCACATCCTGTTCATTTTGTGTCAGTTCTGTCAATTTCACTTTCTGTTAATTTTGGGTAACTTCCTGTCTTGTGGGTCGTTTGCAGGTGACTTCCTGTTCATTTTGGGTCACTTCCTTTTGCATTTAGGGGGAGGGATCACTTTCTATGGAATTTGGGTCAGTTCCTGTCAATTATTAGCTGTTACAGGGTAACTTCCCGTTTATTTCTCTTCCCGTTTATTGTTGGTCATTTCCAGGTGACTTCCTGTTTATTTTGGGTCACTTCCTGTTGCCTTTGAGGGGGTTTCGGGTCGCTTTCTGTTAATCTTGGGTCACTTCCTGTCGACTTAGGGCTGTTCCTGGGTCACTTCCTGTTTATTTCACTTTTCATTGTGGGTCATTTGCAGGTGACCTGTTTATTTTGGGTCACTTTCTGTTGCTTTTACAGGGTTTTTGCGTGACTTTATATTGATCTTGAGTCACTTCCTGTCAATTTTGGGTTATTCCTGGATCATTTCCTGTTCATTTTGGGTCACATCCTGTTAATCTTAGGTAATTTCTGTGTGACTTCCTGTTCATTGTGGGTCATTTCCAGTTGACCTACTGTTTGTTTTGGTCACTTCCTGTTCATTTTGGGTCAGTTCCTGTAGATTTCACTATTCGTTTTGGGTCACTTCCTCTTGCTTTTGTTTTTGTTTTTTTGGTCACTTTCTATTGATCTTGGGTCATTTCCCGTTCATTTGGGTCACTTCCTATTTATTTCAATTCCTGTTAATGTTGAATAATTTCTGTGACTTCCTGTTCATTTTGGGTCACTTTGTATTGGTTTAGGAGTATTTTCTGGGTCACTTCCTATTGATTTAGGACTGTTTCTGGGTCACTTCCTGTTTATTTTGGGTCACTTTCAGTTTATTTCACTTCCTGTTCATTGTGGCTAATTTCCAGGTGACTTCCTGTTCATTTTGGGCCACTTCTCGGAGCTTTTGGGGGGAGGTTGCGGGTCACTTTCTATTGATTGTCGGTCACTTCCTGTCGATTTTTGGCTTTTACTGGGTCACTTCCTGTTTATTTCACTTCCTGTTCATTTTGGGTCAGTTCCTGTGGATTTTTCTTTCTGTTAATTTTGGGTAACTTCTCGGTGACTTCCAGTTCATGTTTGGTCACTTCCTGTCGATTTAGGGCTTTTTCTGGGTCATTTCCTGTTGATTTCACTTTCTGTTAATTTTGGGTAACTTATGGGTGACTTCCTGTTCATTATTGGTCACTTCCTGTCGATTTCACTTTGTTAAATTTGAGTACCTGTTCATTTGAAGGTGCTTTCTATTGATTTTGGAGCATTTTGTAGGTCAATTCCTGTTGTCGTGGGTCACTTCCTATATCACTTCCTTTTCATTGTGGGTCATTTCTGGTTGACTTCCTGGTGCTTTTTTTTTTTTTTTTTTTCAGGTCACTTCCTGTTGATTTGACTTCCTCCTGTTCCTCCTGCTCATGTTGGGTCACTTCCTGTTTCTTTTGGGGCACCTCTAACACTAAAATGACCAATAATAGTCACTTGCCCTGTGAAGCATTTGTTTGTTGAATTCAATCAACGTCGAAAAATACAGAATACATAATGTGAAAAAAATGTTTTAAAATTAAAAAGTAGAAATGTTTCATTTTATTATTTTAAAAAATATACATTTCAAACAAAAGGAAAACAATAAATAAACGCTAAAACTTTTTTTTTTCGTCCTATGAATTGAAATTAATCGCTAGCTAATCCGTTTGAAGCGGGAGGTTTGGCAGCGAATGAACAATCGGGCAGCCAATGAGTTCATATTCATGAAGCATATAAATTTGTGTCATGTGGGAATTGACCTTTTTGAAAAATTAGTAGCTGCTTTCGTGGCTGCCTTTGGGCGCGAATGCGGGAACGGCGTTTTACGATGGCGGGCTCCATTTGTTGGCCGCCGCGTAGCCACACGTGGTGCTAAAAGTCGCACCCGCGACCTTTCACACTTGATGTTTTTGCTGAAGGCCTTTAAAAATGCTTTTCTAATTCAGGCCTGGATTTTTACTAATAAAAGATGTTTTTTAAAGGTAAGTAGGGGGGGATATCCATTCCATGAATAATGGGAGACGCTCACCCTAACCTCCCTTGCTATTGACTAACAAGAGTTGCATTGGAAATGAGCTATTTTTACATTTAGCACACGGTAACGCTAGCATTTTGCGAGTTACAACAATGAAGCTAACCATTGAAGCTACTGTTATTTCATATATTAGCATCAAGGGGAATTATAATTACTATAGCATATAGCACATGTATAGGATACTATATACTGGTATATAATTTATATAATTACTTATAAATAAGTGGCATATACATATATATATATATATATATAAATATACACACACACACATATATATATACACAGTTCAATATCACTTCCTGTTGAGTTTGAGTCACTTGTTAATTTGAGCCATTTCAGGGTCACTTCCAGTTGATTGGGGGGAAATTTCGCGGTCATTTTCTATTCATTTTGGGGACATTACAGGGTCACTTCCTGTTGTCAGGTCACTTCTGTTGAGGGCATTTCAGGGTCTTTTCCTGTTGATTTTTGGGGACATTTAAGGGCCACTTCCTGTTGTCGGGTCACTTCCTTGTTGAATTTCAAGTCACTTCCTGTGAGTCTCTTGTTATTTTTGGGCATATCAGGGTCACTTCCAGTTGATTTTGGGGCATTCCAGGGTCACTTTGTATTGATTTTTGGGGAAATTACAGGTCACTTCCTGTTGATTTTGAGTCACTTGTTAATTTTGAGCATTTCAGGGTCACTTCCTTGTTGATTTGGGGGAAATTTCAAGTCACTTCCTGTGAGTCTCTTGTTTCTTTTGGGCATATCAGGGTCACTTCCAGTTGATTTTGGGGCATTCCAGGGTCACTTTGTATTGATTTTTGGGGAAATTACAGGTCACTTCCTGTTGATTTTGGGGTCACTTGTTAATTTTGGGCATTACAGGGTCACTTCCTGTTGATTTGGGGGAAATTTCAAGTCACTTCCTGTGAGTCACTTGTTAATTTTGGGCATTTCAGGGTCACTTCTTGTTGATTTGGGGGCATTTCAGGGTCACTTCCTGTTGAGGTCGGGTCACTTCCTACTGATTTGGGAGTATATCAGGGTCACTACCTGTTGATTTGGGGGCATATCAAAGTCTCTTTCTGTTGTTAGGTCACTTCCTGTTGATTTTGGGGGAAATTTGAAG